>NC_137609.1:1384169-1594169 GCF_963280865.1 Gymnoscopelus braueri
ACTTATACAATCTGTAAGGTAGGGTATGTTAAACTGCTTAACTGCCAAAGACGTTTATAAACGTCTTTGGGCATTCAGCTATTGCCTGCCAAAGACGTTTAAAAACGTCATGAAAACAAAAAAAAAAAAATCAAAAAAAAAAAAATTCTAAAAAGATTCTCTAATTATTTAGTATTGACACTCTTTCGATATTCCAAACGAATAAGGAGATAACAATTTCCAAAGATTTGCTGCTCCATCCACTTCAATGTTAAAATTCAAACGGACAAACAATTCACTTTGTTTTTTGGTTTGAAACTACTGGTTTTGAGCTATTTTCAAACATCAAACAACACATGACAACAAGGTCATAATGACCTCGTTGACATTTGTGAAACCACACCTGAATCTCATCTGTGATTAGAAATTATCTGGGATCGATCATACTGGAGAAAAATATTCTGTGGCTATGCGAAAAGGTACCAAAATCGGTCAAAACCCTGGCAGAGGCTACAGACTTTTTGAAAAAACTCTGGCAGTCAATGTGTACAACATAACTGATACAATTGGGGCGGTTATATTTGGTCTCCCTGCTCTTCTATTGAGACATTTAGACCCTGTGTCTAGGTGAGACAAGACCTTTGACACATCCTGTTTCTGGTTTGACAAAGATTTTGACCTGAGGGTCAAGATTAAATTTAACCCCATAGCAAGCAGGCAGGCTCTAGTAGCTCAATAGTAAAGATTCCAGCACGTGTGCATGAGACCCAGGTTCAAATCCACGGTAGAACGGGAAAGTTACATAGTGCAGCATTAAACCTAGTTAATACCTATATATGTTGTTGTATGATGAGTGGAAAATAGACAATATACAAGATTACAGTGCATATGCCAGGTGTTGTGAGCTTGTAGATTGTTTAACAAAAAAAAAGTTTTTCCATTTTATAGTTAGCAAAGTGTACTCTACACTCTACTGTGACAGGCAGTGGTGTAAAGTAACTGAGTACATTTACTCAAGTACTGTACTTAAGTACAATTTTGGGGTATTTTTTACTTTACTGAGTATTTCCAGTTTGCGGTACTTTTACTTCTACTCCACTACAATACATCTCAGAAGCAAATATTGTACTTTTACTCCACTACAACTATTTGAAAACGTTAGTTACTAGTTACTTTTCAGACTTTGATTATTATCGCAAAACACACTAACCACCTCAGCCCTATATACATTTCGGCCATTAGAAAATAGACGATCTACAAGCTCACAATGTGTCGCGATGCGACACATTGTGAGCTTGTAGATCTGCTATTTTCAAAATATTTTTGTTATACAGTTTGAACTTGTGAAATTGGACATTATGCACAATGAGTAATTAAACTTTTTTACTTGAAGTATATTTTGATACCAATACTTTTGTACTTTTACTCAAGTAAATTTTTTATTCCGGACTTTCCGGACTTACTACATTGCAGTATTGATACTTTTACTTAAGTAAAACATGCAAGTGCTTTTTTCCACCACTGGTGACAGGTGACCCGGGACTACCAGACCAAAGCATCACGCAGGCATCAGCGGGAGCTGAAGAGGAAAGCCAGGAGCACACCAGGGTGATGCAGACCACAGACACTATGACCTCTGACCCCTTGCTGATGGCCGCCAGGCTCGCACGGCGAGGAGGAGGAGTCAGGATGGACGCCTCCCAGTCGGCCCCGCCCCCGGCCCACCAGGGCCCTCCCTCCATCAGCGCGCTTGCGCACAGTCTGCGGCTGCAGTGTCGAACGGAGAGCAGCGCCCCCGCAGGCGGGAGGGAGAAGTGCTCGCGGGTATCCCCGTGCAGCAGGCAGACAGGCGGGGACAGAGGTTCAGGCGGAGCAGAGAGAGAGACAGACGCCAGCAGAGGGACAGACAGGGTTCCTCTCGGTCTCAAGGTCAATGTCACGCAGACGGGTACACCGTCCGCCAGCCAGGTGACAGATACAGACAGACAGGCCGGGTTAGGCAGACAGACGGGTAGCGAGAGACAGACGACGAGCGTGGACAGACAGGCGACCGTGGTGTCTGTCTGCGTGTCCGGCTGTCGGAGGACGTGGAGACAGGCCAGGCAATGCAGGGCCTCCTCCATGTTACCGGCCATTGCTGAGGGGGGGCCCTGAACTTGTACCATGACGAGGACCCCCCAAAACCCCCCCCCCCCCAGAGCACTGGTTCCTAAAGCTTTTCATGTCAAGGACCCCCAAAAATCATATGTATTTGGCCACGGACCCCCATCTCCAAATGTTTTGTGCCAGGGACCTCCAGAAGCAAAGATTTGTGTTAAAATGTTTGCAAAAAATGCCAAAAAAAATCAAGATAAAAATAACAGATCCACAAGCTCATAGCATATTTTTGAATAGCCAAAAGTATAAAATATGGTTAAAGTGGTTGAAATGATTGTGACGCTGTATTAACTAATTTACAGGCATGCAAACAGCCCAGAGGTGAAAAAGGTGACAACATGTTGTTTTCTTTCGGGTCAGGTGTCACACAATTGCCCTATTTGGGTTCAAAAAGGTGACTGTAGCTGAAAAGTGACACTTTTGCATGTCTGAATTTAGCTGGGGACCCCCTGGTACCCCCCCCCCCCCTTCCCCCCACAATCATGTTTTTGCCAAATATGGAGACTTTTCCAGTTAGCCGTGTGGTGTACCTCATATTAGAACATGAGTGTGCTTCAGTGGGATGAACAGCTCTTTGTTTTGGGCAGGACTATTATAGCAGAGGCCTCAGAACCTCTCCTGAGGTTATTTCATCGTTACTGACTTGCTCTCAGTGCCTTTATGTCTTAATTAAAGGCTGCCAATTGTAACCACGACAACAGCCGATCTACACATTGTGAGCTTGTAGATTAGCTATTTTCACTTTCTTTCTTTCTTTTGTAAAAACATTTGGAGAAATGTCACCCATAATGGTTGAAATTGACGATGTTTGGAGGATGGGAAGAGCAATGTCAGGTGCATGTTTGTTTGATTCCACTGTGCAGGACGGTATTCTCAACCTTTTTAATTTCAAGGACCTCCAGTTTGATATGCATCAGACCACGGACCCCCATTTAATACCATTTTCTATCTCAGGGACCCGAATCTACACAATAAAATCCTCAGTGTCAACTTACAAATGGAACCAAATGTACCTGGATGGACACTCTTGGACTTTGACCCGTACGGATGCATTTGGTTACCATCAACAACTTAGCCGGGGACCCCCTGGAAACCCCCGCCCCCTCCTCAGACCCTAGAGATCAGTCAATGTGGGGTCTGTAACATGAAACGTTTAAAAAGCCCTGGTCTGAAAAAAAAAGACAACCCTAGAATGAATCACACCAAAATGTGTGACGTTCTATTTTGGTATCTAGCTATCCTTCAAACTCCTGGGCACATCCTCTGTGTTCATTTAGCTCTGAGAGTGTGCACGTGCAACCAAAATGGACTGGTTGCATGTGCACACTCTCAACACATTGTTACATTAACACAGGACTGTGCACTCTGGGGAAAATGTGACTTTTAAAACAGCTACACAAAGACAGTTTTGATTAAGAGCTCCTCATACAACTCTCTTGAATTTCCTCAGCAATGTGATACTAATTTTGCATAATACTTTAGATGTGCATGTTTCATTCCATGTAATATGTTTTGCGTGCATTCCCCCCCCCCCCACCTTTTTCTCATGATCTTTTTTTCCCCCTTCTATTAACTACATTTAATACTATTTTCAATTGGAATATGTCACAGGTCCTACTACAATGACAGTTGTGTTCAGCTAATTTGAAGGTTTCTTTGAGCAAATTGGTCACCATCATTTCTTAATAATTTAGAGGAACATGAATCTGTTCTGTTTAATTTAAAATAATAAATATTTTCAGTTGCCATGACTCCGCTTTCATTGTCTCCTTTAACATCATACTATGACCTTTTTACATCCTTTAACATCATACTATATAGTATGACCTTTTTACATGGTTATCTCCGCCAGGCCCCCTATCCGTCCAACCGTGTGTCCGTGTCCGTGTCCGTGTGTCCGTGTGTCCGTGTGTGTGTGTGTGTGTGTGTGTGTGTGTGTGTGTGTGTGTGTGTGTGTGTGTGTGTCCGTCCGTCCGTCCGTCTGTGTACGGATAATATTCGGCACCGTTTCCTAGAGGCCAGAGCAGAAACTCTGCCCCACATTTTTCACATTGTCCTGTTATAGCGCCACCAGGAGGAAAAGTTTTTGCAAAACACTTTTTTGATATTACTCATGCAGATTTTGTCCAAACATCACGCAAACACATTATCTCTATAGTCATGTGATCAACAAGACATTTTGCATATTCCAACCTGATTGGCTAAGATTGGCTTCCAAAGTATGCAGGAGGGGACGTTTTGAACACAATGCCTCAAATCATGAACTGATTGCTGTGAAACTTTGCACGCACATTCCCACTAGGCAAAGGATGAAACGCCACCCTAGATTTTTCAAATCGGCCTCATGGTGGCTCTATAACAGGCGATCGGACTCTAGGGAGTGTGCGTGCAACACGCACACTCCCTAGAGGCCAAGGAATGCCCTGCATTTTTCACATCAGCCTTTTATAGCGCCACCAGGAGGCCGACTTTTTGCAAAACGATTTTACGAAAGATTGACATCTACTACCTGGCCTGGCGGAGACATGTGCTCCGAGGAGTTCATATATGACCTTTTTACATGGTTTAAAGTGCAACATGTTGTATTTTGTCCAATAAACAGTATTGTGGACAAGGCCAAAAGTGACTTTCATGAAGAGAGATTTTTAAAAAAAAATAAAATTGACGTTTCTTTGCGTTTAGCGTTTCATAAGCCAACCAGGCTTGTGAAATATGGATTTCATAGGCGCATGCCTGGCCGCTATGATGATAATGGAGTAACGTGTGCTCCAGGCGCAACTAAATATGAATTGTTATCTGTGGTTTTCACTCTGTGCCGGGCGGTGTGTCTGTTGTATCGTTCCAATTTGTGCCTTCTGGTCACATGGTATGTAATACGTGACAAGAAAGGAATGCAGTCTTGTTTAGGTGACTTGATTTTGCAGCGGCGGTTCGACACGGAGCACATTTCTCCATTTCATTGATCACTGAACATGACAGCAGATATCTCATGGAGTGTCAGATGGGATTCAGGACTCCTCACG
The DNA here is from genome assembly GCF_963280865.1 of Gymnoscopelus braueri. Taxonomy (NCBI): domain Eukaryota; kingdom Metazoa; phylum Chordata; class Actinopteri; order Myctophiformes; family Myctophidae; genus Gymnoscopelus; species Gymnoscopelus braueri. The sequence continues at coordinate 1,389,329 of NC_137609.1, forward strand.
TGAGGCTTTTTGCCAGCTGCTGTCCATGTATACAACATCACCGGTCCAATTCTCTGGAGGTACAAGTTTGTCTATAGTGCTTCAAAAAACATATTGTCTCGGTAAGTGTGCTTACATTACTCGCTAGCATGTGTTAGCAACAGCAGCCAAGTTATTCAGTGCTACATTAGCCGCAAGCAACTTATGCTATATGCTATCTGCGTCTAGTATATAGCATCTAAGTTGTTTGCGGCTAGTGCTATATAGGCATTTAATTGGACTAATGATATAATCATGGATATAGAGCGTTTCATAGTGCTAATCAGGGGTGTAAATTATAGTTTCTGCAAAGGGCTGTTGTTGGGCATGTTATTAGGGCCCCTCTTGTTTTTCATAGTTTTTCTTCTGCCGCTCCAGGTTTAACCGTGCAGTTGCTTTTTACGAAATTCTGCAGTATGGTAGAGGGTCATGAAAAACTACGTAGAAATTCAATTCACAATCATTGGAATCAATTGAAAAATGCAAACTTTGAACAGGTATAACTCATGACCTGTTTTAACATGCAGCCATGAAACTCCATTACACATTATGCGTCTCCTCATGACGAACAACTTTGCCACTTTGACCTATGACTTTTGACCCTTACATCTTACACCATTTTGAGTTATGAAAAACAGTTACATTTTTTATTTTTAGTTAAAAAGTTTGTACGTGAAAACATTAAGCCTCCAGGGGCCAATGAATATTGCAGTTTTATGAAAATTATTCCTCCGCCCCTAACTATATACTGCACATCACTGTGCTGTGCCTGTGCAGAAAGAGAACTTGCGGACAACCCACACATCATTTGACAAGACATTTCCAGCAGACAGAGAACTGAGAAAAAAAACTAAACTGAGGAACTGAAATTTCAACCATTTTACCATGTAAAAATATCGAGTCAAGTGCAATCATCAGTATGTGAATCATAAATCATATTTTTATTATTGTTTGATAATTAAACCGTTTTCATAATTATACATAATTACACTATTGAGTTATTCTCTTTGCATTATTTGAATTAGCGGACCTATAATAAGATGCAAAGGCAATGGCTAAATAGATCTCATGCCCACAATGAAAATGCTGGGGCCCAGAGGGGGACTTCTGTTCTAACCTTCTTGAATTAGCCCTCACGTCACAAATGTGTTTCATTGTGAGCTTGTAGATATGTTTTATTTTTTATGTATGTATATAATAATAATAATAATAATAATAATAATAATAATAATAATAATACTACATGTGCTTATTATTATGTTCTGTATGTAGCCTGTCTATTAATAATAATAAGTAATACAAATAATACTTATTATAATTATAATAATTATTATAATTATAATTTTAGTGTAATAATATACCCACAGACGATTTACATGGGGGCATGAGAAAACAACACATAAAAACAACTTCATGGGGTGGGTTTTGATGGCGGTTTTGAAGGATTGGAAAGTGGGCGCATCTCTGAGAGTTTGGGGGAGTGCATTCCAAAGCAAAAGGAGGGACCACTGTTGCATGCACGTTGAATGACAGGTCAGTGATCACAGACTCAGAGACGCTCGTCTGCTCCTTTCCACTCCAGAGAAACATCAGTCCAGTTAGGACTGCATGGACCAGTGAGAGTTTATGCAAAAAACTGTTGCGTTAGTGTCCAATTTACACTGGGCCCACACACACACACACACACACACACACACACACACACACACACACACACACACACACACACACACACACACACACACACACACACACACACAACGTCACTAATGTCAGCTACAGACAGAGCAGCCAGCGGTCTTTAGATGATAGATGATAGATGCCAGATGAATAGATATATATATAGATAGATAGATAGATAGATAGATAGATAGATAGATAGATAGATAGATAGATGGGTTTTAATATAATTTCCATGGCAAAAGTGACGGTTTTAATATAATGTATTATTTCTTAAATTACGGACTTTTGACAGACAGACAGACAGACAGACAGACAGACAGACAGACAGACAGACAGACAGACACCCAGGCTGTGGGCGCACGGCTGGAGCGCACTCAAGCATTGGTTTGTATTGGACTAGTGCAACTAATAATAATAATAATCCTACACTTTGCAGATATAAATTATTATTATAAACTATACATTAACCACTTCAGCCATATTTTATACATAGGCTATTTGAAAAATAGCCGATCTACAAGCTCACGATGGGAGCTTGTAGATCTGCTACTTTCAAACATTTTATTACTTTTATGTTTGATACTTTAAGTATATTTTTCAATGAGTGACACCCGGGGGAGGGGGTGGGGATAACTGTGGGGGGGGGGGGGGTGAAGGGGGGGGGGGGTCGCGGAGCTGGGGGGGGGTTGGACACGCGGCCGACTCGGTCCGTGCGTTTTGAACACAATGCCTCAAATCATGAACTGATTGCTGTGAAACTTTGCACGCACATTCCCACTAGGCAAAGGATGAAACGCCACCCTAGATTTTTCAAATCGGCCTCATGGTGGCTCTATAACAGGCGATCGGACTCTAGGGAGTGTGCGTGCAACACGCACACTCCCTAGAGGCCAAGGAATGCCCTGCATTTTTCACATCAGCCTTTTATAGCGCCACCAGGAGGCCGACTTTTTGCAAAACGATTTTACGAAAGATTGACATCTACTACCTGGCCTGGCGGAGACATGTGCTCCGAGGAGTTCATATATGACCTTTTTACATGGTTTAAAGTGCAACATGTTGTATTTTGTCCAATAAACAGTATTGTGGACAAGGCCAAAAGTGACTTTCATGAAGAGAGATTTTTAAAAAAAAATAAAATTGACGTTTCTTTGCGTTTAGCGTTTCATAAGCCAACCAGGCTTGTGAAATATGGATTTCATAGGCGCATGCCTGGCCGCTATGATGATAATGGAGTAACGTGTGCTCCAGGCGCAACTAAATATGAATTGTTATCTGTGGTTTTCACTCTGTGCCGGGCGGTGTGTCTGTTGTATCGTTCCAATTTGTGCCTTCTGGTCACATGGTATGTAATACGTGACAAGAAAGGAATGCAGTCTTGTTTAGGTGACTTGATTTTGCAGCGGCGGTTCGACACGGAGCACATTTCTCCATTTCATTGATCACTGAACATGACAGCAGATATCTCATGGAGTGTCAGATGGGATTCAGGACTCCTCACGTGAGGCTTTTTGCCAGCTGCTGTCCATGTATACAACATCACCGGTCCAATTCTCTGGAGGTACAAGTTTGTCTATAGTGCTTCAAAAAACATATTGTCTCGGTAAGTGTGCTTACATTACTCGCTAGCATGTGTTAGCAACAGCAGCCAAGTTATTCAGTGCTACATTAGCCGCAAGCAACTTATGCTATATGCTATCTGCGTCTAGTATATAGCATCTAAGTTGTTTGCGGCTAGTGCTATATAGGCATTTAATTGGACTAATGATATAATCATGGATATAGAGCGTTTCATAGTGCTAATCAGGGGTGTAAATTATAGTTTCTGCAAAGGGCTGTTGTTGGGCATGTTATTAGGGCCCCTCTTGTTTTTCATAGTTTTTCTTCTGCCGCTCCAGGTTTAACCGTGCAGTTGCTTTTTACGAAATTCTGCAGTATGGTAGAGGGTCATGAAAAACTACGTAGAAATTCAATTCACAATCATTGGAATCAATTGAAAAATGCAAACTTTGAACAGGTATAACTCATGACCTGTTTTAACATGCAGCCATGAAACTCCATTACACATTATGCGTCTCCTCATGACGAACAACTTTGCCACTTTGACCTATGACTTTTGACCCTTACATCTTACACCATTTTGAGTTATGAAAAACAGTTACATTTTTTATTTTTAGTTAAAAAGTTTGTACGTGAAAACATTAAGCCTCCAGGGGCCAATGAATATTGCAGTTTTATGAAAATTATTCCTCCGCCCCTAACTATATACTGCACATCACTGTGCTGTGCCTGTGCAGAAAGAGAACTTGCGGACAACCCACACATCATTTGACAAGACATTTCCAGCAGACAGAGAACTGAGAAAAAAAACTAAACTGAGGAACTGAAATTTCAACCATTTTACCATGTAAAAATATCGAGTCAAGTGCAATCATCAGTATGTGAATCATAAATCATATTTTTATTATTGTTTGATAATTAAACCGTTTTCATAATTATACATAATTACACTATTGAGTTATTCTCTTTGCATTATTTGAATTAGCGGACCTATAATAAGATGCAAAGGCAATGGCTAAATAGATCTCATGCCCACAATGAAAATGCTGGGGCCCAGAGGGGGACTTCTGTTCTAACCTTCTTGAATTAGCCCTCACGTCACAAATGTGTTTCATTGTGAGCTTGTAGATATGTTTTATTTTTTATGTATATAATAATAATAATAATAATAATAATAATAATAATAATAATACTACATGTGCTTATTATTATGTTCTGTATGTAGCCTGTCTATTAATAATAATAAGTAATACAAATAATACTTATTATAATTATAATAATTATTATAATTATAATTTTAGTGTAATAATATACCCACAGACGATTTACATGGGGGCATGAGAAAACAACACATAAAAACAACTTCATGGGGTGGGTTTTGATGGCGGTTTTGAAGGATTGGAAAGTGGGCGCATCTCTGAGAGTTTGGGGGAGTGCATTCCAAAGCAAAAGGAGGGACCACTGTTGCATGCACGTTGAATGACAGGTCAGTGATCACAGACTCAGAGACGCTCGTCTGCTCCTTTCCACTCCAGAGAAACATCAGTCCAGTTAGGACTGCATGGACCAGTGAGAGTTTATGCAAAAAACTGTTGCGTTAGTGTCCAATTTACACTGGGCCCACACACACACACACACACACACACACACACACACACACACACACACACACACACACACACACACACACACACACACACACACACAACGTCACTAATGTCAGCTACAGACAGAGCAGCCAGCGGTCTTTAGATGATAGATGATAGATGCCAGATGAATAGATATATATATAGATAGATAGATAGATAGATAGATAGATAGATAGATAGATAGATAGATAGATGGGTTTTAATATAATTTCCATGGCAAAAGTGACGGTTTTAATATAATGTATTATTTCTTAAATTACGGACTTTTGACAGACAGACAGACAGACAGACAGACAGACAGACAGACAGACAGACAGACAGACAGACAGACACCCAGGCTGTGGGCGCACGGCTGGAGCGCACTCAAGCATTGGTTTGTATTGGACTAGTGCAACTAATAATAATAATAATCCTACACTTTGCAGATATAAATTATTATTATAAACTATACATTAACCACTTCAGCCATATTTTATACATAGGCTATTTGAAAAATAGCCGATCTACAAGCTCACGATGGGAGCTTGTAGATCTGCTACTTTCAAACATTTTATTACTTTTATGTTTGATACTTTAAGTATATTTTTCAATGAGTGACACCCGGGGGAGGGGGGCGGGGATAACTGTGGGGGGGGGGGGGGGTGAAGGGGGGGGGGGGTCGCGGAGCTGGGGGGGGGTTGGACACGCGGCCGACTCGGTCCGTGCGTCGGTCTGGAGCCTGGCATGCTGGTCGTAGCTGGCGACCTAGCTGGCAGGCAATGTGCGTCGGGACCTAAGGTCGCTGAGGTCGCGACTTTAGCGACCTAGGCGGCTAAGGTCGAGACTTGGACGTCGTGACTAGCTATGCTGGGTCGCGACGCTGCCGACGTAGCTGGCATGGCGAGGTGCGTTGGGACTTTAGCGACCTCGGTGGCTAAGGTTGCGACCTCTGTTGAGGTCGACCTTAGCGACCTCGGTTGTAACCTTAACGACCTCCGTCGAGGTTGCAAATGGATCTCGCTGTCCCTCTGGTATGGACATTCTACTTCTGGTTTAACATCAGGTGACCAGGCTTGAGGAACAACCTGACTCTTGACGTCTTCCCTCAGTTTAATGGCTGCTCTGGCTAAAGCATCTTTATCGCCAATAGCTTTCAGGTTGTGGTTTTCTTTGACAAGTTCCCTCATGGACAGGTTATCTGGATATAGGAGTTTTCCATCATCATAAGGGACGATGTGCAGGGCTCCGGCAAACTCAGTATCCAGCTTTCGTCTCATATTCTTTTTGGTTAATTCCCTACTCGGCTTCAATCCAATCCAATCCACTTTATTTGTATAGCACATTTCACAACCAGGGTTAAGGGTTTACAAAGTGCTGTACAGAAAATCATGCAAAATACAAGCTAAAATATGCTAAAAACACAGAAAACACCATCAAAAACACAGAAAACAAATAAGACATAGACCACAGAAAACTCTCAAGCGGGGTTAAAATGCCAAGGTGTGTCTTAAGCCGAGATTTAAAAGTCTCAATGGTGGGGGCCCTTTTAACATGGGGGGGAGCGCATTCCATAGGGTGGGGGCTATGGCAGCAAAGGCTCGGACGCCTCTGGTCTTTAATTTGGTCCTTACTGTGACCTCGAGACTTAGCTGGCCAGCAGACCGCAGTGACCTTGGGGGGGTATAAACCTTTATGAGGTCAGAGAGGTACTGAGGTGCCAAGCCATTCAGGGATTTAAAAACAAACAATACAATTTTAAAATCAATTCTGAAGCGAACAGGTAGCCAGTGGAGTGAGGCCAGCACGGGCGTAATGTGCTCACGCCTACTGGTTCCTGTCAGGAGGCGTGCCGCAGAATTTTGGACTAGCTGCAGGCGTGCCAAGGAGGCTTGAATTAGCCCAACATATAGCGCGTTACAGTAGTCCAGACGTGTGGAAATAAAGGCGTGAATGACTCGCTCAAAATCATTGAAAGACAGAACTGATTTAATTCGGGCAAGCAGTCTCAGATGGTAGAAGCTGGAGCTGACCACAGCATTAACCTGTTTATCTAATTTGAGCAGATTGTCAAATTTGACTCCAAGGTTGGAGACAACAGGTTTCACATAAGACTGTAGGGGGCCCAGATTGGTGGGTATAATGCCAGGACCACTAGGCCCAAACACTATGACCTCTGTCTTTTTTTCGTTGACACTTAGAAAGTTAAAAGCCATCCAGGTTTTAACATCATTGAGACAGTCTAGAAGTGGTGTCAGGGAGCTACTACTTTCCTTCTTTAAGGGCATGCAGATTGGAGAATCATCTGCATAGAGATGGTATGAGATGCCATGCTTCTTAAAAATTAGTCCCAGGGGGAGAAGGTAAAGGGAGAACAGTATAGGTCCAAGGATTGAGCCCTGGGGGACTCCGGAGGACAGGGGCGTGGAGGATGACACAAAATCTCCAAATTTGACTGAGAAACATCTCTCAGATAGCCTGGTAAACCCCCCTCCCTCCGGAAATCTCATTTGCATTTGGTTTCAGGAAGGAGGGTCTGGGATTGCTCACAGAGTAAAGCTGCCCGAACCACTGCGCATACGAACCAATCAGCGGCTGCTAGGGGCGGGATCATCCAATCACCTGCCTAGTAGCTTGAAAAAATGAAACTCTGTCTGTCATCGATTCTGCGCCCGGAGTCTCAGATGCAAGTACGCTGTGAAACAAAATGTGTGTCGCAAGCTTCTTCCATTTGACGGAGTGAGGTTATCTCTCAGATAGATAAGACCTAAACCAGTCTAGGGCCGTGTCTGTGACACCAACACACTGCTCCAAACGGGAGAGTAGAGTCTTGTGATCCAGAGTGTCAAAAGCAGAGGTCAAGTCAAGGAGTAGCAAAATAGCAGAGTTACCTTTGTCAGTGGTCAATAGCACATCATTGAATACCCTCAACAACGCTGACTCGGTACTGTGAAATGCTTTAAATCCAGATTGAAAGACATCAAAAATATTGTGTTCCTGCAGGAAAGACTGTAATTGAAATAATCCTTTCTCGAGGATTTTAGAAATGAAAGGAAGCTTTGAAATTGGTCTGTAGTTTGCCAAGACAGAGGTATCGAGACTGGGTTTTTTGATTAGTGGTGTCACAACTGCTGTTTTAAAGTATATTGGTACAACACCTGAGGCCAGACTGCTATTTATGATGTTGTGGACACTAGGCCCAATGGACTCCCAGACCTCCTTAAAGAGGTGAGTGGGGATAGCATCAGTGGGGCAGGATGAGGTTTTGAGTTGCATGACCAGTTCACTGAGTTTAGAAAATGACACAAGGTTGAAATGATTAAATACAGTTGTGCAGGTGACAGCCAGAGAGGGGTCTAGGGCAGGGGGGGAGATGTGTGCTCTGATGGTTGTGACCTTATCTACAAAAAAGCAGAGAAAATCCTCACAGACCTCAGAAGATGCCTCCAGACAAGTAGGTTGGGGAGGATTTAACAGCTGGTCAATAGTTTTAAAAAGAACACGTGGTTTATCCACATTTTTGGAAATAATATCAGAGAAATGCCTTGTTTTTTCAGCTTTGACAGTGCTCTGATAGTTTTTCCAACACTCTTTTAGAATATCATGTGACACATGGAGCCTGTCTTTCCTCCACCTGCGCTCAGCCTTCCGACACTCTCTCCTGGCGGCGTGAGTGGTCTCGTTTAGCCACGGCTCCGACCTGGGTCTGGGGCGCATGGCTTTAAACGGCGCAACAGTGTCGAGAATGCCAGTACAGGTGGATAGAAAAGAGCTCGTCAGTTGATCAGTGTCTAAGACGATATCTAAACCATTTACAGCCTGAGCTGCACTAGTAAAAGCAGAAGAAAAGAGTACAGCAGTGGCGGGTTTCAACACACGGCGCTGGCGTGCGGGAACGCAAGCGTTAAACGTGTCACAGGGGAGTACAAAGTCGAATGTGACAGGGAAATGATCCGAGCCAACTGGAGCACAGACCTGGACATTAGAAATAGGCAAAGCATGAGAAATGACCAGATCTAGCGTGTGCCCAAGTTCATGTGTAGGCTCAGTGACGTGCTGAACAAGGTCAAAGGCATCGAGTACATCCAAGAAGTCTTTAGACATTGGTTTAGAGACACAACAAACATGGACATTCGTGTCCCCAACAATTAGCAGTTTGTTGTACTTAATCCGTACACTGGCCAAGAAGTCAGATAGTTCCTTAGAAAAGTCCTTATTGTATTTCGGCGGGCGGTAAATTACCGCACAGAGAACCGGGTTGGAGCGGCGCAGCTCAAACAAACTCAATTCAAAAGAAGAAAACGACAGCGGTGCCAAAGGCTTACAATAAAGACTGTTTTTAAAGATAGTTGCTATTCCTCCTGCGTGGCCTGTCATCCTAGGAGAGTTTATAACAGTACAGTCAGGAGGTAATAGATCGGTGAAGGCAGCAGACTCACCCGGCTGCATCCAGGTCTCCGTCAGAAACAGAAGATCCAACGTGTGTGAGGAGAACAAATCCTTCAGGATAAAGGTCTTATTCCTGATCGATCTCGCATTTAGCAAAGCGCATCTGGTTGTAGCGAACACCGGGGCATCAGCCGCACGAGCCGCCCGGCTCAGCGGCTTGAGATTGCCGTGGTTAGCTCCACCAAGACGCCGGGGGCGAGGCAGAACAGAGCGCAAGCCATGGAGCTCTTCATACGGATCAGTAACAGGTACCAGCCAGGTACGGACCAGGGCTGGGGCTCGCCGGGAGATGAGGCGGCGGATACAAGCTCCATAATCCTGGGGAGCGTTACGGGAAAACTGAGTGGGTTCGGGAGCGATCGCAAGCCAGGCTTTGACCCGAACTAGCCGGCCTGCTCGAGTCCCTCTTCGCCTGTGGCGTTTTCTCCTCCGGGGCGGCGGATCCTTGGCGTGCAACAGGTAAGCGGGGATGTCTGCAAGGAGGTGCGGGGGAACAAAGTTTCTTTGTTCATCCTGGCCAAGTTCCACCAAATAGTCCACGGAAACCTTGATTTGCAATAACTCCAGACGGTCATAAACCAGGAGAGAGTCGATGGTCCTTGTGACAGACGCACACAAACAAACAAACAGCATCATCATATTCATCGGAGGCTAATACTTCTTTAGGAATGTCCTGTTTTGTATACAATCTATAGCAAGATCTGTGGTAGTGTCCCTCTACTCACAATAGCCAGGATTCTGTTCCATTTTCTTTGTGGCTGCACTCCGGATCTTTGCATCTGCTCGCAATTCTCTACACTGTACCAGTTTCTCTCTCGATTGTATCCCTTTACATATTTGTCAGTTTTCTGATAACATATGCACTCTCTGTCATAGGTTCTAGATGTTCCTGAGATATGCCTAGCTTCTATTTTTGATACATTCTCTTCAGTAGAGCTATTAGCACTTTTATTTTATTTTCATGGATGCCATCAAGAAGTTTCTTCATAGTGAAGATACTGCGACACTTCCTGTCGTAGTAGATTGTTGGAATCTGTCCCTCAGGAATGTCATTTCTAAAACTGGTGCATGATTCCGTATCTGAGCTGCCCTAAGCAGAGTTTTCTAGGAGTCAACACGTTGTGAAGTGAAACCAGCTTATCTGTATCATCAGAGCAATGGATAATGCATTCCATTTTTGGTTTCTTTGGTAGTGGGCTGTCATTTACTTGCTCACTGGTGGCCATGATCATTCAGTTTTCAACTATAAACATAACATCAGAAAAAGAAAAGAAATGTATCTTAACTAATGTTAACTATATTATCTTATCATCTAAACATTGATCGCTTATTGAATGTATAGTACTTTAAACAGAAATACAGAACCACTTCTAATAACGTTAGAAGCAACAAGCAACAAGCATGTATGTAATATAACTGGCCTTTACCTATGGTCTGCATCGGTGCATCTACAGAGAAATACAATAGACATACAATAACTAAAGACGGCTCAGCTCATGATCGATCATATCTTCCAGTTGCATGGGTTGCCCCTGGATGTGGTTTCGAACCGGGGACCCCAGTTCCGCTCTAGATTATGGAAGGCCTTCTGTTCTCTCTTGAGAGCTTCTGCCAGCCTCTCGTCTGCCAGCCTCTCGTCACACGCATCATCAACCCAGTAGCAGTTCGCCTCAAACTCCCCAAGACCCTTCGGGTGGACCCTACTTTCCATGTCTCACAACTCAAGCCAGTTTCCTCCTCCCCTCTGGTGCCTCCCACGAAGGCGCCCCCTCCTCCTCGCCTTCTCGATGGTCATCCCAACTACACCGTCCGGAACCTTTTGAAGGTGCATCGCTGGGGCAGGGGCCTTCAATAACTCATGGACTGGGAGGGGTATGGACCCGAGGAGCGCTGCTGGGTTCCGAGTCGGAACATTCCCGACCCCTCCCTGATCACTGACTTCCACCGTCGGCTTCCTGAGTCGCCTAAGGGGACGTCGGGAGCCATCCCTAGGAGCGGGGGTCCTGTTACAGCCTCTGCCTCTGCCACAGTCTGTGCCACACCCATTCACCCAGTGCCCTGATGGGTTACTTGTTTTCACCTGTGTTGCTCACCTTACCTGTTCTCATTCTCCCTAAGTGCCTAGTCTATATATAGCCCTTGATGTCTGCCTTTGTTTGCTGATTTGTCAGATTGCTCTATATTGTCTTGTGCAATACAAGATTCCCTTTTGAAAGGTGTACCTAAGTTTCCTTTTCAAGTAATTTAAGTTTATTCCTTGTTTCCTGATTCCTTGATTTCTGCATTTGGGTCCTTACCTGGTTTTGAGAGTCCTGACAGATTATTTGTGCGAGTGTATTGTGTGGAAGTTCTATGAATCTATTGTGTATTCATGTGTATCTGTAGTGTGTGTTTACAACCTCAACTTAATGTATGTATAAGTGGTAGGGTTCGAGTCCACGTAAAGCGAGTCCACGTCGAGATCAAGATCGAGTGTGGGGGGGGGGCGAGACCGAGTTGGGACCGCTGATCTCGGTGTGTGTATATATATATATATATATATATATATATATATATATATATATATATATATAGGGCTGGGACTTGATAAAAAAATTATCGAATTCATTAGAGGCTTTGTAATTAATTAATCACAATTAATAGCATTTTAATCGCATATCAATATTTCACCCGAGAACAGTGAAAAGCTTTTTTTTTTATGGATTTTGGCATATGTCTTTAAGTAGGCCTACATGTACTCAAGAACTGTACTGAAGTACAATTTTGAGGTATTTGCACTTTGAGTATTTCCGATTTCTAATACTTTTACTTCTACTTCATTATATCTCAGAGGCAAATATTGTACTTTTACTCCACTACAATTATTTGAAAACTTTAGTTACTTTGTAGATTTCAATTATTATTACAAAACATACAGTAAGCCCTATATCGGCCATTTGAAAATAGCAGATCTACAAGCGCAACGCATTGTGAGCTTGTAGATTTGCTATTTTCCACCACTGGAGGCTGGTAGAGTGTGTTGTTACTGTTGTTTTATAGTAGTTTAATTAATCATTAAGAAAAATCACGCGCATGTGACCCGCACCGCATTGTGCACCCCCCCAGCAAACGGGACAAACGGGGGAGGGCGCGCGCGTAGGGGGGGCATCCATTACAAACTAAAAACTGACTGCAGAGTTTTATAGGAACAAAGAAAGAAGAGATGAGATCAAAATAGGAATTCAGTACTCTGTGTGATGATTTTATGACCTGTCTGTTGACCTGTCTGTTGACCTGTCTGTTGATCTGTCTGTTAATCTGTCTGTTAATCTGTCTGTCTGATCTGTCTGTTGGCCGCATGTTTTTGTATGATGAACCTTTGGCCCAACAACAGCGTGTAAATGTTATGTATGTTTTGTCACGTACACAGTGTCTCAGGTCTGAGTTGTCTTTGCACCTGTTAGTTGACCTATTAGATTTAACTACATTTTGAAGCCTTTTTATCAGCCTTTATTACAACCTTTTTGGCGACCTATGCTCCTCTAGAGTCTAGTTCAGCTGTATGGTCTCCTTCTCTTAACCACAAACGGTTCACATCCTGTTCATCTTGTGCCTTGACAGCAAGGGGCCACCAACAGGTTTGCTGCTCTGATGCACTTACAGTTGGAGCAGTTAGTGAGAAGCAGGATGTGGTCTGTGAAGTCTGTGAAGTATGTGACGTGCACATGGTGTGTGGGCAGAGATCTATCTGAACAGAGGAGTTGGGCTTTTCAGTTGACCACACACACGTTTGCTACACAGTATAAAGGCTATAAGTGTTTTGAAATAATCCCTCGTGAACACATCAATAGTTTGATTATAACAGGGGCACGGTGGCGCCTGCAGTCGGTAGCGCTGTCGCCTCACAGCTAGAGGGTCCTGGGTTCGATTCCCGCAGGGGACGCTGTGGGCGCTGGGGGCGTGTTCTCTCCTCTGCGTCATCAGTGCCCATACCCTAGGTGGGGTTGGCGAAAGGGCCTTTCTGTGTGGAGTTTGCATGTTCTCCCCGTGTCTCCTAGGGTAGGTACCCTCACAAAAACATGCAGTAATCCTGGTCACTATACTGCCTCCCCCTGGCCTGCCGGGGTGCCTGATGGAGGGGAAGGGAACTGGTTGGAATAACGTGTTCCTTCCACGCGCTACGTCCAACCAGGGAAACTCTCCCCTGTCAGGTGACAAGAAGGTCAGTTGGCTCTCATGCATTGAATGAGGCATGAGCTCGGCCCTGGCCTCCCTAGGTTGGCAGAGGGAAGGTAGTGCCCAGGATTACATAGACAATTGGCACTGGGTGTAAAAAATAGGGTTACAAAATCCTGGGATAAAAATTTAGATAAAAAAATAACTGAATAAATGTGGCATAAGCTGTTGGTTTTAAAAAATGCTATTTTCTCAGTTTTAAGCATAGCATAGCAAGCATAGCGTTCGTGATGTGACATTGTTATAGGAACGTTAAAATAATGGTTGGATTGCTTGGAAAATTCTGCACTTTTGAAAGACATTAGAATATATGTTGTTGTAATTAATTGACTAATTTACAGGAGGAGTTATACCAAAGCTCAGAAATAATTCTGCTAAGCCGTTTGTAATGGAAGTTTGAAGACAGTAGAAGTGGCGATGTTTTTATGGATGTTAAAAATAATGTTGGCTTGTCTGAAAAAACATGTACTGTTGGTAAACATTTAGAATACATATTGTTGTAATTAAATGAGGAATTTACAAGTTAAATAGAAGCAGGGAAATATGTAAGAAAAGGGAGTTTGAAAGGGAAGTTTGGACGGTTTGAGACACACAGCCATGGGTTTGGGAACGTGAAAATAATATTTGACTGTGTTATGAAAAATAGAACAAATGTTGCTAAAATAAAGTCAGTGATTTAGAAATTAGCTTGAAGTTTATACATAATTCTGCTGGCCGTTTGTATACGGGCAGGGTGTGGATGGTGCACACACACACACACACACACACACACACACACACACACACACACACACACACACACACACACACACACACACATTTTTTGACATGACAGTAAAGGCTAGCGTGTTATTGAAGCTAAAGGCGGTGTTGGCTATGTTGGAAAAATCCTTGTGCGTTTGATATAATACAATAAATGTTGTTGAAATTTAATGAGTAATTTACAAGTTAAAGGGAACCTGGAAATATGTCTGAAAAGTGGTTTTGTAATGGTCAGTTGTGAAGCACAGTAAAATTATGGCTTTAGGAATGTTAAAGTACCGTTTGACTTTGTTTGAAAAATCCAGGTACGGTTGAAAAAATATAACAAATGCTGCTGTGATGAAGTGAGAAATTTAGAAGTATATCTGAAGTTTAGAAAAATGTTTGCTGGATGCTGTTGCAAAGGCAGATTTGTCAGCCGTTGCAAACCCACAGAGACACACGCACACACACAAACACACACACACACACACACACACACACACACACACACACACACACACACACACACACACACACACACACTGGGGAGACTTTTACATTCACATGTGAATCACAGAATCACATACAAAGAAGCTGTTGAATTCTCTACAAACTCTGATCATAATAAATATAAATTTCAAGCAGAGCCAAGCCACAGTGGTGAATACCCAGTGTATTGGTGTTCTTAGCTCAGCTCCCAGGGTCTTTGAGTGAACACTTCACAGTTTTAAAAGAGATGGCAAAACTTAGCAACAAGCTATATGCTAGTACCTCAATATTTTACCACTGCGCCATCCATCCATTATGCATGCTGGTATTAGATATTAAACTGGAGCTAGTAGCTCTGTGTGTGTGTGTGGGAGAGTCTTGAGAACAGCACTAGAGGAGAGAATGTGGTAACAGAGCAGGCTGTATGTCATGTTTATGTGTGAAACCTTCAACCTGACCACAAGCCTGAGCCTGGCAAAGAACACCTGCCTCTCTGTAACCACCAGGGACGTGCAGAGGGATTTGGAGAGGCAGGCGCTGGAATTTCCAAAGGGCACATAATGCCCTAAAAAAACACCCAGACTACCCAGATTTAGAGGAATATCGCTTTTTAAATTAACACTAGGAACCAAGAATTATACTGAAAAAATAACTCAAACTGAACAATATTCATACAAAAGTTAAAGGTGGCTGCCGTCACTGATGATCTATGAACAATACAGCATGTACATTACTCTACAACAGTGGGACAAAACCTTGTTGCCCTGATCATGAGGCACATTGACAAAAACTATTTTTGCAAGAAGATTAACAACCTGCCCCAAGCCTGCCATAATTACTGTTTTAATTATATTTAAGCATTTACTTGATTGCCTAGAAGTGTCTGTCAGTCAGCAATTCTGTGATCAATCAAAATTGTATTTGCAAATTGTGAAATTACACTGGACTTACAGAGCGAGAGCGGCCCATACTTGACAAACTATTTTAAATGAACAGTATAACGGTACTTAGTTTGTGTTTGTCCACACATACCTATCGATCGCAAATTCAGACGGATCACTTGTCTGCGCGTCTCTGTGTGTCTGTGTGCTCTCCTCGTTGAGTGGACATGTGTGTGCGCACGGCCAGGTTAGGTTTTGATAGGGCATACTTTGTTACGCGCAGTATCGCGCACCGAAAATAGCCGATCTACAAGCTCACAAGGCGTCGCAGTTTGTAGATCGGCTATAAATCTGTGCACTCAATTAAGTATAATCAGGCTTTACTGGAGATACGGCGTACCGCATGGATTTCTACAGAGGGCAATTCATTCAACATAAAATGCTGCATTCCAGTTCAGGAGAGTAAGAAAGGAAGATAAATTCTCTTCAATGCTGCCTTTGAGTATGGCATGGAGA
This sequence comes from Gymnoscopelus braueri, assembly GCF_963280865.1. NCBI lineage: Eukaryota > Metazoa > Chordata > Actinopteri > Myctophiformes > Myctophidae > Gymnoscopelus > Gymnoscopelus braueri. The sequence goes on from NC_137609.1 coordinate 1,405,509, forward strand.
GGGGGCATTTGCATTTTTTTCACCATAGCAAATGCTGCATTCATGGTCTGGAGGGGGCACTTTTTAACCATGGGCAATAATAGGGCAGGGGCTCGAGCCCCCTTTCATGTCTATGTGTGCACGTGCCTGGCAACCACCATCTCTGCAGGTCTCTGAACAAACATACGCTGAACACACACACAATGGCCGGGTTTCCCAAAGAGATTCGTAGAGATGCTGCGTAGAGATGCTGCGCAGGTCCTACGATGGGTCTTACGTGCGGTCCACACAGGCTGCGCAGTACCTTAGCAGGCACGTAAGAGCCTGCGATTTCAGGTCATGCGTAGCCTACGCAGCTTGCGTAAGAGCCTCCTACACAGCTGGGACCCGGCGAAACCTACGCTCTACCCTCATTAGTAGCAGCTGGTTGTGCCCTACGTGCTATCTAAACTGGCTTCAGGAAACACCATCGTCGTAGGTTCCCAAGTCCACGGCGTTACGTGTCTGCTAAAACTACATTCGGGAAACAGCATGCACGTATCCTACTCCTCCTACTCCTGGGAGAGGTTGTAGCCCTGAGTAGTCAGGGGATATTAGCAGAAAGATTTCCAATCTTGTAATAAATTCCTTACCAAAAAAAATCTTCACCAATGTGTTTGTAAAGGTGTCTAGTAACACATCTCACAAAGACTGAAATTCAGTTTCCCTAGGAGAATTTTTGACAGCTGCTGAAAGTTGGGGTACCCACCATTTCCCTGCATTTCCATGCAGGGTAAAAAATATCAAATTTTAATTCTGTTTTAAGTAGCATGTGAGGGGTCAAACTAGGGTGTTTTTATGATTCTGAATCCATTGCAAGCATTTATTGTGCACCAAAACCACTCCTTGGGCTAAAAACAGCCCAATCTCAATGGGCTTTTTACACAAAAAGTATACCTGGACAAGGATGGCTATGGCCGTTTTTAACCCAAGGAGTGGTTTTGGTGCAAAACAAATGCTTACAATGGATTCAGAATCATAAAAACACCCTAGTTTGACCCCTCACATGCTACTTAAAACAGAATTAAAATTAGATCTTTTTTGCCCTGTATGGAAATGCAGGGAAATGGTGGGTACCCCAACTTTCAGCAGCTGTCAAAAATTCTCCTAGGGAAACTGAATTTCAGTCTTTGTGAGATGTGTTACTAGACACCTTTACAAACACATTGGTGAAGATTTTTTTTGGTAAGGAATTTATTACAAGATTGGAAATCTTTCTGCTAATATCCCCTGACTATGAGTGCTGTCCTACGCAGCAGTTTGTTACGAGCGCCATGGGGCGCTCGTAACACCCATCGTAGCTAAATAGATCTAGGAAAAGACCGACCGACCACACACACACACACACACACACACACACACACACACACACACACATATAATTTATATATATATATATATATATATATATATATATATATATATATATATATATATATATATATATATATATATATATAAATTATATATATATATATGGTTTCCCAAAGAGATTCGTAGAGATGCTGCGTAGAGATGCTGCGCAGGTCCTACGACGGGTCTTACGTGCGTCCACACAGGCTGCGCAGTACCTTAGCAGGCACGTAAGAGCCTGCGATTTCAGGTCATGCGTAGCCTACGCAGCTTGCGTAAGAGCCTCCTACACAGCTGGGACCCGGCGAAACCTACGCTCTACCCTCATTAGTAGCAGCTGGTTGTGCCCTACGTGCTATCTAAACTGGCTTCAGGAAACACCATCGTCGTAGGTTCCCAAGTCCACGGCGTTACGTGTCTGCTAAAACTACATTCGGGAAACAGCATGCACGTATCCTACTCCTCCTACTCCTGGGAGAGGTTGTAGCCCTGAGTAGTCAGGGGATATTAGCAGAAAGATTTCCAATCTTGGAATAAATTCCTTACCAAAAAAAATCTTCACCAATGTGTTTGTAAATATATATATATATATATATATATTAAAATATATATATTAAAAAAAATATATATATATATATATATATATATATATATATATATATATATATAAATTACGGCCGGGCCGGTGCGTAACGTGCGATGCCTACCCAAAAAAACAGACATACAAGCTGTCAACGCACTGTGACATGCCGTGTCGATAGCTTGTAGATCTGTTCTTTTGGGTAGGGCGAGCGGCTGCGCTGCTTCGTCCTCTATGCATGAACCCGAAGTTTACAAATTGTACTCTCACGGATGATCCGATCATCTGATAAAAATATTAAGCATATGCCAAGTTAACTAAAGGTATATAATATAAATGATGCTGAGCTAAACATGTTTCCTTAATTTCGAAGTTTTATAGTTAAACGTTATGATGAAAGTCCCCAGTTCCTCTCACAAAGTGACAGCTGTTGCGCTCGCCATGTTTATGAATGGTTAAAAAAATCTTTTGAAAATAGCAGATCTACAAGCTCACAACGCCTCACAAGCTTGTAGATCTGCTATTTTCAAAATATTTTAATACATATTAAATTTGGGAAATGGGACATTCTGCATACCTTTACTTTTGGTATTTTAAGTATATTTAATTTACTTGCATAATGGGGACACTTTAGTGTTTTATTTACCTTGCAGATGTCACCTCACCGCTGTAATTTAATTCATACATTTATTATTCAATAGTTGTATTTGGAGTGGACTGCTTCAGGACATCTGACAGTTGGCTCTGGTATTTTTATGATCCATTTCACTGTATATATTCGCAAAGGGTGTTTAAACTGCTGTGTAGCGTAGGAAAGCACTACGTAGTTTACGTAGGCTTCGTCCAGGAGGTCTTACGTGCGTGCTGTCTCCCGAATTTAGTTTAGCGTGCACGTAAACGCTGTGCACTCGAGAACCTACGACGATGGTGTCTCCCGAAGCCAGTTTAGATGGCACGTAGGGCACAACCAGCTGCTACTAATGAAGATAGTGCGTAGCGGGGTTGCTACTGCGCAGCTGCGTGGAGGCTCTTACACAGCTTCTAGGCTACGCACGAGCTGAAATTCGTTTGGGAAACCCGGCCAATGTTGTTATCTATGTCAACTGTATGCAGAATGAGCATGTATATGTAGTGGGTTGAGCTTTCCCTTACTTACCCCTTGTTATGTGACGCCCCCCTAATCACCCCCATTCAGGTCAGCTGAGACACCTGGCTGCTGGCTGATTAATATGGAGCCGTGCACGGCCATCAGTAGCTGGCTGGCTTGTGGTGTTCTGCCTGGTGGTGTGTTGGGTCTCGGGTAGTCTCCCGTAACCAGACAACTATTCCACAATCTCAGAATGCTATATAGTCTGGAACTACACGTCCCGAAATCCGAACACGGAAGTTGGCATCTGTTTGTCATTTCCGCTCACGAAAACATATTTTAAAACATCTTTACATTTTATTTTTCTTATTTCCATTTCTGCTAAGCAGCAAGCTAAATTCATGCTTAGATGATTTTGATTGATATTAGGATACATTTGCACGAAAGACGAAACGGAAGTGGGGAGGAGGCTTCACATCCGCTTTATCGCTTGCTCATGATCAGAGCTTCCGTTGCTCCAGACTGTATGACCAGAACCATTTGAAAATTGTGGGAGGCAACAGTCTGGCCAAGCGAGACTAGGTCTTGGGTGCAGGAGAATTTCACTGATTGATTGATTGATTGATTGAAATTTGTATTAGGCAAAAGAATGTAAAACAACACAGTTACATTTATAATGCTTTTGTCTAAAAGGTCCGGCCAAAAAAGTCCTTGCGGACTTGTTTCCGTTGGGGTCCTTGAGTTCATTTCATAGACATAGTAGCAACCAAACAGTTCAAAAATCAACATGAAAATACAGGTAATACAGAAATAGTACCACTATGTACAAAAAAAAGCATTTAAAAAATATATGTACAAAAAAAAGGGGGGGGGGAGCATGGAAAAATAAAAATTATATACAAAAAAAGCATGAGGAAATACAAAATATGTACAAAAAGAGGAGGGGGGGGGGTCGTCTGTCTAACTGGTACTAGCTCCTCTTTCGGCCTCCAGAAAGATGGGTTTTTAGGGCTGTTTTGAATGAGCCCAGCGAACTGCATTTTTTGAGGGATGGGGTTAGACTATTCCATTCCTTGGTGGCTGTGCTATAGAAGGAGAATTTGCCCATGTTTGTTTTATGGGTGGGTGGTACCAGATTGTTGTTTACGCTCCCTCTAGTTTCGTGGCTGTGGGTGTCACTAACTTTTTCGAGGTATTTATACAGATATGCGGGTATAGGGGGCATATCGGGCAAATCTGCATTTACAATTTTGAAGACCAGATCCATTTTTAGTTGTTTAACCCTGTCTTCCACCCTGAGCCAGCCTAGGCTGGCAAAGTGAGTGGGAGAGAGGTGGGTCATGGGCCCCAGTCCGAGAAGTAGTCGGATCAGTTTGTTTTGGGAGGTTTGAAGCTTAGTCTGCAGTGACACTGAGGTGTTGGAGTACCAAGAGGAGCTAGCATAGTCAAAAAGGGGCTGAATCAGGGCCCCTGAGAGGGTCCTGAGGGCCTGAGGGTTGACAAAAGAGGAAACTCTGCCCATAAATCTGGTTCTCTGGTTTACTCCTTTGACCACCTTTGTTGCCATGCTTTCACCTGACAGGTATTTGTCAAGAATACATCCCAAATAGGTAATCTCTTCTTTGCTAGTGATGATTGTGTCATCGACTTTGACCTTAAAGTCATTTACCTTCATTTTACTGAGGGAATGTTTGGTCCCAAATAGGATGGATTCAGTTTTCCCAAGGTGTAGAGACAGTTTGTTATCGGTAAGCCAGGTACGGATTTTTGAGAGTTCAGAGCTGAGAGCTTCCTCAACTTGCAACTTGTCCTCACCCGAGATCAGGAGTGCCGAGTCATCAGCGAACAGGAACAGTTTGCAGTTACAGGCAGCATTCATGTCGTTAATGTATAGAAGGAACAGTAAAGGCCCTAGAATGCTGCCTTGAGGAACCCCGCAGCTCACCGGGAGGGATGAGGACATGGTTCCGTTGATGTCAACCACTTGTTCTCTACCCTCCAAGTAAGATCTCATCCAATTTAGTGATGTGCAATCAAAACCAATCGCCCTCAGCTTATCAAGTAGAATTGCGTGGTTTACAGTGTCAAACGCCTTTTGGAGGTCCAGCATGACCATGCCACAGTATTTGCCCGAGTCTACCTCACGTTTGATGTAGTCGGTCAAATATAGTAGGCATGTGTCAGTGGAGTGGGATGTTCTGAAGCCTGATTGGAATTCAAACAACAGTTTACGCTCGCTGAGGTAGCTGTTGATTTGTTCTTGGATTGATCGCTCTATAACCTTTGAGATGGAACAAAGGATGGAAACAGGCCTATAGTTGCCAGGATCTAGTTTGCTTCCTTTTTTAAATAGAGGGATTACTCTTGCCAACTTGAATTCTTGTGGGACGTGACACTGACTGATGGATAAGTTTGTAATGTGGGCTACTATGGGAGCAATGGAGACCGCTGCGTCTCTGAGGAATCTGGTGGGGATGTTGTCAAGGCCGGTGGCCTTGTTTGGCTGTAGGGCGAGGAGTTTGTTTTGCACATCATCAGTCAATACAGGCAATACAGCCCCTAGTTTCTCATAGTGAGCTTGAATGTGGTCGGGGCCATACAGACCTGAATGCTGAGGGAGTTTGCTTACCAACTGGGTTGCAACTGTGGTGAAGAAACTGTTAAAACAGTCCGCTACCAATTGCTTGTCGGTAGTGAGCAAGCCACTTGAAATAATGCAAATGTTTGTAGATTTAGTCTGAATTTTTCCGTTGCAGCCTAATTGTTTTAGTGCCTCCCACAGTTTTTGTGGGTGGCTTTTGTTTGCCTCTATGTTCTCATTTAAGAAATTCTTTTTGGCATTTCTGATCAATTTAGTAACTACATTTCGTAGATTTCTGCACTTTTCAAGTAGCTGCTCACTTTTGTTTTTCCTGAGCTCGGAGTAGCTTTTGTTCCTGAGTTTGATGGCATTCAAAATGTCACCCTTCATCCAAGGTTCTGTGCTAGCTTTGACCCTCACCACCTTTGTGGGTGCGATGTTATCAAGTACACACAAAAAAGCTTTTTTGAAACAGGACCAGGACTCCTCCACAGAGGTGCAATTTAGGACATGGGACCAGTCCATTTTTCCAAGAGCTGTTGTTAGAAGATCACTTGAGTAGTGTTTCATAGACCTGCAGCTGATTGTCCTGTGACAATAAGCTCCAGGTCCGTGAATCTTCCGAGTGCAGAAAATGATATTGTGATCACTTAAGCTACACTCAATCACTCCACTCTTGGAAATTCTGGATTGGTCCGTTGTCAACACTAGGTCTATGATTGATTGAGAAGCAATGCCTACCCTTGTAAAATGCTTTATCAGCTGGGTAAAGCTGTGCAGGTCACAGAACTTTCTGAGGGACTTAAAGGTAGCTGAGTCTTTCTTCAGAACACAGGTGTTAAAGTCACCAATTAGTACCGTCTCAGAGTTTCCTAAACCCGCCACATGATCCTCAATCAAGTCATAAAAAGCATTTTGATCTGGGGGTCTGTAGATGGCGCCAATTATCAGTGGTTTTGCATGTGGGTATAAAATTTTGACCCAGACCGATTCAGTGGGGTTGTTATCCATATCTGGGATCACATCGTAAATAATGTCTGATCTCACATAGATGCAAACCCCACCCCCAGAGAGATTTCTGTCTTTTCTGATGACATTGTAGCCCTTTATTTCAATCTCAAAGTCTTTGATGGAATTATCCAACTTAGTTTCTGAGAATGAAATAATGTCTACCTTGCCACTTCCAAACATGGATCTCAGCTCAGACATTTTTTCAGGGTTTTTAAGACTGTTAACATTCAAGTGAACAATGTGAGTACCTCTAGTAGAAAAAAGGGCATCCATGTCTTCAGTTGAGTAGTAACCATTGTCCCTTACAGGCTCTGGGGGGTCGGTGGGGGGGGTCGGAGGTGTGGGTGGGGGAGGGGGGGACTTTGTGATGTCCGCGGGGGGGGGGGGGGGTGTGGAGGTGATTTGAGGCCGCATATCCTTCCTTAGATCTGCCGTGGGGGTGGGGGGGTGGTGGATGTGGGGGAGGGGTGATGTGGGGAAACCCTTGTGTCGACCTCGGCCAAATTCCCCCAGGCAAAGGACTGTTTGGGAAAATGGAAAACTCTCTGTTTCCACTCCGATCCCACAGGGGGAAACCATGTAGTTGTCCAGTGACCGCTTGGAAAACAGGGAAAGGAACTCCGTTTCCCAGCATTCCTCTCGGTGGGATACTATGCGGTTATGCGGTTGTCCTGGTATCGACTGGTGGTGGTGGTGGTGGTGGAGGTGGAGGAGGAGGGGGGGGTGGGGGTGGGGGTGGAGGAGGGGTGAAGCTATTGTCCCGCGTCGACGCCAATCGGTGGTGCCAGGAGATGGTAGAAACAGGGGAAAAAACACTGTTTTCTTGTGTTTTTCTCTGAGAGATACCCTGCGGTTGTCTTGGGCCCGTGTGGCGCATGAGGGAATCCTCTTGGTGACGCTGCTGTTGGGGAAGCCCTTGTCTCGTCACCGGCCATATTCCTTCAGGCGGTGGTCGTCTGCTTGAGAATGCAGGTCTTGGAGCCAGCACGGATGTTAACCGGGACAAATAATCCATCCTTGTTTCTCCAGCTCTTTGCTGGGGTTCGTTCTTATCAGGTGAGGTGGGCCGTTGCCAAACAAAGTTATTTGTCTGCATGTTGTGGACCGGACCTTGTCGGGCGCTTCCGTCGCGTTTGAAATCAGCTGTGAAGTTGCTTAGGCCATTGTAGTTGTGATCATAGCGAGTTTCCGTGCTCTTCACGGTCGGTGGGCCGGGATTAGGATGTACATTTCCCGACAACAATAAACTCAACCAAATAATCTTTCTTACTGTAAGGCCGTCTAGCTGGTTTGGTGTCCTTCTCCGTGTTTGTACCGATTTGCTCGCGCCGAACACTTTAAAAAGTAACGTCGTCGCGTCTTGCGGTAAATCTCCGTTTGGACTCGCTCTCCGTTGAAACTGCACATTGTGGGATTCGAGTAATATTAATCCTTGCAAAATAGCAGCGTAGAACAGCACCAGATTGTTGCTGGCAGTGATGATCTTTTTGAGGCGAAGGTGTTGTTTTCGCCATTGAAGAATAGAACGCGGGGTAGAATCCAGGAGCGGATAAAAGGTGCGACCGTCCTCGGTGAAAGCCATCTCAGCCAACTGACGGCATCTGACGGTCGTGTTTCCCCCCACCTGTCTTATAGCCTCACATGCAGACTTGCATGCAGAGCTGCTGTGTTCTCCTGTTGGTTCAGTAGAGTGCTGCTTCATGGAGCAGCCAGGGAGCACTGATGACACTGTGGCCTCTTATTAACCCATTAAGACCTGAGGCTGATTCTACAAAAATCTGTAGTTCTCAAAGCCAAGTTCTCTGCCAAGGACCCCCAAATTCATATGTACTGTATTTTGGGGGGGGGGGGGGGGGGGGGGGAGGATCCAAAATAGCAGATGTATAAGCTTGCAGCGCGGCACGAAGTGAGCTTATATATCTGCTATTTGTTGAATAGCCAACGCTAAAATCTAAAATGACACAGATATTTGTTTTAAATAATATTTATCAGTGTTTATTAATATTGTCCTTTTTTTATTAGGAGGAGCTCTGTGCCCCTGCTGTTTTTGTCCTTTATTACTTTCTTTGATTAGGTTATGTTTAGAGGTGCTGCGATCATGATTTTTGCGATCCGATCCGATTCCGATTAGGCAGCATCAAAACCGATCCGATTCCGATTAATTCCGATCCGACATGGCACGGCAATTAATATTAATATTTATTTTACTAAATTTAAAAAAAGGATTGATCAAGTGATATTACTCAAACAGAGAACATAACCTCCACAGAATAATAGTCAACAGGTTCCACAACAGTAGTTTAGAAAAACTGCCCCATTTATTATTAACCAGTGCCAATGGGTTCGCTTTAACCTAAACAGCAGCATTAAATAAAATACAAAATAAAATAAAAGATCCTGTGTAACAAACTTGGCAAACTTTGACATGGTCATTTCAGGTATAAAAAAAAAATCCCTTTATGCAATAACAATACACACACAATATTGTCCAACTGTTCAACGCTGAGTCCAGGGCTCCAATTCTGCCCAAAAGCAATGCTACCATTGGTCTACTAAAACAATATGGGTGAACAAATAACAAAACGTATTATTAATAGTATTAAAAGTTCCACAACAGTAGGTTATGAGATTTCTTTTAAATTTTTATATAGGCTATGTGACTTTTATTTTTTACCTGAAATGACCATGTCAAACGGAAGCCAAGTTTGTGTTACACAGGATCTTTTCATTTATTTTGTATTTTATTTAATGCTGCTGTTTAGGTTAAAGCGAACCCATTGGCACTGGTGATGGGGTCCACCCATGCAGTGCGCAGTCAGACTCAGTAAGGACATGTCCGACATTATTTACCACCGACAGTGGCTGGTCATCCAGCACTATAAACTGGGCAATGTGCTCTGTTATTTATTTTGCCTTCTTGCTCTCTCTTGGGAGTTTTTCACGCTTTTCAAATGTATCTTCCAACGTTGGTTGTTGGGGGCCAGCGTGTGGTCGCTTTGTCTTTTCTGTAGCTTTATGGTGTTTTATAAGATGATTAATTAGGTTGGTCGTGTTGTACCGTGTATTGACGTTGCCACCGCGTGGGACGTCTTTTAGACACGACTTGCACTGGGCTGTTGGGTCCTTTTTAACACAAAATACTCCCATACGGCTGACATCACTGCTTTCTGCTCGTACTGTAGCTCTGCTTTATAGTGTCGGAGACTCTGAGCTAGCCTCCAGCCGTGCTAATAACAAACACTGGTGCGATCACATGGCCGCTACATGCTGGAGCCAGTGTTTCCATATTTTGTGAGAGATATAAGCAACCAGGTCTAGGAAAACAAGCCCAAAAGAAGCAACTAGGCCACGGGCCCACGGCACATGAGCACTTTAAACCTATTTGCAATTATGCATGGCTATTTTCAAAAACTCTTGCAATAAAATTTGGAATGTTTGGAATTTTTTTTTGAAACATTCTAACAACACAAATGCTCCCCTGGGCACAAAACTTTTATAAACATGTTTAAGAACCACTGGTTTAAATAATAATTACAAAAAATTGGAAGCAAGCCAAAATAAGCAAGTACACAATAGAAATAAGCGCAAAAAAACGCAACGCACAACTACCGATTTTTACAAGCAACTTTACAGAAAAAGAAGCCCAAAGTCGCTTATAATAAGCGACATGGCAACACTGGCTGGAGCCAACGTGCTGGAAGTGGGAAGGATCTTGCTGGAGCGGATTACTGGAATGGAGTGCTTTAGTCTGAGCGTTTTATCTGTCATTTTGCTGCGATCTGATCCGATCCGATCCACAATTTTTCATTGATATCGAGCCGATATCCGATCAGTTAATCGGATCGCGGCATCTCTAGTTATGTTTTGGGTCTGTTTTGTTATTGTGCAAATCAATGATTGGAGCTTAAGAGGGTTTAGTATAGACGAATCCACAGACGCGCTGCCTGTAGGCGGCCATTGCTGCGTGTAATGGCTATTTCAGAATGCCAACCTGTTCTAAATCAATCTATGTATCTATCTATATTTTGGCCCTAGAATAGTAGCCACACAGCAGGGTTCTTTTCACAGCTTCTGTTCCTGTCATTCAACAATTGATACAAAGGTCTATTTCCACATTATGCTCTGTGTCAGCATGTAATTTGTCCTGTGATACTATACATGGTCATTGCTAATTTAACCAGTCAGCTCTATGGTACTGTTACTTAGTATAGCCTGTTTATATTTATCTACATTTAGGGGAGAGATCTTGGTGTATAAGAGGTGTCGCATATGACACTTCAGGAGGCTGGTGCCCCGAGAGGCTGCTGGAGCAGGCCTGGAGGCCTGCTTCTCATGATCTGTATGCTGTTGCTCTCTGCCTGAATCTTCCTAATAAATGATCTAAAACTTCACCCGAATGGAATATAATATTTCTATAACATTTGGCGACGAGGATGGGATCAATATTTCATATTTCATAACTAATTATGATTATGGATACTTGATCAAAAGAACTTAAGGGTGAAGGATTTTTCTTGGAAGAAGATTTTCTCAAAGCAGATCCGGACCAGATCCAGACGATGGAGGACAAAGAGGAGCACTACAGAAGCAAGCTATGCAGAATCAACTTCTGATGATCTTCTTCAACAAGGTCTACACAATTGGAACCTCGCAGACCGATCTACTCTGTCTGTGATGACAACAAGGAAACCACAAGCTTCAAATGACAGAGGGAAGTAGCAGAGCTTCAGCCATGAGAGCAGCACCAACAATGTTGCCACTGTCACCATGCAGCAGCGGAGGTGACGAAATCAACACCATGTCAAACACCAAGGGACTTTGCCACAGTAGGAGACCAAGCCACAGAGATACTATACATGCCGCATGTGAGAGCCACTGAACACTGGGACCCACCAGCCCAGTGGAGATCACTGCCACAGAGATACATGCTGCACGTGAGAGCCACTGAACACTGGGACCCACCAGCCCAGCGGAGATCACTGTCAGAAATGTAAACCAAATGGACCCGTATGCCAAGTGAAGATGGAGGAAAGAGCCATGAAGACTGGAAAAATATATTCGATAACTAATGTGAACATATTTGTTCTTACTGCCTAATCTCTGGCATGTCAACGTCTAGAAGGGTGAGATTTGTATTCCATGTAGTGAAAATGTCCGAGTGATGAAAATTCCATTTGGTAGCAAATTCCACTTGATGATAATGGAGCCCTCAGCCGTGAGAAACAGAGATTGAACATACAAACAGATATAAATTTGACATTAGTGAGAGGCTTTCAAACCTAAAACAACCAGGTCTATTATTCTGTAATATGTTTCATGTGATATGTTTGATATTTATCTGAATTAATTAATATAGGAATTTTAGATAAAAGCTGATATCTAAAAAAAAAAAAAAAAATTTGTCAACTGGGCATTGGCCATAAATGTGGAAATATTTGTTTTGACTGCATAGTCTCTGGCCTTTTAACGTTTAGAAGGGAGAGAAGTGTTTAGACACGCGTATCGCCCCAATTAGCCAGCGTGCTAAGGGCCCTTTGCCTTGAAAAACAGAGATTTAACGTCCAACCAGATAAAAGATTTCACATATACTAAATTCTAGAAAATGAGAGAGAGCTCTCAAACCCAAACAAGTAGATCTACTTTGGATATTATTATTAGGTTAACGGCAGAGTCAGTGATGCCTTCTGTGTCAGGCAATTATGCATCAGTTATAAGTCGCACGTCCTGTCTCCTGATATTTTTGTCTGATTGATCATACAGTAAATGGTTGAGTAAATATATAGCTATATCAACATGTAGGTAGGAAAATGTCTATTGATTTGGCATTCTATGTCGTATGTACATGAATATGCTTATTCATGTACAAAAACAAAAAACTCTGGACTGTAATGGCTATTTCAGAATGCCAACCTGTTCTAAATCAATCTATGTATCTATCTATATTTTGGCCCTAGAATAGTAGCCACACAGCAGGGTTCTTTTCACAGCTTCTGTTCCTGTCATTCAACAATTGATACAAAGGTCTATTTCCACATTATGCTCTGTGTCAGCATGTAATTTGTCCTGTGATACTATACATGGTCATTGCTAATTTAACCAGTCAGCTCTATGGTACTGTTACTTAGTATAGCCTGTTTATATTTATCTACATTTAGGGGAGAGATCTTGGTGTATAAGAGGTGTCGCATATGACACTTCAGGAGGCTGGTGCCCCGAGAGGCTGCTGGAGCAGGCCTGGAGGCCTGCTTCTCATGATCTGTATGCTGTTGCTCTCTGCCTGAATCTTCCTAATAAATGATCTAAAACTTCACCCGAATGGAATATAATATTTCTATAACATGCGGTGTCGCGTCCGCGGAGCGTTGACACCGCAGCAAAGCATGGCTGCGCGCAGGGCAGCGCTCCGTGGATTTGTGTATAGTCATTACTGTCTTTCCACTTATAGTCTGGGTGGGCCATAGTCCTACAGGTGGTTGGTCTCACATGGGGGTTTAGGCTTGTCTCTGGGGTTTAGTGCATGTAATCATTTGCCTACATGCTTATTTCTTAAGACAGTTTGAGTGAACCATACGGTCTTGTGTGCATTTTAACCATTTTGTGTCTAAAGGCCCTTACACACCGGGGGCGAATTTTTCATGCGAATAATACGTTTTTTTTAAAAACCTTATAAAGTCAATGCAAGCTTACATGGAGCGAAAAAGCGAAGCGAAAAAGCGTCTTTTAATTATTCGGAACGAGTACGAATTTTGCGTATATTCCCATATTCGCCGGTGTGTAATGACCTTAACAATAAAATCATATATATTTTGAACTGGAAATACATGTCTCTGCTGCTCTTTGTGTGAGTGAGGGATGTAAGGGGAAATCTAAAAGGGTTTCACCGCCACCAACACACACACACTTACACACTCAAACTGTAAGAAGAAAAAAACATGGTTAAAATAATACCGTATTCTTCACTCAAACTGTCTTAAGAAATAAGCATGCAGGCAAATGGTTACATGCACTAAACCCAAGAGACAAGGTTACACCACTCTAGCTAATATTTAACACTGAACTGAAGACAACTCTGCTCTCTTTCTCGGTAGAATACAACTTTTCAGCACACACTCCTAACACACGCGCGCAAACGTGGGATTACAGCTTTATTTTGGAGGGTTGGAGGGTGTGATATTATTCAAGTCTCTTTCATGAACAAAAATCATGATGCACGTTTTCTAATGTAACACTGTAAAATTATGGACTGCATAGATGTTAGTAAGACATCATGTCTATTCACACAGCTCTCCAGTGGCCAGATTATATTACAATCTAGGTAGCTGAATAGCAGTCTATATATTAAAGCGACACAATATAACTTTAATGAATAAAATGTAATGTTGTCCAATCTGTATGGTAGAGTATGTTAATACAATATATCTTATACAATTGGGGTGGTTGTATTTTGTCTCCCTGCTCTTCTATTGAGACATTTAGATCGTCTAAAGGTCATGTCTCACCTAGACATAGGATCTAACACCATTTTTTACCTGAAGGTCAAGATTCAATGCATTCCCTGAGCAAGCAGGCCAGCTCTATTACTGTAGCTCAGTGGTAAAAATGTCAGTACTTGCGCAGGAAACCAGGTTCAAATCCGGGGTAGAAGATGAAGGCTACATAGTACAGCTGTAAGCAGACACTATAGAAACACAGATATTGACCAAATCATCAGCACAAGTTAACTGGGAGCTTGGTGGTTAAGGCAAACTAGCATGCCAGCACAAGCTAACATAAGCAGGCATGTGCTTTACTATAATAATATGGTAAATCTATATATTCGAATGTTGAATGATTTGGTTATATTATAACCAAATCATTCAGCATTGGAAAATATAGATGAAACGATTTTCAGGCTGCTATGCGGTGTTCAAATCCTGTTTTGAAAAAGTGTTTGTGTATTAAGAAACAAAAGTTGCACCAAAATACAGCCGAAATGAAAATGAGCCAACGGCCACCCCCGGGTGGTCGTTGGACGGAACGTAGGCATAGTGACGGGCCTAAACCGTCACATGCTACATGGGTCATGCCAAACTTTTCCTTGGTCCACCAGAAAGCGCCTTAAGGTAACTAGGCCCAAATGCTGTTGCAATGTCGGTGGAGACAGCCAAAATGGCGACCTCCACTGGCAAACACGTGTCACCAATCAAAATGGCAGCCCCCACTGGCAGACACGTGTCACCAATCAAAATGGCGGCGTCTATGGGCGTGGCCATTACAACCAAAATGGCGACGTCCATGGGCCCGAAAGTAACAACAAGCACTGTTCCCGGGCCAACGAGCACAGCCCATTGTCGCTCCGCAACGAGCGTTGGAGAGAATGCAGTGCGAATGCAGTGCTTCGTACAATAGCACGGGGGTACAAACTGCATTTTTCCACAACACCACCCATGTCTAACACGGTACTGTTGTCACGCGCAAGTGGTCAGTAGTGACGTGTCGGTCATGATCGATTCATTCACAAGAACTAGGTCTTGATGTGCACGTGAACAAACGCACATAGTTGCACGACCTACATAGAACGATTGGCTGCTGTGTGCGGACTCGCGTCAGGAAGCAGGTCATCACACCAGACTGGTGGTGTCGCACCTGACCTCCCTGGGATTCACGCTAAAAACCTTGAGAAATGCGTGTTCACCCCATTCCATCACGCTACCTTTATAGGTATCGCACTGGCTTTTCACCCAGAACCGACCCAGCCAGTTGTTTGTTTCTTCGGGGCCCGGGTCACGGGGAAGGCGGTGGCAAAGTCAACGCTTTCCCGGTGGATTGTGGATGCTATTCGCCTGGCGTACACTAGTAGCGGAGCCCCAGTGCCTGAAGGCCTGAGAGCGCACTCTAGGTTTTTTTTTTAAAGTTTAGTTCAGTTATTTTGATCCACATCAACAATTACACCAAACGTACCACACTATAATCCAATAGTTCATGTTGATTGATCAAAAAGGCATACGCTGAAGCTCAAAGCTTATTTGTGCTCTACTAGGGGTGTGTCGACGTCCTGGGCAGAGGTGTGTTTTTCAGGACATCTGCATGGCAGCAAGCTGGTCGTCTCCCTCGACTCTCGCTGCTCTCTATAGCCTGGAAGTGGCCGCGTCCTCCATGGCGCACGCAGTCCGGGGCGTGGCTTCACCTGATGGTGGGTAGATGCATGGAACGGACGTAGGGTCTGTTCATGCCCTTGTGCCTACTAGGTGTGTGTCGACGTCCAGGGCCCTCTGCAGAGGTGTGTCTTTTCAGGACGTCTACACGGCAGCGAGTTGGTCGTCTCCTCGACTTTCGCTGTTTTCTCTAGCCTGGATGTGGCGGCGTCTTCCATGGCGCTCGCAGTCCTGGGTGTGGCTTCCACCTGAAGGTGGGTAAGTGCATGGAGCGGACATAGGATCTGTTCATGCCCTTGTGCCTTAGTATGTCATAGGCCGACGTCTGGGCCTTAGATCAGTAAAGCGGACTTCGGTCTGTTAGGGCCCTCCATATGGACAGGCTATGCCTGTCCTTTAGTTCTTAAGGCAGACTATGGTCTGTCAGGGCCCCACTATATGTCATGATCCTTGCCTTAGACCTGGGGGGTCTGAGGTCGCCTGGGTGCCGAGGGCCACGCCCCGGGGGCAGAGGGCGCTGTTTCCCATATGTGAACAACTCGTTCGCAATTTACAAAACCGGGGTTACGCAAGTAACCCATAGATTTTTACTGTGTTCTAGCTTCTCGGTTTTTCACTCTCTGTGGTGAGGATGTATAGTATATACAGGATTATTGTTTACAGACATTAGTGGGAGTGTGTGTGCTCATTCAGGGTGCAAAACCACTTTAACCCATTTTGGGCGGGAACCCCTATTTGTAACTATACCTTTCAGGACGGGAACCTCTTTTGGGGTTTTGCTATGTACAGTAGCTATATAGCAACATACATTTGTTGTTGCTATATATTTGTTGTTGTTTGTTGAAGTTTTTCAGAAATTTAGAAGGCCTTTCTAGAATCAGCCTCAGGTCTAAATGGGTTAAAAGAAACACGCACAGATGAGATTAATAAACTGTTTGATTAGAGTCAGCTAGAGCAAGGGTTTTCAACTGATTGTGAACCAGGGACCACCACCCTGACTAAGACTCAACCTGGGGACCACTGTTGTGTTGGGAGGGGATATGGGCTAAGATTTGTGTTTTTGGTAACACTAACACTATGCATCCCAGGTCTATAATATATTATGATCAGCTTATAACTCTGTATGATTAGAGTTATACGAACTAAAATACTCATAATCCTTTATAACACTGTCTCTCAACCACTTGTCCATAGACACATGTTCTTAAATAAGGACTGTTAAGGGCTTGATATAATTCATTGCACGATACTACGCGCAACACATTTTAATCAAGCTTAATAGACCACCGAAGTCATGACGTCACTCGTTCATCCCCAGGTTCGTAAAGTAAATTCGCTATGGAGAATAACATTGGGTCATCATAGAATCGTCTCATATAAGAATTGTGGTCCAGAAATAAACAAACTGTCTCTGCGATATTGTCAGGGAGAAGGTTTTGTATCGTTTATGATAGTCAGTCACTTATATTTGATACAGTCTGTTTCTGGTGAAAATTTAACTAATTCGGCGGAAGTAACATTATCGTTTTCTCACCGTCAGTTGATGCTTCATATCCATAAGAGTAAAACCGCCGGGGTCATTTGTTTATTTTTGGAACACAGTTCTTATTTGACGCGATATTAAATACGTCTATGGGATTCAGAATGGGGGTGGAAAACCGCAAACCAGGTAGACAAACCAAGGATGTGTAAATTACGTCAGACTTCGGTGCTCTATTAACAGTCATTATTTAACTGAAACATAATGCTAGTGAGCAAAGCATTTTTCTTTGTGTTTGAGTGTTTTCATCCAGCCTTCTATATTAAACTCATGTTAACTGATGAGTGAGCAGACACATGCTATATGGGCACATTTCCTAATAATGATGACCTGCAGGCCACACTTCCACTTCTTGAGATTCCAGTTCCCTTTTCTGTGGAAGTTCCAGTAACTGCTGTCAACAACATTGACGTGTTATCTTAGGTCACCAGCTCATTGAGTGAACTGTTTCTCAACTGGTGGTCCATGGACCACTAGTGGTCCATGACATGATCACGGGTGGTCCATGTTTGTCTCTTCTTGGCTATAGTGGAGTCTCATGTCTCATGTCATTTTCTGGCTCGAACCTTAACCTGTACATATTTTTCAGGTATGCCAGCATGAAAATACTACTGTCACAGAGATACGTAGTTACAAAAGGTCAAATACATTTTGCTTTTACTGCAAGCTCTGGGAATTGTGCCTGACAACTCATCCAGAACTTCACAATGTTTCATACAGGTAACTCTTGACAGAGTCTGTGGACATGGCAATGAGCTGATCCTCCTTTGTAGGTAAAACAGGTAAGTCAAGTCAAGTCAAATCAATTTAATTTAAAAAGCAAATTAAAAAAACAACCAGGTTGACCAAAGTGATGTACAGCATGATAAAAACAACATAAAAATAAAACATCATTAGAAAAAAAAAATCAAAAACAGCAAAAAAAAAAGTTAAAACAATGACAGACCACAAGATAAGAGCATGGGGGAGGGGGGGGGGGGTGCATAGGGGGTGCAGGCTGGATGGATAAAAATCTAGGGTGGATCAAAAGCTAGGGAGAAGAGGTGTGTTTTTAGTCGGTATTTGAAAGTGTCCAGGGAGGGGGCAAACCTAACAATGGATGGAAGGCTGTTCCACAGATTTGGGCCAGCCACGGAAAAGGCTCGTCGCCTTTTTGCCTCAACCGGGCGTTGAGGCAAAAGGATCTCAATAACCGGGTGCTGTCCGGGGTGCTTTAAAAACAAATAAAAGGATTTTAAAATCTATTCTAAATCTGACTGGCAGCCAGTGGAGGGAGATCTGCTTTAAAAACAAATAAAAGGATTTTAAAATCTATTCTAAATCTGACTGGCAGCCAGTGGAGGGAGATCAGCACAGGGGTGATATGGTCCCGCCTACGGGTGCCAGTCAGTAGTCTGGCGGCAGCATTTTGTACAAGCTGGAGGCGGGAGAGGGAAACATTTGCAACCCCTGTGTAGAGAGAGTTGCAGTAATCTAGCCGTGACGTCACAAGGGCATGGATCACTTTCTCTAGGTCTTGGGCTGATAGGAAGGATTTTATTTTTAGTATTAACACACCTGTACCATTGATATGCTGCCGGTCAATCCTGTGTTAATTCACACTGCCCCACGCATTTGTTGGGGTTCACATTCAAACCAGTAAACCTGAGCATGGACGATATGAATGCATGTTTTTGTCAGGGTTTTCAAATGGCTCCACAATTGAAGAGCTAAACTCGTTTTCTGTTTGTCAAGGTACTGTACAGTAGTTAGTTTCAAGAGTTGTGGTTTCCGTTAAGGTGAACAAGTATTCGATGACAAAGTATTAGACCATGCATGCAGAGCAGTTGGACATACACTGCTTGTTGTCAGCTGTCAAGTAGTAGTCTGTGGGACAGGAACACTTGTAGCCCCCTCCAGGTGAGAGCAGACACAGGTTACTGCAGCCTCCATTGTTGGTTTGACATGGATGACCAGACACTGCAGGGTGGAGAAAACATGCACACATGTAATGAATATGAGAACACACACCTATATTATATGTGCTACAACTGGTGCTTTTTGTGCTCAAGACCTTCCAAAGGACAAGGCTAATTCTTAATGCACACCAGTATTCTTGTGAAAAAAACGTTTTGAGGTTGTACATGTGCTGTTTCTCAATTGTGTGTGTGTGTGTGTGTGTGTGTGGGGGGGGGGTGTTGTATACACAGTAGGTTGTACAGACCCTCAGGTTGTCGATAGGGGTGGTACATGTGGATGTCAGATGGATCGTCCAGGTTGCTGATGAGTCTGATCTTGTTGGTTCCCTGAGTCTTGTTGGCTCTGTAGATGGAGCTGGTCCTCCAGTCTGTCCAGTAGATGTGATCCTCAAACAGGGTGATAGTATTGATGTTGTCCTGACTCACAACTACAGATGCACAAAAGATAGTCACAATATTATAAAATTAATGTACAAAGTATTATAAAGTATTTTATAACAAGAGTTAACATGCAGCTGTATGTATGTACGGTAAGCATGTAAAAGTAATACATGTTATCACTGCTTTATTTTTATTTTTTTACATTTTATTTAGAGTAGCCAATAATCTTTTACACTTTTTTCTCCCCAATTTAGTTGTTTTATGTAATTCCTCCCCACACACATTTCTGTGTAACTAAAAAAAAATGAAGAAAAAAAAGGTGTGTGTGTGTGTGTGTGTGTGTGTGTGTGTGTGTGTGTGTGTGTGTGTGTGTGTGTGTGTGTGTGTGTGTGTGTGCGCGCGCGTGTGCGCGTGCGCGTGCGTGCGCGCGACGACCTGTGTGTCTGTTGGTTCCATCCAGGTTGGCAAACTCAATGTATTTCTCCTCGTTGCTCCAGTAGATGTGATCATTGATGTAGTCTAACGTCAGGCCGTAGGGCTTGGAGATCTTATCCTTCACAATGACTGTCCTGTTGGTGCCGTCCATCCCCATCCTCTCTATGTGGGGGTTGTTGTCACTTATGTCTGACCAGTACAAGTATCTGTCAGGGAGACACTGTGTCAGGGTCACTATTCACAACTAATCACACATACAGTACTGTACTCTAGTGGACATACAGTACAATATGATGAAGAGTTCATACCAGGGTTGTTATACTTAACTATATCTAACAGAATAAGGACAATTATAACTGAAGTACAAATAAAAAATATAGCTGCAAGCAGCGATAAGCGGGGCCAGGGAATACAGAGAGAAAAAAGAAGCAATGATAAGTAATATACACAATAAGCCATAGAAACATAGAAGACTGAACTTGAGAGAAAGAAGACCATGAAATTAACAAATGAGCATTTTAAACCCCCACTAACCCTAACCTCAGTAAAACTATGCGTGAACCAGTGACCTCCGGACTCATAGGCTGCCTTTCTTCTCATTGAGCTAGAGATATGGTAGCCCTGTTAGTGTCTGTTGATATATAAGTCTTTCCGTCCCTGATGAACCAAGCCTCTGTTTTGTTAACTACTCTAGATCACTGGTTCCCTAACTATCTACCAATAGAGAAATTGTATGTCTCCTCGGAACCAAAACTAGTGAAAGTAGACGATCTACAAGCTCATAAACACGTTGCTATCTGAAAAGTTGTGAGATTGTAGATCGGCTATTTTCACAATGAAGTATGTCGTACATTGAAAAAACATACTCTCATTAAACATTTCATATTATCTTTAACAATTGCACATGCATTAATTGATACAATCATGTTGTGTGCCATGCAATTTAAATGAAGTCTGTATTAAGTGAGGCTTGAACTGGCGACCTTGCGGTTGTTGTGAGGCAGATGCTTTAGCGAGAAGCCATTACACCAACAGACCTAAATTCTTGAAAAAGGAGCTCAAACAGATGACACAGTTTCACGCAAATAGCTGAACAATCCTAGGTTTAAGTGTTTTTCAAACTGTTCAAAATTGCGGACAATCTAAGGGCGGAGCTTACTGGTCAAAGTGATAGATGTTTTCCTTATGAGTCAAGGCACATGTGTAAGCAAGTTTCACGACTGTCGGCCAAACGAGGCATGACATAGGCCTGCAGATGAAAAATTGTCATAAAACTGCAATAGTTAAAACCTCTCTCATCTCCTCCTAGGATGCACAAAACTTTGGACCTATGCCGACAACATGTTGGCTGCGGATTTTTCATAAGTGAAAAAATGAAGCTTTTAAGAGCCAATGAATGTTTTTCATATAATTCAAAATGGTGGGAGATCTACAGGTCAGAGGTCAAAAGTCAGACTACGAAAGTTGTTAGGCATGAGGAGACGCATGTGTGTGTATCAAAGTTTCATGGCTGTAGGTCAAACAGGGCATGAGTTGTACCTGTTCAAAGTTGGCATTTTCAATTGAGTGCTATAGCGCCACCCTTTGACGAATGAGTGTGAGATTTATTTCTTGATAGTTTTTCATGACACACTACCATATGGCCGAGTTTCGTGAAAAGCGACAGCACGGTTAAGCCAGAACTGTGAAAAGTGGCAGAAGTGACAGAATAATGCGAATATCAAAACGGAGGTTGCGGGGTTGGGGGGGGGGGGGGCATCGATTAAGGCAGTGCTTGTGACCGCGATGTTTAAGACAAAGCATTACTCTATTATTCTGTCGTGGTTGCGTGTTGCTTGAGCAGTGCTGTCCAGTGTCGTCTTTGTTGTGATGGGATCTGTTGTTTTACTGAGGTTAGGTTTAGGAAAATCTGGTGGCGACCGTTCCGAGATCGCCGGATTCGACCCGGGGTGAGCAGGTTTTTGGGCGAGCGTTCTTGTATTCCTTCTGCACACGTCGCGAAACCTGCGCATTGATGTATGACACAGATGTCTCTGTATTTCTCTCTTTAAAGAGGGTAATTAGAGTGAGGCTGAGGCATTAAATAAAAACATTAATTTATCAATGATCACTTGTGGGACATTGTTCTGTTCAAGCGGGACGTGGGACAAATGTCAAATATTTGGGACTGTCCCACGAGATGTGTGACGGGTAGTCACCCTAGTCTACTTAAGTTTCAGATGTTTGGAGTTTACCTCATAGGAGCTCCAGAAAGCACAGCCAGTCACAAGGAAGTATTCCACACTCAATTGAGTACACTTTTCAGTAAGTCACAACTTGCATGATACTATTAAAATTGTCCTCATGTGGTTTAAACTATGTATATGATTCTTATTGGTGACTTTTTAAACTTAGATCTGCAAGAGGAACAGAATATGATGCAATGTCATCAGTTTGTAACCTCTTGGTGTTTCATAGGATGGTTGATAAATTCAGTGTGAGGTTCATGATGTCACCACAGTGCTCTTACCCGTAGCGTACATCCACAGCCATGGACCATGGCTGGTCCAGACCGGTGTTGACCAGGACTGTTCTGTACGACCCGTTTAGTTTGGACACCTCTATGGTGTCTCTGTCACACCAGTACAGGTTACCTCCCACCCAATCAACAGCCAGACCCTCTGGCCTGGTCAACGTGTTGTGAAGGACCTGTCAATGAACCATACATGCACTATGAATATAATCACCATGTTATATAGTTGTATTTTTTATACAATTCTTTCAACATTAGTATGCCTCATTTTCCATATAGGAGAGTGTAAAATATTTTTTTTTAAATTTGAATGTTTCTTTTAAAAAACAGCAGATCTACAAGTTCCCAATGCGTCACATTGCGACACACAGTGAGCATGTAGATCGGCTATTTTATGTTTTTTTTTTTTTTTAAGCTCACATAGCACATGTTTTGTACACTAACTCAGTGGTTCCCAAACTTTTTAGCTGGAGACCCAAAAGAGATTATGTGAAATGCTGTGTTGTAAATAATATTAATTAAAAAAGAAAACGTAGTTAATAGAAAAGGGGATATTTACTTGCGACCAATGAAAATGGGTCCTAGACCCAAGAATGGGTCCCATCCCACTGTTTGGGAAACACTGCACGAAGTGACTGAGCCACCAGGCACCCTGTTCACTTGTTTGATATTTAACACTGATATCACAAAGTATTTACATTACAAATATAAGTATTTATCATTGTCACACTGACCTGGACGTCACTGCCACTGCTGTGCATGCGACTGATCCTGTTCGATTCTGTCCAGTAGATCATCTTCTGCTGATAGTCAAAGTCCAGAGCCCTTGTCCGGTTCAAGTCCTGTCACACCACAGCAGTTTTGTTAGTCTCAGATAGGAATACATTCCAGCATGTCAAAAGCAGTGTGTGTAGAATTTAGTCTAGGATAGGGTGACCATATTCTGAATTCCCAAAAAGAGGACATCGCGCACACGATTTTTTTTGCGGTTTTCCCCCGGATTTGTAACTTTTGGGGGTTTTTTTGGTACCTTAATTCGGTTAATTCAGTTAATTCTGGGCCTCTTTGAGGTGCTGAAAAATATTGCTTTATAAATAATATATTTATTTATTTAAAGCATGTCTCCTCTGTTTGTTTCAGATAACAAAATAATCACAGCTTAAATTAATAATTCAGCTTTTTAACAAAATAAAATAACCTCTCTCTCAAGTCTTAGACTTATCTTAGAACAAGTAAGGTACCCCATTATTATACATTATTATAGTCGGTCAATTTGGCAGAAGAAGTCTCGCCTTACACAGCTTTCTTGTGCTTTGAAGTGGCAGTATGGGCTTGCAGGTCTGACGAACCTTTATTTGCCACGGAGACATATGTTCCTGCTTTGCAAACAGTACACTCTGCTTCACATTTGTCACGACCCAGACGAAAACACGGGTACTTTTTGCGCATTTCATCTGTGAAGTTGCATTTGCGTTTCGGCATTTTCTCCACCTCTGTCTGTGTAACTTTTCTCAGTCGGGGAGCAATGAATGACAGGCAGCGCTGAGCGCGATGTATGCTGTTCAGTGTGTCTGTGTGAGTGTGTGTGACTGGTGTGTGTGTGTGTGTGTGTGTGTGTGTGTGTGTGTTTGGTCACGTGTGCCTCCAGCCTATCAGCAGCTGTGTTGCCAAGTCTCGTGAGAGAAATAAGGAAACATTCCTCCAAAACAAGCCAGAAAAAGAAGCACATTTTTGTTTTTGAAGTTGTGGTAAATATTCGGACATGGCAACACTAACAATGTGAACAACTCGTTCGCAATTTACAAAACCGGGGTTACGGAAGTACCATAGTTAGCGCTTTCATTTATTTATTTATTTTCAAAAAAAAAAGAAATCCCAAAACACCGGACATTTGAAGGATTTTATAAACCCCCCCCGGACAGGCCGGACAGCACCCCAAAAGAGGACATGTCCGGGTAAAAGAGGACGTATGGTCACCCTAGTCTAGGATTACTTGTGGAGGAGGTCAGATTTATTTTAACTAAAAGTAGCACAATGTAAAAAAATCCCTTGAGTAAAAGTACAAAAGTAGGCTACTGGCATCAAAATATACTATCTGAAAGTAATTTTTTCTTTAAAACAAATTTGTCAAACTTTACCATAATAGCCTATCTACAATCTCGCAAAAACCGCAATGCGCCACGTGAGATTGTAGATCGGCTAGTTTTGAATAGCGTATGTATATAATAGCTAACTGGTTAATATATGTTTTGTAATATAAATGGTAAATGGTGCATTTATATAACACTTTTATCCAAAGTGCTTTACATAGATTGCGCATTACATTCACCCACACACAGTCATACACCGATGGCGGAGGAAACCATGCAAGGCACCAAACTGCTCATCGGGAGCAATTTGGGGTTCAGTGTCTTGCTCAAGGACACTTCGACACTAACTCTGGGGGAGCCCGGGATCGAACTGGGAACCTCACGGTTCCCATCCGGGCTGGCCGCTCTACCGGCCACTCTACCCCTGAGCCACTGCCGCCCTGTAATATAGTAATCTGTAGTAATCAAAGTTTTCAAATAGTTGTAGTGGAGTCATAAGTACAATATTTGCCTTTATAATGTAGTGGTGTGGAAGTAAAAGTATTGAAAAAAAATACTCAAGTAAAGTAAAACATCATCAAAATTGTACTTAAGTCCAGTACTTGAGTAAATGTACTTAGTTACTATCCACCACTATGCATTTTCGCCATTACATTGGATGTGTTGTTATGTCCAATGGTTTTCACCTGTTTGAGCACTGTGGAGCTGGAGCCGTTCCAGTTGATCTTCATCAGGTTGTTTAAATTGGCAAAGATGAGGAAGGGCTCCACCTCTGGAGAAAGTGAGACATTACATTTCATTTGGTTTAAAAACCCACACACCCTGCAAAGCAAGACTATTTCATTACCCTATTTATTAAGACTGTATATTAAGGTCGGGTCTTATGTGTTAGAAACCCATTTATAATGCATTATAATGCACTTATAAGGCATTATAACACTTGTTAAATGTTTATAATTATGCATGGTCATAATGCATTATAAACTCAGCAGAACAGTACATAATAACTACCAGGTAATACTTAAACGTTGGGTCTATAATGCATTATAATCACATTTATAATTCATTACAATCCACTTATAAGGCTTCATAATGCTTGTTATAAATGTTTATAATCATGAATAACAACTTATATCAAACACACTTCACAATAACTAAGTTAAGGTAGTTATAATGTGCTGTTCAACTGAGCTTAAAATGCAGTATCACAGCAATTATAATATGGTATGAACGTTGTTATAAGTTGTCATATATAATTATAAACATTGTTACCCAATAGTTCACTGTTCATACATGTATGAGTATGTGAATAATATAGTAGGCTTGTCTGTCTGTCTGTCTGTCTGTACCTTTTTATTTACTTTAAATACAAAATATCACCATATTTCACTGGTTCAAATATGAGCAGTGTTAGCAAGACCATTTTTAATGGGTGCTGTGATTTAATATTGTCATCCCACATTTTGAAGACACACAGGCAGGCGGTGGACGGAGGGACGGACGGAGGGACGGAGAGACGGAGGGACGGACGGACGGACGGACGGACGGACGGACGGACGGACGGACGGATTTACCTGTGTTGTGTGTTGGTTCAGCCTGGAGAGCTGTGGAGAAACAAAACAAACACAATGAGCTTCAGTGTAACCGATGGTTGATCTGCTGAAATACAGGACAAGATGTCCTTTGTTTTTTCATTATTTCTTATCACGTTATATTGATGACATTTTTATTATTTGGAATGATACGGTCGAAAACCTTAATTTGTTTCACAACTATCTAAACTCCTGTAATGATCATCCTAACTTCACACTTGAATTCAGTGATTCTCGTATCAGTTTTCTTGATGTTTTGGTACTTAAAGAAGGTTTCTCATCTCTGCAGACGGATTTATTCCGTAAACCCACAGATAGGAACACTACTTCGTAAGGACAGCTTCCACCATAGACATCTTGTTAAGAGCCTTCCAATCAGTCAGTTCCATAGGGCCAGAAGGGTGTGTAGCTCTGATGAGTACTATCAAAAACAAGCAGATGACCTCACCAACAGGTTTTTGATACAGGGGTAAACCAGAGTGGATTGACACAGCTTCTCATCGTTTTAAGTCTGTTACACAGGAGGAGTGTCTGATTCCCACTACACGCACTCAACAAAAAAACAATTATCCCTTTTGTATCACCAGATATTCCCCCATGGGATTTGATTTCCGTAAAATTGTGCACAAACATTGGCATATCATTACCACGGATCCCAGATTTAAACATGTTTTTAAAGAGCCCCCCATGCAGGCTGGTGTTCAGACACCCTCCCAATCTAAGGGACCAACTTGTTCAGTCTTATACACCACCCACTAATTATTCTTTCCTATCAGACATTCCTCCTTGTAACTACAAGCAGGGACGTGCACAGATAGACTCTAGGTGGTGCTGGAGCACCTGCCGTTTTGCCCTCTGGACAAGCAAGTGCCCTTTTGAATTTTTTATTTATTTTATTTTTACAGTGTAGTCTACAGTATGTGGTCAATGGTGACATCGATCAATTCAAAGCTTCTAATATATTAACAATTGCCCAAATGTGTCTCGTAATTTTGCCAGACATCCCCCACATGTGCCCGCGGCACTCCGGTGCCGTGCCCCTCCCTTCCCTCTCAACGTGAACATGCAGTGCAGCGCGCAAAGGGGGCGGGTCTACAGAAGTGCCCTACAGTTAGCCTGGTAAACCCTCCCTCCGGAAATCTAATTTCTATTTGATTCCTGGAGTGAGTCTGGCATGAACCGCCTCTCTGCAATATTGGCTGTATATGCCAAACGGCCGCGCCTATCAGCGTCGTCGCACATCGTTCTGTGATTGACAGCGACAGTTGGCCAATCAGGTGGCGAGTTCGAGTGAGCCCAAAACACGAACGGCAGCCATCTTTTTCTGTGGGCAGTTTTCTCCGCTATTTTTTTACTTCAAAAAGCTCTCTAACTTCTATTTTGAGGCACGGAATTTACTTATAAGATATCGTTTGGATAGAATGTAGTTGTTTAACTTCATATATGTGGTCAATTAATCATGACAAAGCCTATTTAAAAAAAAAAAATTAGAGAACCGGTAGGGGCGGGCAGTGACACCATTGTACCCGAAAAAGGCAACCCATTTTGGGTATGGCTGTCTCAAAAGTCCCGTCGCGTCACATTAAGATTGGTGTACTGCTGATTGGCTGAAGGGGAAAAATTATCATTGGCTGAAGGGGTTGTCAGTCAACGGTATTACTCCCGCCCAACTCCAGCACAGCCAATATTGCAGACAGGCGGATCAGGCCAGACTCACTCCTGAAATGAAATGGAATTGAGATTTCCGGAGGGAGGGTTTACCAGGCTACCCTACAGTAGCCACACCCACACATCTCCTCTCCTTCCCGGCCCCGCGCAAACTCAAAAGAGTTGAAAAGACTCATCTCTGTTTACATGAGACTGCTTCTCTGTGTAGTCCTACACTTGTATTATGGCTCAATGGGCTGTCATCTCCGTGACAACAGCTCGTTGAGGAGTCGGCAGGTTGTTGATTGGGGTCATTGAGAGTTCAGAGTGCCCCCTTTTACTTTTAATGTTTTTTTGCAGCAGGTTTAGCAACAGTAGAAGCCTGGATTCCCAATGTGAATGAAAATACAATGTTCAAAGTTCTTCAGTGAAATAAAAGTGGACACTGAAAATTGGCAATGGACTGAACAATATGCATTCATCCTATTATCCCAAGAGGCATGTAGCTCTGGTGGAGAGGCAGTGACCACATTTGAACTGAAGCCAAAAAAGACAAATTGACTCTGATTCCAGCAACCAGTAGAACTTAAATACTGGCTGATGATGATGATGATGATGATGATGATGATGATGATGATGATGATAAAAAGTGTCGCCGTTGAGCTCTGTGGAGGTGTCGTGGGCCTATCAACAAAACACCAATATGAAGGAGGGTGCCCACCTGAAGACCCCAGTAAAGCGTTTACCTCTACCCCACTCAATACCAAGTGCTGATTTAGCCCTGAAACATGACTGTCATACCATGACAGTCATGGAGCCCAGAATTCCTGGTTTTCGAACTCTCACATGTACACAAACGTTCAGGTTTCAAATATAAAGTGCTTACCCATGTCCATGCCACGGATGTTACAAGGCGATCCGTACCACGATAAGTACCCGTATCTCCCGTATTGTTCAATAAAAAGCATTTTAATCCGATCGCCGGCCATTTATTTATTTATTTGTTTTTTTTGCAATGTATCAGAGTGCAATACACCTTCCAACCATTAATGTTGCATAGTTGAAAGCATCTGAGAAAATTTGGAGAAAATGGCCGGCGATCGGATTAAAATGCTTTTTATTGAACAATACAGGAGATATGGGTACTTATCGCGGTACGGATCGCCTTGTAACATCCGTGGCACGCGGGTAAGCACTTTATATTTGAAATCTGAACGTTTATGTACATGTGAGAGTTGTAAATGTAACTCATTTAATGTAAATCGAAAACCAGGAACTCTCGGTTCCATGACGCTTGTGGCAGACAAGCGTCATGTGAACCATGGCTAGTGCTGATTAATCTAAAGGATTATACTATCTAGTCCTATGAGCTCAACATTGGGCGTAGCTGCATTGGGAACTCCTTATATGGAGTCATGGTGACATGAGTGTGACGTCAGAGGTCTGCCTGCCGGCCGGCCGGCCAGGCCGCCGGCCCGTCCTCCCTTTAGTCAATTTGAATATAGGATAGGATGACAACACGCATATAAACATCATTATTAATTGCAATAAAATTCATATTTACCTGCTGAACAAACAACACCAGCATCTTCATTGTGATGACAGTTGTGCTCTCCAATCCCCCTTTGGCTGCACTGTGAAAGCTGTGACTCACTGCCTGAACACCTGAAAAATAACAGGGTGATGTATCCACCACCCTGTCCGAAATGGGCTTCCCCTGGTGCTGACACAGCCTCTCCACAGCCTAGCTGTCTACACACAACCTGGGCATCATCCAGATCCCACTCATCATCACACACCGTCCCCCATCTGCCACGGTAGTACACCTCCACTCTGCCTGAACAGTTTGAACCACCGACCAGCCTCACTGAATGATCAACTGAATGAGAAGAAAAACATTAAAACATGACAATGATCAGCCTGAAAGAAAGCTTACCTACATGTAGGAGTGTCCTCATAATAAAGATTTGACTTGACCCTTAGACTTGTACACCATGTATGCTGAATGAGTCAGATTGAAAAAGGTGCACCGACGGAGGCACGCTGTCTGAAGGTGACTTGAGCCACGAGAGGCACCGCCGAGCCAGCGTTGCAAAGTCACCTTCAGCCGACTCAGCGCCGTCCGAGGCAGAATGGTAAAACAACATGAGTCCACTGACTGACACCTCTGATAGTGAATAATGCTCAGTTCAAGGTGGTATTTCAATCTTCTGTACAGGTACATTAAGAATAGTAGTAGCCTAAGCCTACTTATTTATGTTATATTGAATTGTTACAGCAGAAACCATCCTGTTAAATATTATTAAACCTCTGCATCAGACAGCATATGGCTATTGAAATAAATACATATGTAATTACGACGTACAAGATGTGCCTGTAATAAATATTACACTACTAGGCAGTCTGCGGTTCCACGCGCCACACAAGGTGCCCTTTTTTTTCACTTGAGGTGCCCCTTTTTTTCACTTGAGCACCTGCCCCTCAAAATGTCTGTGCACACCACTGACTACAAGTGTTCCAATTGTGCACAATGTGGATATACCACTAAATGTAATGTTTTTTACACATCCACATGGTGGTAAAGAAGTAACTATACGGGGAGCGATCACATGCTCCACCACGTTTATCTCATCAAATACCCGTATGGGCTTGCTTACATAGGCAAGACTAGCAGAGCCCTTCGCACTCGTAGTAGTGAACATGGAAGTAATATCAGATGTGGTGATGAGCGCAACCCAGTTGCAGCACATCTAAAAAAAATTGGACTTCTCTCCGTTATTGGGGTATAGAAAAAGTAGCGTTACCGCCCCCTTTGCTCTTCCCTAGATCTACAAGCTCTCTATATGGCATCACTGCACTGAGCCTGTAGATTTAGATTTGGTGGGTGGTTCTGTAGGTTAATTACTACCACAGCTGCCTTTGATTGTAACATGCCTCTCCTCCTGTATTTAAACACGCCTTGCCATGTAATGTATCAGGACCAGATGAAGACCATTTATTGTCGAAACGTTGCCTAACAAATAAAACTTTTCTACTGGGAGCTTAAACGGTGTGCGGACTTCCCCTCCTTTCCTGATGTACGTATTGTTGTCCAGCACCCGATTAATTATTTTAGGATGGACCCCTCGTTCCTATCTGCTATTCATTTGACATTCACAGTGTGGGAATGAGGATCTATGGTATCTATCAGAACTCACATGGAATAACAATAGCTGACAATCAATAGCTTGTTGTTAACAGGTTGGTTGTCATTTAGTGACCTTCACCACTAACAAACTAATATAATTATCCTTCAAACTCAGTTGGCCATGGAACACGCCTAACAAGTTGTCCAATAACATGATACGTTTTCAGGGGGTCAAGTGGCCTCAAGAAAAGGACATTTGGGCTGCAGAGCTCCCTTCTCACTTAACAGTAAAAAAAAAAACAATATACAGTATAAGTGTATACAGGGTATCTGCCCATTTCTAAAGTGACAATTTCATGACTTTTAAGGTCTTTTTAAAACCAAATTGGCCAAATTCTCAAATACTTCGTAAGAAAGAGGCAAACATTGTGAAAATAGCCGATCTACAAGCTCACATTTCTCGGGGTGCGAGGCGTTGTGAGCTTGTCGTTCGATTATTTTCCCAATATTCATCTGTGGAACCGAGTCAAACTAAATGTTATGCCTACGATTCCAAGTGCTTGTCAGGGTGGGGGGTCCCCAGTTTAAATATGATTATTTTGGGGGGTCGCAGCCTGAAAAGTTTGGGAAACCTTGATCTAGATTGAACAACACTCTGATGATGATCCTCTCTGGTTGTGTATGAGATTAATGAATTCACCTTCTGTTTAAATGAATCTGTCAAATGTCAAATTAGTGATAGAGATAGTTTAACTGACCTAATGTTATTACACATGACAGTTCATATTTTGGACAAGTCATGTTCCTGCTACTTTGTGTGGTGTAACTTCATCTTATCTCATCAGTTTGTCATAACAATGAAGCAGACTATGTAGGTTGTTGACTGAAGCTACAAGTTTTGATTGATTGATTGATTGATTGATTGATTGATTGATTGATTGATTGAATACTTTATTAACAGTTTGCAAAAAAAAGCACAGAGGTACAGATTCAAACAAAAGGATGCTAAAAGGATAACCCAAGGAAGCCTATATAATAATATACAATAATATGCAAAAACATAATATAAACGAGTAGTTGTGTGTGTGTGTGTGTGTGTGTGTGTGTGTGTGTGTGTGTGTGTGTGTGTGTGTGTGTGTGTGTGTGTGTGTGTGTGTGCGCGTGCGTGCGCGTGCGTGCGTGCGTGCGTGCGTGCGTGCGTGTAGATAGAACTTTATACAGGTGTCAGAACCTGTCAAAGGATATAGGAGTACACATAAATAATAACTGTAATAATAAAGCATGAACATTGAGGTAATTTCCAGTCTCTACTCACAGCAGTCAGCAGGTTCATCTGACCGGTCCCCACAGTCATCTACTGTGTCACATTTCCGTGACAATGGAATGCACTTGTAGTTCTGACAAACAAACTGAAGGGGGAGACAGAGGGTTATGTTTATAATCAGTAATGTATCAAAAGCAGACTTGAGACGTAGGGCCCTAAGCCACTAATAGCGGATTTAGGACTAGGCAAGGGGCGTTCCCCCGCAAAAGTTGCTATTCTGGGACACCTCCCTTAATCGCTAAACACCTGCGCTACCCGTTACATTATGCATGTGTGGTTTTGGCGTTACAATGATAAAACCAATCGTGCCAGATGCCATTACCTTTAAGAGAACACTGCGCTGTTGCCTGGTCTGATTATTATAAGCCACATTGGGCTTGTTTTTCTGAAGTTGCTTGTAAATAATGGTAGAACGGTTGTGAGCTTGTAGATCGTCTATTTTCAAATAGCCAACAAATATGCACATTGTTTAATGGACGACATAGGTTTGAAGTGCTCATGTGGCCTATTATAGTCGCTTCTTTTGGGCTCGTTTTCATAGACCTGGTTGCTTATTTCTCTTGCAAATTCTGGCAACACAGGTCCTGTGCGCGGCAGCACACAGTGAGGATTTATCATAGAAACATACACCCGATGTTTGTTTTTTAAGCTCTGGACTTTGATTGTCTTTCAATAAAACCACATTTGATAGACATAAGTATCACCTACATGTTACTGCTTAAAGAGAATTTTATATTTTTGTAATCAGTTCATTATTTCCTGCATAATCGATGAATAAAACTGACGTGTGTAAATTGGAGCATTGCATTGTGCGATGCACAAATTGTTTTCTTTAAATAAACTATCATCTTGTATAAATACAGTTAACACAAGGAATTGACACCCTCCCGTCTGCTGATTATAGTAAAATTAGAATCACAGAGACGTGTTGACAATAATAGCCTAATAGAGAGAGGTGCTCGCTGTGCGTCCTGGCCGTCTCCACGAATCCATTGCAGTCTGTGCGCTCTTGCGGGTGGTTTTAAAATCCGCTGTGCGCTTTCCCAAAGCCGCACCTGTGTGTGTGGGCAGAATAACAATTTTGGGGACATAGCAACAACACGGCCACGGGCACGCCTCCACCCGCAAATAACGGTGTCAGCATAATGGAGAGCGGGTTTAGCAGGTGCAGGATAGCGTTTAGGGACAGCGCCAGCTCCCTTATCCGTATTTAACGGGTAATGGGTAGAAAATCACGGGTAAAGGGTAACGGGTAGGGGTTTAGGCGTGCCACAGAATAGAGCCCATAGGGCTAAATCCACGTCTTAGGTGGTAATTAAGTGATAACGCCACCATCTTATGCGCAATCCCAAGTTGCGAACACTTATGCAAACGCTTAAGGAATAAGACTCGGCAGCATATTTTAGGCATGGGAGAGTGTTCGTATATTAATTAACGGCGCAATGTGGTATCTGCTATGTTGCACCTTAAAAAAGACTCATCGTACACCGCGTTCTCTCCCCCTCTCTATGTGTTCCACCAGTGTTGCCATGTCTGCTTATTAGAAGAGAATTTGGTCTTGTTTTTCTATGAAGTCTTTCTATGAAGACACGTTGTGAGCTTGTAGATTGGCTATTTTCTCTCTCTCTCTCTCTCTCTCTCTCTCTCTCTCTCTCTCTCTCTCTCTCTCTCTCTCTCTCTCTCTCTCTCTCTTTCACATAATGCTGCGCAAACAGATCTGACAACATGTCACGCAGCGACAGTTTTTTAGGTTGGAGATCAGATATGTTGGGCAGCAGTAGCTTGTCAAGAGATCAATGTGTTTTGGGCATTGGAGACAGTTACATCATTAGAAAGAGAGTGGTTATGACGGCCATGCCTGCAGTTGGACATCTTTCCTTTCAATGTGAGCTTTGCTGCCCTATTATGCGTGACTTAAATCCACATCTTAGGTGATAATTAAGTGATAACGCCACCATCCTATGCCCAATCCCTATTATGCATGTTGCGCTGTACACAAACACTTAAAGAATAAGATATTTTTGGCATGGGGGAGTGTTCACATGTTAATTAAGGGTTTAATGCGGTATCTGCTATTATGCACCTTGACTTAAAAATACTCACCGCATACCGCTAAGACTTGGTCAGACCACGTCTTAAGTGCAAAAAGAAATGTTAGGTTGTAAGGACAGCGGCAGTTTAACTAAGCAGTACTCAGTCAATTGTAAACCGATTCTTATAATTAAAAGTTCTCTATAATCTGTGAAGTGCCTATTTTCATTAGGTGTATGGCTCATGATTGTATTGTCTCTCCATCAAACGATATCAAGCAAAAAGGAATCATTAGCTGGTCCTTTTTCTCTCATTCACTCTCCATTCCAAAATGGAATAGAAGAACACTCATCCGGCAGCCTCGGTCCGCGGGAAAAAAAGGGGTGTTTTGGGGCGAGCGTTCCGGTTATGGTGCACTTCTCGTCAATGAGTCTTGCAGAAATAATATGAATACTCTTATGGGGATATAATCTACATAATTTATTGGAAATTACCTAAATAAATATAATAGCAGATGCCTTTACTGTGTAATATGGGCGGCTATTTGTATTAATTAAAAACATAAATTAATAAACTTAAATTAATTAATGAATCCCCTCCTGGAGGGCCCCCTTGCATGGAAGTCCCGTGTATGGGTTCCCATAACCCAGCAACCTTAGGAAAATGATGCCACTGTTTGGATATTTTGGGCAGCAGTAGCAGGATTGAGCAAATGCTGAGATAGAGGGGTGATATGCTTAGGCAACTGAGAATGTGACTATTATTATTATTAATATAATAATATTGGTTTGTCAAGATATATCAATGTGTTTTGGACATTGGAAACAGTCACATAATTAGACAGAGGCTACAGTGGTTATGACGGCCATGTCTGCCGTTGGACATGTCTCCTTTCAATGTGAGGTTTCTTTCTCTTATGCTCTCACCGCTTAACGCATGGACAATAGCACTGCGTCTTGGCTGATCTTAAAGGGAATGGCAGCCGGTTCTCTGATTGGATTTATTAAAGTAACGCCCAAACACTCCTATGACTAATTCAGGGCAGTTTTACCGCATAGCACCTTGGTGCAGTGTGCAGATTACCGCACCCATAATAGCAGAATGGCATTGGTCACGCCTCCACGTTTTAAATTAAGGAATAAGACCTGGTGGTACCTAAGACGTCCTTAATAGAGCCCATAAAGTCATACAGAGTAGCACAAATGAAGCTGAGGTGAATCACCTGGCTGGCGGCAGTGCAGTTGAACATGCACTGCTTGTTGTCAGCTGACAAGTAGAAGTATGTGGGACAGGAACACTTGTAGCCTCCTCCAGGTGAGAGCAGACACAGGTTACTGCAGCCTCCATTGTTGGTCTGACATGGATGACCAGACACTGCAGGGTGGAGAAAACATGCACACATGTAAGGAATATGAGAACACACAACTACTGTATATGTTACAACAGAGCTTTTCAGACAGTGCCCAAGAATCACCTGTAACGACATTGCCAGATGAGGGATGCCGGGTTGTTTTTATAGCACTTTTCAAAACAGATCAGAACTAGAAAAAGTGCTCCTCGGAGCACAGGTCTCCGCCAGGTCAGGTAGGTTATTGCTGGCCACTAATGTTCGGAATTCGACAATTAGGATCGAATATGAAAAATCGAAC
Source organism: Gymnoscopelus braueri (assembly GCF_963280865.1). NCBI lineage: Eukaryota > Metazoa > Chordata > Actinopteri > Myctophiformes > Myctophidae > Gymnoscopelus > Gymnoscopelus braueri. Next base: position 1,441,559 of record NC_137609.1, read on the forward strand.
GGAACCATCTTGATCACTTGACTATAGAGATAATGTGTATCGATTTGCATGATGTTTGGACACTATTTGTAGGAGTAATATAAAAATGGCAATGTTAAAAGGGTGGCATTTGTTCCTCAACGTAGTGCGAATGTGCGTGCAAAGTTCCACCGCAATCGGACGCTGCGTTCATGACTTTAGATGTCAATTTTAGCCAATCAGGATGCAATATGAAAAATCAAACAGATCCATCTCACATGACTATAGAGATCATGTGTACCGATTTGCATGAAATTTGGATAAAATCTGATCATAATCATAATATAAAAAAATGTTTTACATAAGTCGGCCTCCTGGTGGCGCTATAAAAGGTGAATGTGAAAAATGCAGGGCAGATGTTATTTCCTTTGCCTCTAGGGAGTGTGCATGCAAAGTTTCACGCAGGTGGGTGCAGTTATAGATACAAATTGGCCTATTATAGCGCCACTATGAGGCTGATTTGGAAAATTTCAAGTGGCATTTCTTCCTTGGCCTAGTGGGAATGTGTGGGTGAAATTTCACGGAAATCGCATGCTCTGTTCATGATTTGAGGCATTTTGTTCAAAACAAACCAATCCTGCAAACTTTGGACACGCGGACACACGGACGGACACACGGACGGACGGACGGACGGACGGACAGGGGGTAAAATATACTCTCGCCATGCCTTTCAGCCTGGCGAAGACAATAATACACAATACATAAAAGTAATACAACGGCATGAAGAGTGATAATGAGAGTGTTGTATACAGTAGGTTGTACAGACCCTCAGGTTGTCGATAGGGGTGGTACATGTGGATGTCAGATGGATCGGTCAGGTTGCTGATGAGACTGATCTTGTTGGTTCCCTGAGTCTTGTTGGCTCTGTAGATGGATCTGGTCTCCCTGTCTGTCCAGTAGATGTGATTCTCAAACAGAGTAATTCTATTGATGTTGTCCTGACTCACAACTACAGATGCACAAAACCGAAAGAGTCATATTATTATAAAATGAATTAACACAGTATTATAAAGAATATTATAACACAAGTTGAAATGAATAAGTAAATAAGTACTGTCCCACTGTGTGTGCGTGTGTGTGTGTGTGGGTGTGGGTGTGGGTGTGGGTGTGTGTGTGTGTGTGTGTGTGTGTGTGTGTGTGTGTGTGTGTGTGTGTGTGTGTGTGTGAGGATAGTACAGCGGCGTGCACAGAGGCACCAACGTGCCAAAGGTCCACCGACCACCACTGCTGCCTTCCCCTGCCCCTCCTGTGACAAAGTCTGTGGATCACGCATCGGTCTGAGCAGCCACCTGGCTATGCACAGGCGAAACCAACCACAATAACCAACCCAACATATGCTTTTGGAGCAATGTCATCATTGACATCGATGGACTGCCATAAGCAAAGTAAGTGTGAGTGCGCATGTGGGGGGGTATGCATGCATGTGTGCATACGTGCGTTGCGTGTGTGTTTGTGTGTGTTTGTGTGTGTGTGTGTGTGTGTGTGTGTGTGTGTGTGTGTGTGTGTGTGTGTGTGTGTGTGTGTGTGTGTGTGTGTGTGTGTGTGTGTGTGTGTGTGAGAGAGAGAGAGAGAGAGAGAGAGAGAGAGAGAGAGAGAGAGAGAGAGAGAGAGAGAGAGAGAGAGAGAGAGAGTGTGTGGGTGCTTGCGTGTGTGCGTGCGTTACCTGTGTGTCGGGCGTGCGTTACCTGTGTGTCTGTTGCTTCCATCCAGGTTTGCAAACTCAATGTATTTCTCCTCGTTGCTCCAGTAGATGTGATCGTTGATGTAGTCTAACGTCAGGCCGTAGGGCTTGGAGATCTTATCCTTCACGATGACTGTCCTTTCGGTGCCGTCCATCCCCATCCTCTCTATGTGGGGGTTGTTACTTATGTCTGACCAGTACAAGTATCTGTCAGGGAGACACTGTGTCAGGGTCACTATTCACAACTGATCACACATACAGTGCTGTACAGTACTAGTGGACATACAATATGATATATGATGAAGAGTTCATACCATGGTTATTATAGTGAAATAAAACTAATGAAATAACACAAACTAAAAAAACGATAATAACATAAACTGTATTGTGTGTTTACAAAACTAACGAAAATCATATAGAATATGTCCTTAGTTTTAGTCTCTGTCACTAGCCAATATGTTAATTCATAGCCTACATAGTGAAAAAAACAGATCTACAAGCTCACAACGTGATCAGCGTTTTGTTTTGTCTTACCCCACATTGCAAAAAAAACATACAAAAAAAAAAACCTAAAAAACTTTTTTAAACAATACAAAAGATGAAATAGAAATAACTAGAAAAAGTGCCAGGTCAGGTAGGTTATTGTGGGCTAGGAATGTTCGGAATTCGCCAATCATATGTTTGGAGTTTACCTCATAGGAGCTCCAGAAAGCACAGCCAATCACAAGAAAGTATTCCACAGTCAATTTAGAGCACTTTTCAGTGAGACACAACTTACATGATACTATTGAAATTGTTCTTGTACTACAATATTTTGTAAACAATTTATATTAATCATTTCAGTGACTTTTTAAACTTAGATCTGCAAGAGGAACAGAATACGATGCAATGTTAGTATTGTGTAGCCAGACAACTATTCCACAATCTCAGAATGCTATATAGAGTATGGAACTACAAATCAGAGAAAGGAAGCTGTTTGTCATTTCTGTTCACAAAAATACTTTACATTTTATTTTAGAATTTCCATTTCTGATAAGCAGCAAGCTATATATGCTTAGATCATTTTGATATTAGATCATTTTCAGAGCTTTCGTGCTCCAGACTGTATGACGGAAGCAAACAAAGAACATTGTGGGAGGCAACAATCTGGCTCGTGAGACTAATGCAAAGTCATCCGTTTTATGTATTCTTATATCCATGGTGTTTCATAGGATGGTTGATAAATTCAGTGTGAGGTTCATGATGTCACCACAGTGCTCTTACCCGTAGCGTACATCCACAGCCAAGGACCATGGCCGGTCCAGACCGGTGTTGACCAGGACTGTTCTGAACGACCCGTTTAGTTTGGACACCTCTATGGTGTCTCTGCGTCTGTCAAACCAGTACAGGTTACCTCCCACCCAATCAACAGCCAGACCCACTCCAGGCCAGGTCAACGTGTTGTGAAGGACCTGTTAATGAACCATACATGCACTATGAGTATAATCTTATAATTTTATACAATTCTTTCTGCATTTGTTTTGCCTTATTTCCTTAATATTATAATGTATATATTTTTCCACAAACATGTCTAGCTTTCTTTCCACATAATATTAACATTATTTTCAAGATTTTGTTTCTTTAAAAAAAAAAGGCTATGAGCTTACAACGTGATGCATCGCGACACATTGTGAGCTTGTAGATCTGCTATCTTTGCGTTCTTTGAATTTATTTGTTATTTTAGAGTTCATAAAGAGCCAAAGGATACATTTTATGTTTCCCCGGGACCCAAACTACAGTGAAAATAGCCGATCTATAAGCTCACAACGCGTTGCGATACAACACTACTTTTTTATGGGGGGGAGTTCGAAATAAAAATTTAAAAAACAAGATATTTACTCAGGGCCCATGAAAATGGGTCTGTATTTACATTATATAAGTATTGTTCATTTGGTTTCCCTTCCCTGTCATTGATCCTCATCGTTGTCATTGTCACACTGACCTGGACGTCACTGCCACTGATGTGCATGCGACTGATCCTGTTGTTGGGGTACCTTTCTATCCAGTAGATCATCTGCTGCTGATAGTCAAAGTCCAAAGCCACTGACCGGCCCTGTCACACCACAACAGTTGTCTTAGTCTCAGACAGGAATACATTCCAGCATGTCAAAAGCAGTGTGTGTAGAATATTGTATAGCATTACATAGGGTGTGTTGTTGTGTCCAATGTTTTTTACCTGTTTGAGCTCTGTGGAGCTGGAGCCGTCCAAGTTGATCTTCATCAGGTTGGAGGAGGTGGCTACGATGAGGAAGGGCTCTTCCTCTGGAGCAAGTGAGACATTACATTTGAGTCGGTTTACATTTAAAATTCCACACACCCTGCAAAGCAAGACTGCTGTATATCATTACAATATTTCACTGTTCATACATGGATGAGTATGAGAATAACTAATGTGTTGCCTCCCTTTGTCAAACCACTGACACAGTGAAGACTTACCTATTGTGTTGTGTGTTGGTTCAGCCTGGAGAGCTGAAGAGAAACATACAAAACTAAATGAGCTTCAGTGTAACAGCTGGTTGGTTGTGGTTTATCTGTTTAAATACAGGACAAGATGTCCCTTGTTTATCCTGTTTGCTGCTATTTATTTGACATTCACAAGGTGAGAATGAGGCACTGGGATTTATATCAGAACTCACATTAAACTAAATGATTGACAGTTACAATAGTAACCAAATGGACCCTTACAAATCTGTAACTCTGGAGTGTTTATTTTAATTTCAAGGACCCCATTAAACTCTGAGAGTGTACAAATGGTACCAAATGGAACCAAACAGACCCGTAAGGGTCCATTTGGTTCCATGTGTACACTCTCAGAGTTTAAGGGGGTCCTTGAAATAAAAATAAAAACAAGTTTAATATCCAGTGCTTTAATGTAAATCTACACACTTTAGAGACCTATAGTTTCAACCGTGAGCATCACAACAAAACAAAAAGTGAAAACAAACATGATGTTCATGATGATGACAATATGCACTGTACATACGTAGCTGTTACACTGAGCATAATTCACACAATGTGCATGTCAATGAATCCACTATGACACACGCACGCACACGCGCGCGCACGCACGCACGCACACACACCCACACAATGTAACTCTATAAACCCCAATAAATACAATACTGATGATACAATGTAGGCTAACTATACTAAATATTAAATTCAATACATAATGAAGCTACACTTATGAAAGAAAAAAGGCTGAAGACAGAGGTGTCTGTGTTGAATATGTGAATTGACTTTACACATTTAGGGGCATCGATAGCTGAGTGGTTAACACATTCATTGCCAGAGTTTTCTAGAACAGGCTGCTCCCACTGCCGGGCATTTTGACCATTCTGACTCATCTTTGAGGACCCACAGAATATGTTGTGCTATGACTATGAACACATGGAATATCTCTTCGTTTTTTAGCTAGAGGTAGTTGAATACAGCTTGGTTTTCACCAAAAACAGCCCTTGTTCTTTAGAAGCTGAGATATGAGCATTTTAGTGAATGACACACATTTAGAGGCATACACATTATTTCAAAAGTGTTTGACATTTATGTTGTGCCTCATTGACATCAGTCATGTAAACAATACAAAAGAAAAATAGAAAAAAACTGCTTTTGAATGTACATTTATCGCTCTGTTTCACTCCAAAGTGCAAGCTATTTCAGCTCAATTCAAACACATTTTTTCAACTCAAGTTATATACATCAAATAATAAATGTGACCCACCACAATAAAGGATAAGTCATCTAGGCTTTTTTCATTTTCATTTTTTCATGTCATATGAAAGCAGGGAATCATAGCTACAAATTGACATATTGCTTGTGCAGTTTGACCCACCAGTTTTCGAGATATGGCTTATAGAATGATGCCTTGTAGAGATTCAGTTAGATTCATTGAACTGAGATAACAGGCCTCAAAGTGCCTCTTCTGTGATCTGTGAGATGTTAACACCTATCCCAGCATGCATTGTTGAAAGGTGGGGGTCTGAGGGGGGCAATCTGCTGTCCCAGGGTGCATTGTTCTCAAATCTTTTTTACCAAAAGTATTGGTAAAAAAATGTACATAAAGTACCAAAAGTAAAAGTACTAAAATGTTTGAAAATATTTACACCACGTTCATCAAGAGATCTATTTCAAGAGATCTATTTTTTTTATCTCCATCACAATTAACTGGAGTACTTAGTCACTAAGTACAAGTGCATTACTGCATAACCAGTCAATAATACAGTTGACACTAAAGTTATTATTATTATTATTTAGCCTTTATAAAAGTGAAGCTCACAACTTGTCTTTTAATTTCACTGTTTGAAACAGGGCTTGAGTTGTTAATGCATAACTGCAAGTTTGCCCTTTTCACTACTGGCTTACATCAAAAAAATACCCAAATGGGTCCATTTGGTTTCATTAATGTCTTTAAAAAAAACTATTTTAGCAGCTCCAAAAACTAACTTTGGGGCTGCTAAAATAAACGATTTTTGTTTATCCGCATTACTCCATTATGCCAGTGGAAGGGGTCTCCACAATGGACAACAGGGGTTTTTCTGGAAAAAATCAACGGCCCTTTGTATGTTGGTGAGTGATTAGCGATTAGCGTGATTAGTAGTGTGTATATCTGTCTGTCTCTTAGGGCGCTTTCACACTATGGTCCCTGGTGCGCACTCCAGACCGCTTGGCAGGTGTCGCGCTAGTGTGAATGTTGCGTATCGTTATATCTGATCACATGGACCTTTATTTTATTAGGATTTAGACGCACTTTGCGTGCTCCGCCTCTCCGTCTCGCATTTAAAGCATTAACATCACCATTAAAATAATATTGAAGTGTTGTGTTGCGTGTTGCTGGTTTATTTTCACACTCACAGTTAAAGGTAGGGTAAGTGATATTATTATTTTATTTCTTTTTCTGCATGGTTAAAAAAGTTAAAGTACTATATTCTGACAGTAATAATTGCTACAGAGCGTTTGTTCGGTCACAGGGGTCTCTCCAGCTTTTTAGTAAACAGAATATAGTACATTTTCAGGTAGGTGACAAAATGTAAGCCAATCAGGAGAGAGCACTGAAAATGTATTTTCTGTTTAATAAAGAGCTGGAGAGACATGGGAGACTCCTTTTACTGAACAAACACTCTATTAGTTTTTTTGTCTGTCGTCATTTCGTAGTCCGACGTCACTTCCGGGTCCAAAAGGCACCAGCGCCGTCCACTCTTCATTGTAAACAAACACGTCGGAACCCGTAAATCTTTTTACAATAACCTCCTGTTTCAGAAATGAACCATTGAGGGTTTAAAAGGGTCTTAATGCTAATATCATAGACAATAAAAAGTAGGCTAATATATTTATATACATATTTATTACGGGGCCAGGGTGCCAGCATGGCTCTGTTTTGATGTTGACAGTATTTTTACGGGGCCAGGCTGCCAGCATGGCAGCAGGCTCCGTCTTAATTACGGGGCCAGGCTGCCAGCATGGCTCCGTTTTGATATTGGCATTATTTCTGTTTCTTCTTCTTCTTCTTCTTCTTCTTCTTCTTCTTCTTCTTCTTCTTCTTCTTCTTCTTCTTCCTTTTTTCCCCTCTTGTACATATTTTTTACTTTTCATACATGTAACCTGTAAGCTGATTGTATGACGTTCTGTATAGTAGTGTGTATATCTGTCTGTCTCTTAGGGCGCTTTCACACTATGGTCCCGGGTGCGCACTCCAGACCGCTTGGCAGGTGTCGCGCTAGTGTGAATGTTGCGTTCCCCGAAACGGATAACCGTATCGTACCCGAAACCACCTCCGGAGGCAGTTTCGGATCCGGATCATGCGTTTTCGGGTACGGTACACTGCAATGTGAAAGCAAGCGTACCGTTAGACGGAAGTGGCCCGCTATTTGGAATAGGTGACGGTATATAAACTCGACAAAAACAGCCAACAAAAACACGTCGCAGATCAATCCACAGGGGTTCAACCATGGCCGTAACATATCCACACCAAGCAGTAGCACAGCAGCACAGCAGTGCGCTCTGTATGTTGGATGCCGCATGTATGTTGGATGCCGCATGTATGTTGGATGCCTGTATGTTGGATGCCGCACAGAGTCTGTCAGCGCAGCACCGGTTTGAAAAAAAGAAAAAAGACGCACCGACATTCCATAGGCTAAATCAATGCATTTTGTGATCGCATCGCACAACTAATAGCCTACTAAAACTAACGGGGAATACCAGAAAATAATAATATTTTGACATACGGGAGAAACGGTTGGTGCGGATATTTAAATTGGATAAAATAATTATTGCGGTTGGATAACGGGTGGATAATTAATTTGTACATGCGGATTCGGATGACCATGAGAGGCATGCATCCGCGCATCTCTACTACATATCTTTGCTGTTAGGAAGAAACCCTGTGTCCCATATTGCAACTTTTAATGCTTTTTCATCATAAATGAATGCCCTATTGTCATACAGTGTCACACAAAAGTAGCAAAAATAGCCAAGCTACAAGCTGAAAATGCGGCGCAATGCGACACATTGAGCTTGTTGATCTGCTATTTTTGATATTACAATATAGAGCAGATAACCACACTGATCTTGCATTGGAAAATATAATTTTTATTTTAAATATGAACAAAGGCAGGAGATGCACAGTTCTTTTTTACACACAGTGCTGGACCCACAAATCATAAATAAATAAAAATAAAAAGGTGAGTCTGCACACAAACTGCTCTACAGTCTTTTTAAATTATAACCAAAAGCTCTAAAGTTAACGTTTCTCCCATGTAGGGCTAATAAATTAATACATAAAATAAGGAGACTCTTTTTAATTAACCAAAAGTGAACTTTCTCTTATTATTATTATTACTTTGGAGACTATGGCAAGCGCGATCCTATCGCACACCTTCCTACATGACCAGCTATGGCTTTGCAGTCCAGAGGATGAGATCTGCACGTAATGCGCGGATGCGCAGATTAAACAACAGACAGCGTTGCGGAATGCGTTTGTGTCAACTGTACTTGTACTTTTCTTCATAGAGAAAAAGAAGAGCACAGGGCGCATATATATATATATATATATATATATATATATATATATATATATATATATATATATATATATATATATATATATATATCATTCATATATCATTCAGTCCGACTTCACTGTATAGGCTACTATAGTTGCCTTTTCATAAATGATACATTTTAACTTAACATTATGAATAGGCCATACGTTTTAAATTAACATTATGAATAGACCATACATTTTAACTTAACATTATGAATAGGCCATACATTTTAACATTATGAATAGACCACGGCATAACTCTAATCAACCTAATGTATTACCATGGATGCTTACAGAGTCAAGTAGCATCATATCACTGCTACTGTGAATTCACTGTTAGTGTCACCATTCACCCCCCATCACCAACACACACATCCACCCCCCCTCCCCCTGTATTGCAAAACGAGTCTGTAGAAACCAATGGGTGACGTCGCCGCTCCCTTCGTCCATATTTATTTTTTACAGTCTATGGCACACAGACGCATTTGCACATTCACACATGCACACATGCACACAAACACACACACACACACACACACACACACACACACACACACACACACACACACACACACACACACACACACACACACACACACACACACACACACACACACACACCTGATGTGGCTCCTGTCAGAGTCATCACAGCACAGATAAGTAGAACCACACTCAGCATCATGTTGAAGATGGTTGCCTTCAGAGAGAGAGAGAGAGAGAGAGAGAGAGAGAGAGAGAGAGAGAGAGAGAGAGAGAGAGAGAGAGAGAGGTTAGAGATATTTCTGAAGAGAAGTAACAGCTGATATGTGACAATCGTGTAGACATCACGCAAATTATTTTTTGCGGTTCGTTTATTAGCCGAATTGAACCTTGCGGTATTTAGGCCACATATTTAAAGGCCAGAGGAGAGGAGAGGAGAGGAGAGGAGAGGAAAGGAAAGGAGAGGAGAGGATTATCAAACCTTCAGTAGACTGCTCCGTGTTGTCGTCCTTCCTGTGTTGAAGTGCTGAAGTGCTGAATAGTAGAAGCAGAAGCACTTCTATACAGTTTGTTTTCTCAGCATGTGGGCGTGTCATTCATTCACTCCCCCTGTGAGCTCAAGACGTGAATACACGACATCTTGTCCAGCCCAGCCCCCCAACATCAATAACTCAGAATCATTTTCACATGAGAATTGCCCCTTATTCCAAGACCAGAACCGAGAGTGCTTTTAGCTCATATGCCTGCAGACTCGGGCAGTACATTAGTAACGATACCAGTGGTGTAAAGTAACTAAGTACATTTACTCAAGTACTGTGCTTAAGTAAAATTTTTAGGTACTTTTAATTAACTGGAGTATTTCCAATGATCAGTACTTTTACTTCTACTCCACTACATCTCAGAAGCAAATATCGTACTTTTACTCCACTACAATTATTTGAAAACTTTAATTACTAGTTACTTTGCAGATATAAATGATTACATTATAAAACATACATTAACCACTTTATCCCTATTTTATAAACAAGGTTATTTGAAAATAGCAGATCTGCTAAACATTTTAGTACTTTTACTTTTGGTACTTTAAGTACATTTTGATACATTAAACTTTTACTAAAGTTAATTTTGAATTCCAGACATATACTTGTAACAGAGTACTTCTACATTGCAGTATTGATGCTTTTACTTAAGTAAAACATTTGAGTACTTTTTCCACCACTGAACGATACTGAGCGTCAGGGTAGGCTGGTTAGGCAGCCGCCTACGGGCCGTCAGATCACATGGACCTTTATTTTATTAGGATTTAGACGCACTTTGCGTGCTCCGACTCTCCGTCTCGCATTTAAAGCATTAACATCACCATTAAAATAATATTGAAGTGTTGTGTTGCGTGTTGCTGGTTTATTTTCACACTCACAGTTAAAGGTAGGGTAAGTGATATTATTATTTTATTTCTTTTTTTGCATGGTTAAAAAAGTTAAAGTACTATATTCTGACAGTAATAATTGCTACAGAGCGTTTGTTCGGTCACAGGGGTCTCTCCAGCTTTTTAGTAAACAGTATAGCCTAGTACATTTTCAGGTAGGTGACAAAATGTAAGCCAATCAGGAGAGAGCACTGAAAATGTATTTTCTGTTTAATAAAGAGCTGGAGAGACATGGGAGACTCCTTTTACTGAACAAACACTCTATTAGTTTTTTTGTCTGTCGTCATTTCGTAGTCCGACGTCACTTCCGGGTCCAAAAGGCACCAGCGCCGTCCACTCTTCATTGTAAACAAACACGTCGGAACCCGTAAACCTTTTTACAATAACCTCCTGTTTCAGAAATGAACCATTGAGGGTTTAAAAGGGTCTTAATGCTAATATCATAGACAATAAAAAGTAGGCTAATATATTTATATACATATTTATTACGGGGCCAGGGTGCCAGCATGGCTCTGTTTTGATGTTGACAGTATTTTTACGGGGCCAGGCTGCCAGCATGGCAGCAGGCTCCGTCTTAATTACGGGGCCAGGCTGCCAGCATGGCTCCGTTTTGATATTGGCATTATTTCTGTTTCTTCTTCTTCTTCTTCTTCTTCTTCTTCTTCTTCTTCTTCTTCTTCTTCTTCTTCTTCTTCTTCTTCTTCTTCTTCTTCTTCTTCTTCTTCTGCCGTTTTTGCCAGTTCTGGCTGAACCGTGCATACGCTTTTTACGAAACTCGGCCATATGATATATGGTCATGAAAAACTATCAAGAAATAAATCTCACAATCTTTCGTCAAAAGGTGGCGCTATAGCACTCAATTGAAAATGCCATCTTTGAACAGGTACAACTCATGCCCTGTTTGACCTACAGCAATAAAACTTCGATACACACATGCGTCTACTCATGATGAACAACTTTCATACTCTGACTTTTGACCTCTGACCTTTAGATCTCCCACCATTTTGAATTATATGAAAAACAGTTAAAACATAACTCCTCCTGGGATTTTTGAGTAATCTGCACGAAACGTTTTACACATGAACTTTGGACCTATGCCGACAAAACGTTGGGGGCGGATTTTTTCTAAGTGAAAAAATGAAGCTTTAATGAGCCAATGAATATTGCAGTTTTATGACAAATTATTCATCTGCCCCTAACACATACATGCAGACTCACATTTCTTTGAAACTTTGTGGTAATGTAGAGGATCATTCCAAATATCACTCAAACCAATCTTACTCCAATTGGTGCGCTATAGCAATTTTTTGAAAATGCAAACTTTAAACAGGCAAAAGTCATGCCTCGTTTGGCCGACAGCCATTAAACCTGCTTACACATGTGCCTTGACTCATGAGGAACACATCTATCACGTTGACCAGTAAGCTCTGCCCTTAGATTGTCCGCAATTTTGAGCAGTTTGAAAAACACTTCAACCCAGGATTTTTCAGCTATTTGCGTGAAACTGTATCATCTGTGTGATCTCCTTTTTTCACTGTTCTTGTCTGTTGGTTCAATCATGGCTTCTCGCTTGAGCGCGCGCCTTAAAACCTGAAGGTCGGCAGTTCAAGCCTCACATGAGGTAGACTTCATTTAAGTTGCATTGCACACAACATGATTGTGTCAATTAATGCATGTGCAATTGTTAAAGATAACCTGAAATGCTTATTTGAGAGGGTATGTTTTTGCAATGTATGACATACTTCATTCTGAAAATAGCCGATCTACAATCTCAAAACTTTTCAGATAGCAACGTGTTTCTGAGCTTGTAGATCGGCTGCTTTCACTGGTTTTGGTTCCGAGGAGACATACAATTTCTGTATTGGTAAATGGTTTGTGAACGAGTGATCTTAGTGTTAGTGAAACAGGGGCTTCCTTCATGACAGAAGGCAAGAGTTTATTATCTTCAACAGACAACCTCAGCCTTGACAAAGCTATAGCACTATAGGTAGTGTTGCAGCCTGTCAATCCAAAGGTTGAGGGTTCGATTCTTGTTAATGGCAATAGGTTGAGATGTCCAATCAATCCATTCTGTTTCAATCTCTCTCTCTCTTCAATCTATTCCGTTTCCATATCTCTCTCTCTTCAATCTATTCCGTTTCCATGTCTCTCTCTCTTTCTCTTCAATCTATTCCGTTTCCATGGCTCCCTCTCTCTCTCTCTCTCTCTCTCTCTCTCTCTCTCTCTTCTGTTTCCATGTCTCTCTCTCTCTTTCTCTTCAATCTATTCCGTTTCCATCTCTCTCTCTCTCTCTCTCTCTCTCTCTTCATTCTTCATTCACTGGCCCCGTATTATTGCTGCTTGCAGCTATATTTATTCTTCTTCTCCCACTTTTCGCAGTTCTGGCTTAACCGTGCATACGCTTTTTACGAAACTCGGCCATATGGTAGATGGTCATGGAAAACTATCAAGAAATGAACTTTGAACAGGTACAACTCATGCCCTGTTTGACCTACAGCCATGAAACTTCGATACACATATGCGTCTCCTCATGCTGAACAACTTTCACCCTCTGACTTTTGACCTCTGACCTTTAGATCTCCCACCATTTTGAATGATATGAAAAACAGTTAACAGTTATCTCCTCCTGGGATTTTTGAGTAATCTACACGAAACGTTTTGCACATGAACTTTGGACCTATGCCAACAAAACGTTGGGGGCGAATTCTTTCTAAGTGAAAAAATGAAGCTTTAATGAGCCAATGAATATTGCAGTTTTATGACAATTATTCATCTGCCCCTAACACATACATGCAGACTCACATTTATTTGAAAATTTGCAGTAATGTAGAGGGTCATTCCAAATATCACTGAAACCAATCTTACTCCAATTGGTCAAACGGGGGCGCTATAGCAATTTTTTGAAAATGCCAACTTTAAACAGGTACAAGTCATGCCTCGTTTGGCCGACTCATGAGGAACACATCTATCATGTTGACCAGTAAGCACCGCCCTTAGATTGTCCGCAATTTTGAGAAGTTTGAAAAACACTTAAACCCAGGATTTTTCAGCTATTTGCGTGAAACTGTGTCATCTGTGGGATCTCCTTTTTCACAGGATCTTGTCTGATTGTCCAATGGCTTCTCGCTTAAGCATCTGCCTTACAACCTCAAGGTCACCAGTTCAGGCCTCGCTTGATGCAGGCTTCATTAAAGTTGCATTGCACACAACATGATTGTGTCAATTGATGCATGTGCAATTGTTGAAGATAACCTGAATTGCTTATTTGAGAGTGTGTTTTTTCAATGTATGACATACTTCATTCTGAAAATAGCCGATCTACAATCTCAAAACTTTTCAGATAGCAACGTGTTTCTGAGCTTGTAGATCAGCTGCTTTCACTGGTTTCGGTTGCGAGGTGTTACGTCCCAGTTGGTGGTCTAGGATTAAGGGACTATAACATATACCCAAATTACATAACTTGAGACGGACAGAGGTTGAGGTGAACTGAAAGGTTGTTTATTAACAAACTAAAAGGTTAACAAAAATGAAATAAGCCAAGTAACAATACAGGGAAGGTCTGATGGTGCCAAAGGAAAGAAAGCAATAAAACTCACTATCTAAATAATGTCAAATCTTACCTATTCAAAGAGACAAAGATATTACTTCCTACTCTAACAAACAAATTACAATGGGTGGCACTCACCTCTACACTAGTGTGAATAACAGAAGGTTACCTACGTGCAGAAATGTACAGGGTACCCCAGAACTAAACTACCCTTCCCTGAAATGTTGGCATGTTACAAAACTGAACTGGTTACGAGGAGAACAAACAATTGACTGGTGGCAGCATGGCAGGAGGAAAAGTCAAGATGGCTGCCACACAGGTGATTTATATAGGGTGATTGGCTGGAGGTGATTGGTGGACCGAATGAGTGGATGACCAACCAGTGGTGAGAGGCGGAGTTGAATGCTGAAGGATGGGACCTGGGAATGAATGATAGACAAGAGGGCAAAGGCAGGGGGAAGAAAACAGCAAACACAGACACAAGTGTATGCCTGATGGCAGTACACGTAACACCTCCCTCCCTAAAGACACAAACAATACTATGTTTGTGACTAAAAGGCGCAAACTACAGATCGGTCACAGAAAAAACTAAATCAAGTCTCTTTAACAAAATGTCCACTCCCAAATGAACCACACAGCATGATCAAGAGACATACGAGTAGCCAGGGAGCTACCTAAAGTAGCATAAAAGGCCACATTTTAACAAGTAGTGTAGACACTACATAACGAGTAGCAAGGGATGCTACATGCTAACGAGTAACAAGTGATGTTACATTTTAACAAGTAGTGAGGACACTACATAACGAGTAGCAAGGGATACTACATTTAACGAGTAACAAGTGATGTTACATTTTAACAAGTAGTGAGGACACTACATAACGAGTAGCAAGGGATACTACATTTAACGAGTAACAACTGATGTTACATTCTAAACTGGAGTCACTTCTCTGACTCAAGGAACAGAACCGAAACCCATTGGATATTCCGGGCCTGGGTTTTGACTTGACTTTCTCTTAAGCAGTCTACAATCTGCTATAATATGCCCAACCTTATGACAGTAGAAACATTCCCGCTCCTCCTTTGTGGGCGACAAAACCCCTTTTGACCCATCAGATTGAGGGAGATCATGTTCCAGTTGTACAGGTTGAGGTACGAAGGGCCCGTTTGCCTGATAGGACGTAAACATCTGCTTATGGGTTAGTACAAATTCATCAGCCAAAATGGCTGCTTGTGACAAGGATGAACACACATCAACAAAATTGCTGTCTTGAGGACTTTTGCAAGAAGGTTTTGGCAAACAGTATTTCCCTCAAACAATTATAATATGGGATCGCCGCAAAAGATGGCTGCTTGTGACAAGGATGACACTTTGCTTTCGTTTAAGTAAGTGACTATTTTCTCTGGTAGAGGGCTTTTAAACTCCTCCAACAACATCTGTTCACGGAGAGTTTCAAAGTCACTCACTTGTGTAGCGTGACACCACTTGTCAAATAGTGCACTTTTCTCCCTTCCAAACTCCACAAATGACTGAGTGACCTTTTTGTGGTTCCGAAACTTTTGTCTGTAAGCCTCAGGCACTAGCTCATAGGCACGTAGAACAGTGGCCTTAACTTTGTCATACAGCGATGCATCTTCGAATGAAAGTGAAGAAACCACCTCTTGTGCTTTGCCACTTAGTTTACACTGAAGTAAAATTGGCCAGAGCTCTTTCGGCCATCTTAACGACAATGCGATGCGCTCGAACATACTGAAGTATGAGTCCACCTCCGTCTCATGAAAAGGTGGAACCAAGGCAATGTTCTTGGAAACATCAAAGGAGGGGGAGGCTGTTGACTGAGAGGAAGCAGAGGAAACCTGGGTAACTTTTAGCATCTCAACGTCAAGCTGCTTCAACTTAACTTCCTTCTCAGCGTCAACTTCTAACCTCCTTACTCCTAACCTGTGATCATACTCCAGCTTCTTAGCGCTTTCCTCAGCTTCCAACTGGAGGCGGGCAATACAGCTTCTGATGCCTTTTCAGTAGAACCACTTGACACTGTGGACAGTGGAGGCAACACATGAGCCACAAACTCATCCTTGTCTCCACCTGGTGGTGGAGTTTGGTCAGGCAGAACATTTTCTGCAACAACCTCTACCTGCTCTGCAGGAGTAGGTTGAGGAACAGTCAATACATCTAATTCAACAAGTTTGTCCAAAACTGAAATCCTAACCCCTTCCTTAAGTATTGGCTTTAGGATAGGAATGTTAAAATGAGCTGCCAGAGCAAGCAAATCATCTTTCAAAAACGTGTTGAACTCTTCAAAGGTTGGCTGATCAAGAAAAGCTTTTATGTCAATCATGACTATGTAATAACACCTTTATAAACAAATTCACAATTCACAACATCCATCTGTCATTTGAGTCTCAATTATGGTCAATTGGGTATTAGATATTGGGATCATTCAGATCCCGGACGAGCCCCCAAATGTTACGTCCCAGTTGGTGGTCTAGGATTAACACATTAACCGCCAAGAACGTAGTCCTACGGTCCGTTAAATCCAACTGTTAAGCGCCGAGACCGTAGCCCTACGGGCTGCGGTCTTTTCGCGCATGCGCGGTCCGGGTGCACTTTCGGATTTTTTTTGATCCACTTCCGTTTCCGGTTTGATGACCGGAAATAGAATTATTTGGGATCCGGTTTTGACGATCACGCCCGCTCCCATTCTACAGACGAAACTGAAACTCAATTCTCTTCCTGTAGTTTTTTCTCCTCGCATTTCACTGTTTAACGTAATCCGCTCTAACTACAACATGGATACCCCGTTTGACACGCGATCTTCACTGGGAGATACAGGGAGATCTCGCGGATGTAAACAGACCGTGTAGAGCTCAATCTTAAGGATTTTAACAAGATCTATGGCGACATGAAAAAAACAAAAAAACAACAAAAACACCTTGGCACTGGTGAGTACATTATGAGATTAACCTCTGGCGGTCGATGGGACTATAACATATACCCAAATTACATAACTTGAGACGGACAGAGGTTGAGGTGAACTGAAAGGTTGTTTATTAACAAACTAAAAGGTTAACAAAAATGAAATAAGCCAAGTAACAATACAGGGAAGGTCTGATGGTGCCAAAGGAAAGAAAGCAATAAAACTCACTATCTAAATAATGTCAAATCTTACCTATTCAAAGAGACAAAGATATTACTTCCTACTCTAACAAACAAATTACAATGGGTGGCACTCACCTCTACACTAGTGTGAATAACAGAAGGTTACCTACGTGCAGAAATGTACAGGGTACCCCAGAACTAAACTACCCTTCCCTGAAATGTTGGCATGTTACAAAACTGAACTGGTTACGAGGAGAACAAACAATTGACTGGTGGCAGCATGGCAGGAGGAAAAGTCAAGATGGCTGCCACACAGGTGATTTATATAGGGTGATTGGCTGGAGGTGATTGGTGGACCGAATGAGTGGATGACCAACCAGTGGTGAGAGGCGGAGTTGAATGCTGAAGGATGGGACCTGGGAATGAATGATAGACAAGAGGGCAAAGGCAGGGGGAAGAAAACAGCAAACACAGACACAAGTGTATGCCTGATGGCAGTACACGTAACACGAGGAGACATACAATTTCTCTATTGGTAAATGGTTTGTGAACGAGTGATCTTAGTGTTAGTGAAACAGGGGCTTGGTTCATGACAGAAGGCAAGAGTTTATGATCTTCAACAGACAACATCAGCCTGGACAAAGTTATAGCACTATAGGTAGTGTTGCAGCCTATCAGTCCAAATGTTGAGAGTTTGATTCCTGTTAATGGCAATAGGTTGAGATGTCCAATCAATCCATTCTGTTTCCATCTCTCTCTCTCTTCAATCTATTCCGTTTCTATGTCTCTCTCTCTTCAATCTATTCCGTTTCCATGGCTCGCTCTCTCTCTCTCTCTCTCTCTCTCTTCAATCTATTCCGTTTCCATGTCTCTCTCTCTCTCTTCGATCTATTCCGTTTCCATGACTTTCTCTCTCTCTCTCTCTCTCTCTCTCTCTCTCTCTTCAATCTATTCAGTTTCCATGTCTCCCTTTCTCTCTCTCTCTCTTCGATCTATTCCGTTTCCATGTCTCTCTCTCTCTCTCTCTCTCTCTCTCTCTCTCTCTCTCTCTCTCTCTCTCTCTCTCTCTGCGCACTTTTGTGTTTAATGCATTTAAACACAAAAGTGGTAATAAAAAGCCCAAGGAAAAGGACAAAAAGGGAACAAGCAAAAGCTAAACTTCCCGAATTAGATAGCTATTTTGTTCGACCTACTGGTCGACCTGTAGATGACCCTGACATCATTTCATCTGGCCCGATACCGGCATTCGGGTCAGGGGAACACAAGAGCCAGATGGTGGATGAGTTCACAGATCATTGTGCCCTGCCTAGTCTCGCGTGGCCAGACTGTTGCCTCCTACAATTTTCAAATGTTTCCGGTCATACAGTCTGGTACTCGGAAGCTCTGATCATGATTAACATATAAACCGGATGTGAAGCCTCCTCCCCACTTCCGTTTCGTCTTTACACATTCGCGCGAATTTATCCGACTATAAATCAAAATCATCTAAGTATATTTAGCTTGCTGCTTAGCAGAAATGGAAATTTAAAAAATAAATAAATGTAAAGATATTTCAAAAGAGCGTACAGTAAAAGCTAAATGTATTTTACCTTTTATAACTACATATCTCTGTGACCGTAGAATTTTCATGCTGGCATACCCGAAAAATAATGTACAAGGCAAGGTTCGAGCCAGAACATGACATGAGACATGAGACTCCACTATAGCTAAGAAGAGATAGACATGGACATGGTCATAACAAACAGTTCACTCAATGACCTGGTGACCCAAGATGACGCGAGTTACTGGCACGTAGGAGTTCAAGAACTTCCACAAACAAGGGACGAGAAGGGAAGTGTACCGGATTGCCTTAGTTTCATTGTTAGGAAATGTGCCCATGTAGGGTGTGTCTGCTCACTAATACATAAGTTGCAAATCAGTATATCAGTTAATATGAGTTTAATATAGAAGGTTGGACAAGGTAAGAGACATTTTGAACAACACTAAATCCCTCAAAAACGCTCTGCTAACTAGCATAATATTTCAGTCATTATTTAAGAACATGTGTCCATGGACAATTGGTTGAGAAACAGTCTTATAAAGGGTTATGTGTATGTGTGTTCTTATAACTATAAACATACAGTGTTATAAGCTGATTGTAATACATTATAGACATGGGATATGTATAGCAAGTCTTACCAAAAAGACTAATCTCAAAAAGCCCATATCCCCACCCAACAAAACAGCGGTTCCCTCGTTGATTCTTAGTCAGGGTGGTGGTCCCTGGTTCACAATCAGTTGAAAACACCTGCTCTATAGCAATGAGTACTGTCAGAATATACTATTTAACAATGAATACATTTAACCAAATAAAATCACTTTAATCACCTTTAATTGTAATACCTTTAATCTTCCTTTGGATTGACAAAGAAAACAAACTATGGCCAACAAAGGCTACTGACTTATTTAGTATTTAAATGTGAACCTACAATGTAATTGGCTGTGCCAAGGGCCAAACATGTATGGGGGGTGATATAGTTATTATTATTATTATTATTATTATTATTATTATTATTACACTTATTATTATTAGTAGTAGTAGTAGTACTCAAAGTAGTAGTAGGTTAGTAGTATTATTGGTGGTACAGTAGTGGTAACAATTTAGACCTGGGATTCTCAAATCCTGTATTGATCACAAGAAAATAAATGCACTATTGCAACAAAACCCTTGAAATGTTTTGGATTTAGTAGGACATGGTGGTAATAGTATTTTTAGGAGTAATGCAGATTAGGTATTATATACACGTACAGTTCGCACACTCAAATCCAGCCTCTCTCTATGGATACAGGATAGGTGAGCACCTCGATGTAATTATTTACCCCAAAATGTAAAAATAATTAAATATTTGAAAAATCATATTAAGTAGCCTAATGTAAAGTATACATGATGTGCACATGCATTGTATCCTTCAACTTTTTGTTTATGCCCCAAAATGACTGGATATAAAGGTTTTGTAGCAATTGTAAAAATATTAGACCTTAATTGTCGAATGTTTAAGCATGTTCTAATCATGTATATTTAACTTAACATTTTTTCTCCCAAATATTTAATTGTTTTAACATTTTGGAAAAAATCGTCATGCGATAAAGTAGCCTCGGTATAAACCAGGCTTTAATGTCTTTTGACATCACATTTGCTAATATTTGGCAAACACTGAACTGAAGACAACTTTGCTCTCTACTCGGTAGAATACAACTTCTCAGCACACACTCCTAACACACGCGCACACACACACACACACACACGCGCACGCACGCACACAAACACACACCTCCCTGCCTCCTCCTGCTCACTCTCTGTCTCTCTGTCTCTCTGTCTCTCTCTCTACGGTAGGCTATATCACGCTGATCAGAGCAATGGACTGTTCCGCCCCCTCACCAGTGAGTGCTGGTCTGCTCTTATTGCTAAGTTATTGTTCCTGACCGTGCACCCGGTGAAAAAGTTGAGTGTTGTTGAAAAGAGTTGGAGTCGTGCTCGCACACTCTATTTTGACAATGTGAAAAGGGTGCCATTTCTTCCTCGGCCTAGTGGGAATGTGCGTGCATTCATGATTTGAGGCATTTTGTTGCAAAAATTTGTTTTGGTAAATTAGACCTGCTGGTGGCGCTATAACAGGCCAATGTGAAAAGGGTGGCATTTCTTCCTCGGCCTAGTAGGAATGTGCGTGCAAGTTTTCACGGAAATCACACGCTGCGTTCATGATTTGAGACATTTTGTTTAAAACGGACCAATCCTGCAAACTTTGGAAGCCAACCTTAGCCAATCAGGATGGAATATGAAATATCTGACAGATCCGTCTTGATCACATGACTATAGAGATACTGTGTACCGATTTGCGTGATGTTTGGATAAAATCTGTACGAGTAAATGGGTTTTGCACACATCGGCCTTCTGGTGGCGCTATAACAGGCCCATGTGAAAAATTTGGGGCAGAGGTTCTAAATTGGCATCCAGGGAGTGTGTGTGCACAGTTTCGCAGCGACCGGGCCAACGGTGCCGGAGATTAGCTGGTAACACACGGACAGGACAGGACACACGGACGGACGGACAGGGGGTAAAACATACTCTCTCGACTCTCGCCATGCCTTTCGGCCTGGCGGAGACAATTAACTTGGAGGATTTTTACTGTGTTTTACCTTCACGGTTTTTCACTCTCTGTGGTGAGGATGTACAGTATAGACAGGTTTCTTGTTTACAAACATTAGTGTGTGTATGCGCATTCAGGGTGCAAAACCACTTTAAAAGAAACACGCACAGTTGTGATTAATTAACAGCAGGGGTTTTCAACTGATTGTAAACCAGGGACCACCACACTGACTAAGACGCAACCTGGGGACCACTGTGGTGCTGGGAGGGGATATGGGCTAAAATGTGTGTTTTTGGTAACACTAACACTATGCATCCCAGGTCTATAATATATTATGATCAGCTTATGACTCTGTATGATTAGAGTTATAAGAACTAAAATACTCTAGCTCTGAATATAGCTTAGAGTGGACCGCGTCCCCTTAAGGCTATGGTACCGATGAGCCAATGCAGAATAACATCCAATGATACGTTATCTCAAGGTGTAATGCGGTCCTCTGACCTGTGTGGCAGTAGTGAGTTGGCACTGTGATGGCGCTGCCGAAGATTTAAAAAGCAAAGAAGTAGTGTCTCCGTCTGGTGGAATATTTTACACCCAAAAGTGTATTTTAGACGTGAGGGGGGTGGCTCAGAGTGTTCCCACTTAGTAGAGTTGGCTTTCAACTCCATAAAACCGTCTTTGTTTTGGTGAGTAGCGAAAGTGTATTTCTTATTTTCACTCCCGACGACACGTTGGCCTTGGGTCGGCTGCATTGGCTCATCGGTACCATAGCCTTAAGGGGACGTGGTCCACTCTAGGCTATATTCAGAGCTACTCATAACCCTTTAAAAAACTGTTTCTCAACCACTTGTCCATAGACACATGTTCTTAACACGGACAGTGAACCCTGGTTCCTTCTCCTCCTTTGAGATGTTTTTATTGTATTTTAATTTATCGCCCTCCCGGTCCAAACAGTTCTTTTTTATCCGAATTTAGTGATTTTTTAACCTCTATCATTAAATTTGAAAGGGTCCTGATGTTAGGTGATTTTAATTATCACATTAATGACACTACTAACAGCTGTAGTATTACTGAATCTTTTAATTGTATTCAGCATGTGTCAGGCCCCACACACATAAAGGGAAATACTCTGGACCTTTTCTTCTCATTAGGTTTAGACATCCTCGATGTCTGCACTGAGGAACTCTCTGTGACTGATCATTATTTTATTTATTTTAATCTGTCTTTTAATTCCAACTGTTTAATTGGTAAGAAAGAGAAGCAATCACGTTTTTTAAATCAGTCTTCTATGGAAAAA
Organism: Gymnoscopelus braueri; assembly: GCF_963280865.1. Lineage (NCBI taxonomy): Eukaryota > Metazoa > Chordata > Actinopteri > Myctophiformes > Myctophidae > Gymnoscopelus > Gymnoscopelus braueri. The sequence goes on from NC_137609.1 coordinate 1,464,313, forward strand.
ATCGCTGCCGCTTTTGACAGCAAACTAGTTTTAGGACCGCCCTTGCAAATAGATGCTGAGAGCCTGTTTAACTCTTTTAATTCTCACTGTTTGGTCATTTTAGATAAGGTTGCTCCACTTAAAACTAGATTTGTTCCCTCTGTAAACTCCTCCCCTTGGTTGACAGAGGCGACTCGCTCCTTTAAACGGAGATGCCGGAAAGCAGAACGCCTCTGGAAAGCCACCAAGCTCCAGGCCGACCGTATTATTTTAAGAGAACTTTTAATTCAGTACAATTATTTAGTCAAGGATGTGCGAGCTTCTTATTTTGCCAATATTATCGCCTCTAGCAAGCGAAATCCCAAAATCCTTTTCAATACAATTAATAACATTGTCAGCCCTCCCCTTCCCACTGTCCCAGTCTTCTCTAATGAAGACTGTAACGATTTTCTATTATTTTTTGTAGACAAGGTAGACAAAGTTAGAGCAAACATTACCCCCTCCTCCTCTCCCCTCCCTCCCTCCCTGCCCTACTCGGCAGCCAACTATTTGCAACTTTTCCCCTATCTCCCTGCAAGAACTGACCGACCTTGTGAGGTCAATGAAATTGTCTTCCTGTCCACTAGACATCTTGCCCACTTCCATGCTAAAGGACGTTTTTAACACAGTAGGCTCTCAATTATAAACTCCTCACTGACATCTGGCCGTCCCAGCTAATTTTAAACAGGCAATTATTCAACCACTCCTCAAAAAAACTAACCTGGACCCATCATTACCGTTAAACTACAGGCCAATATCCAAATTATCTTTCATATCCTGGTCGACAGGCTCAGGAAGTGGGTGGGTGTCTCTGGGAGCTTTCTTGGTTCCAGTCGTATCTATCGGACAGGAGCTTCTCAGTGGCCGTTGGTCCATATTCATCCGAATCCACTACACTGACATGTGGGGTTCCACAAGGTTCCGTGCTAGGTCCAATCCTGTTTGCCCTTTACTTACTTCCCCTAGGACCCATCATAAACAGCTTCATCGGTATCTCTTATCACTGTTATGCCGATGATATTCAATTATATTGTTAATTCAAACCAGACAAAATGGATATGATCAGCAAATTGCATGACTGTATATCTGCCATCAAGAACTGGATGGCCAGCAACTTTCTTCAATTAAATAATCGTTGCCCCAGACAGGGTTGCTGCTGATGTTGCCGACCGTCTTGGGTCTTTAAAAACAAATATATGCTCTAATCCTAGAAATCTTGGCATTATTTTAGATCAGGCCATGCTTTTAGATAAGCATGTAAATTCTGTCTCCCGTGCCTGCTTTTATCACCTTCGCAATATCGCCAAACTAAGATCAGTTGTTTCATACCCGGAGTTAGAAATGATCATCCATGCATTCATATCATCACGTTTAGATTACTGTAATTCCCTTTTTACCTGTCTCCAAAAATCGTCATTAGTCCGCCTGCAACTGGTCCAGAATGCTGCTGCCAGGTTACTGACCAGGTCCAGGAGATCCTGTCATATCACACCCGTCCTGGCCTCTTTGCACTGGCTCCCAGTTAATTCTAGAATACATTTTAAGATTCTTGTAATCACACACACAGAACCCTCCATGGCCAGGCACCTCCATATTTATGTGACCTGCTCCAACCTTATGTGCCCAGTAGGTCTCTGAGCTCCTCATCTCAAGCCCTGCTGGTTGTTCCTCCCACAAAACTAAAAACTAAAGGTGATCGAGCCTTTGCTAGTTTTGCACCCAGGCTATGGAATGATCTACCCTTCCACCTAAAATCTGTGGCCTCTGTGGACCTTTTTAAAAAACTTTTAAAGACTCATCTATTTAAACAGGCCTTTACGTAGCCTTTTATGATTACCAATCTTAGTGAGTTTGTGTTGCAGCATAATCCTGTATTGATTTCTTGATTTTTACCGGCTGACTGGTTAAATGCTGATTGTTGTATTTTGTCTTTTTATTTTTTACTGATATGTTCTGCTTCTATTGTTGTGAAGCACTTTGTGACTCTGATGTCTGTGAAAGGCGCTCTACAAATAACATTTACTTACTTACTTACTTACTTACTTAAATAATGACTGTTAAGGGCTTGACATAATTCACTGCACAATACTACGTGCAACACATTTAATCAAGCCCTTAATTAACAGTCATTATTTAACTGAAATATAATGCTAGTGAGCAAAGTGTTTTTGAGTGTTTGAGTGTTTTCATCCAGCCTTCTATATTGAACTCATGTTAACTGATGAGTGAGCAGACACATGCTATTATATGGGCACATATCCTAATAATGATGACCTGCAGGCCACACTTCCACTTCTTGATATTCCAGTTCCCTTTTCTGTGGAAGTTCCAGTAAAGCTGTCAACAACATTGACGTGTTATCTTAGGTCACCAGCTCATTGAGTGAACTGTTTCTCAACTAGTGGTCCATGGACCATTAGAGGTCCATGACATGATCACGGGTGGTCCATGTTTGTCTCTTCTTGGTTATAGTGGAGTCACATGTCTCACGTCATTTTCTGGCTCGAACCTTAACCTGTACATATTCCTCGGGTATGCAAGCATGAAAATACTACTGTCACAGAGATACGTAGTTACAGAAGGTCAAATACATTTAGCTTTTACTGCAAGCTCTGGGAATTGTGCCTGACAACTCATCCAGAACTTCACAAGGGACTGTGTTTGCCAGACCCAGGGGGTCGGCCTACATGAGGCTTTGTCGGTCAGTCGGTCTGTCCCTCTTTTCCTCTGCACACACGTCATGCGAAGTCCGGCCATTCAGATTTCAACCACTAGGGGTCTGGCAGTACCAGGTCTCCTGGTTCCCTTGTTTATATATGTGCCTCTTGACAGAGTCTGTGGACATGGCAATGAGCTGATCCTCCTTTGAAGTACTTTTGGAATTGAAGCATGAAGGCGGTTACACACCGGCGAATATGCGAATAAACGCAAAATTCGGACTCGTTCCGAATAATTAAAATACACTTTTTTCGCTCCGCGAAACTGGTGTGGAAGCTTGCATTGACTTTATAAGGTTAAAAAAAAACCGTATTATTCGCATGAAAAAAATCGCCCCGGTGTGTAAGGACCTTAAGCCTCCTCAAAGGACCTCTGATAATGATGATAATGGCCGCGTTTCGCAGAGATGCTGCGTTGAGATCCTGCGCAGGTTGTACGACGGGTCTTACGTGCGTCCACACAGGCTGCGCAGTATCATAGCAGGCACGTAGATTTCAGGTCATGCGTAGCCTACGCAGCTTGCGTAAGAGCCTGGGACCCGGCGAAACCTCCGCTCTACCCTCATTAGTAGCAGCTGGTTGTGCCCTACGTGCTATCGGTTCCCACGTCCACGGCGTTACGTGTCTGCTAAAACTACATTCGGGAGACAGAATGGCGTATCCTACTCTCCTCCTACTCCTGGGAGAGGCGTAGCCCTGCAGTGCTGTCCTACGAAGCAGTTTGTTACGAGCGCCCCACCATCGTAGCGAAATAGATCTATGAAAAGACCGACCGACCACACACACACACACACACACACACACACACACACACACACACACACACACACACACATTTAATCTATATATATATATATATATGTATATATATATATATATATGTATATGTATATGTATATGTATATATATATATATATATATATATATATATATATATATATATATATATATTGAGGCCGGGCCGGTGCGTAACATTCATGACATGACATTCTGCACAATGAGTACTTTTACTTTTGGTAGTTTAAGTATATTTATGTACTTGCATAAGGGATACACTTTCATATTTACCTTGCAGACATCACCTCACCACCTCAATCTAATTCATGAATCTAAACGTTGTATTTGGAGTGGACAGCTTCAGGACATCTGACAGTAGGCTATATGTCACCTACAGTATCAGCAGGTCACACAATGGACCATATGAATCCACACTTCTCATTCTCCCCTGCTGTTCTATGTTATGTCCCCTCAATTTGCTGTGTGTGCAACAGGTCCCTTCATTTTACTTTCAAACAACAGGGAATTTAGTGTTTTCAGGGGCGAGGCCATCTGGGCTCCAGTGTCCTTTAATTTCTCAAGGCAAAAATGCACTAATTCCCTGTACCATGTGCATGCATGACAAACAGGTGTATCCAAGTAACAATCAGCATTGGCCTACCCACCCTGTGGGTAGTAGCAGAAATGGAGGAGACAAAATGGCGAAAAGTAAAGCAAAGAGAGGTACACCTGCAGGCAAGCGTTCGGCAGTGTTCAACAAAGACGAGATAAGCATACTTGTGGAGGAGGTCACCCAGTTCCAGGGGATCCTTTTTGGCGGCACTAGAGGGCCAATAGATCTGACCGCCAAAAGGGGCCTTTGGCAGGCCATAGCAGTCTCTATGGCCCCCTCCAGTCCCTGTGGCATGCAGGAATGGACCACCGTCCGCAAGAAGTGGCAGGACATGGCCAGCCACGTCAAAAAAAAGGCTGCCAAAATAAGACGCGATGCCCTGGCCACTGGTGGTGGGCCACCAGACAACACTCAGCTCACCCCCGACGAGGAGAAGGTCCTCAGTGTCCTTAGCAAGACTGCAGTGGAGGGGTTGGACATGTTGTTGGGGGAAGGGTTGTCGGATGACGAGGAACCATGTGGGAGTGGGGCCACAGCAGCACCACCAACCTCCCTGGACCCCAGCAGCACCATGACCTCACCCAGCGGGCACCACCAGGCCAGACCACCAGGCCGGACCACCACACCCTCGTCCCTCCGCAGGGGGCAATCCCTACGAGGAGGCCATGGAAGGAGAGTCAGAGGTCAACTACAGGCACCCACCCTGTTGCCCTGCACCTGCAGTGAGGCCCTGATGGCGACAGAGCAGGAAAAGGTGGCGGTGCAGCGGGGAATTGAGGCCCAACTCAAAACTTCCAATGAAATCCAAGTGCAAATCTTGGCTGAAATGAAGAGGGCCAATGCCAAATTGGAAACTTTCCAAGAGGAGATGGTGGCCTTGAAGAGGCAGAAAATCCAGCTGGCTGAAAAAAGGCTTCTCCTGGCAGAGGCCCACTTTGTCCAGTCTGGATCCATCTCCGTCCCCATGTTTCCCCAGATGCAAGGTAGGTGACATGTCCATACGTTTCTCCACAATTGAATCTATTCTGTTCCATTTCACTAATCGACCTCCCTCCATTGCAGGTGATGCGGATGCAGGACCCCTGTGAGGAGTGGCATTCAGCTGTTTTTTTTTTTTTTTTTATAAAATGAGCCTTGGTTTCCTTTTCAACTGTGTGTTGTTTACTGCTGGCCTCTTCAAGCCCTAAGCATAACAGCTGATATGATGGGTGCCACACTGTACGGTGGCAGTGGGCTTATTAATCTATTTTTCTCTAATACCTTTCCTTTTTATAGGGGGAAATTAGATAACATCCATAGTCCACTCTCTTGAAACCATCATGATTCTGAACAGGTAGAATCCATTGCACACATCACAATTGGAAGTGCATATAAAACTTGTACATTGCTCGCCATGACCGTATTTTTGACATATATGGGTCTGATGCAGTACAAAATGTATGCCATCCAGTGCAGCAATGTATAAACATTCAAGAGTGTTACCAGAATGGTTTAATTATACTTGTGATGTTTTTGCTAGCATCCCGAATACACCTGATGTTATTTTGGTTGACACCAGTCACAAAGAGGTCCTGATTCTAGAAGTAGGCTGTGTTTTTGATTTGTACGTGGACCAAGCTTTCCAAGATGAACATTCAAAGTACCAACCATTACTTAGAACCACAATAAACTTGGTGTAGATTGTGCTTACTTGGAAGCCTGGGCCATGTATATAAACTGACCACGAGTGGCCTGAAAAGTGGCATGACAAAGAGCAAGCCAAACAACTAAATATTGTTCTGTTTCGGCTGGTATTTTATAGGCAGTGTAGTGACAATCCTTTTGTTAAAAAACAACTTTTCCCATTTCTGTGAGTCACTCTTTGGACAGACTGAAATAATAGACGCTTGTTGCAGGTTGAAGAATAGAATGTCCACTCCAGGTTTGTTTAGGTTTCAAAATAAAGACACGCAAACCAGGTCTAAAGACTGTGTGCTTCTCAGTCTGTCACGCCCCTAGCATGTCCTTATAAGGGAGACCTGCTGGGGATTGACCACACTGTGCATATAAATAACTGGCTCCTACAGGCAGTTTGTGGAGGAGAAGGTGCTATATGTACCCTTAGGTGCCCATGAACTGTCTTGCCCCATTACATTTGATTCCCTGTACATTAATAATAATTTGTGGATTCAAATAAAGCATTAAAAGGGGTGCGTGTGTGTGTGTGTGTGTGTGACACACACACACACACACACACACACACACACACACACACACACACACACACACACACACACACACACACACACACACACACAGTGTGTGGCTGCTCACTATATGTGAAGTGTTGTGGGCTTATTTTAGCCATACACTGTGTGTGTGGCTGCCCTCTACACCTCAGATGTAGTGGGCTTATTTTAGCCACTGTTGCTGCCCACAACACCTGAAGTGTTGTGGACTTATTTGATAGGATTTTATTGGTGGTGGTGGTGGGGGTGGGGGTGGTGGTGGTCGTCGGGTGGGTATACAGTGTTCAGGTGCTCTGTGAACTGCTTTGTGACTGCAAGGTGAAAGGGGGGGAAGTGTGAAGTCAGAACAGGTTGATGAGCTCCTGTCTGGCCTGGATACCAGCTTGGTGGAGTGCTGCTCGCCGTGCTTGGGGTCCGGGGGGAGGGGAGATGGTGGTGGTGGGTCATCATCATCCTCATCGTCGTCCTCCTCCTCCTCATCGTCCACATCATGTAATCCAGCACGCCAAGCAATGTTGTGAAGCATTGCCGTCACCACAATCACCTGGCAGGACTTGAGGGGGGATAGGCGAAGACCACCCGCGGAGCGGTGGATGCAGCGGAACCTGGCTTTCCACCTGCCAAACACCCGTTCGATGTGAGTCCTGGTGGTGGAGTGACTCAAATTGAACGCTAGCTCCGCTGGTGAGGCCGGCTCGTCCACGGGTGTGATGATGTAGGTGCGGAGGGGGTAGCCACTGTCACCAAGGAAGAAGCTCCCGCCGAACTCTCCCCTGGCCGCCCTCTCTCCCACGGCGGAGTTCTCCCACATGAAGGCATCATGGCTGGATCCTGGCCACCTGGCAACGATGTCCGTTATTAGACCATCGGGGTCCACCACCACCTGAATATTCAAGGCCGTATAGTGCTTCCTACAGACCCAGGCCGGGTCCACCAGGGCTGGATTGAGGAGCGGGATCAGCGTGTCATCCACCACACCAATCACCCGGGGGATCCCAGCCATGTCGTAGAAGCCTTGATGGACCTGACGTACCTCCTCCCTCGTGGTGGGCATCTTGATGTGGTGCCGGGCATGGCGCAGGAGAATCGGTGTCACGGCTGCCACACACCATGACACCGACGCCTTGCTGAGGGCGGATCCCTCTCCAACCATCTCCTGGAAACTCCCCACTGCGTAAAAACGCAGCGCGGTGAGGAGCTGCACCTCCGGGCTGAGGGCGAAGTTGCGCCGAGTTGGCCTCCTTATATGTGGGGAGACCACTTGGAGAAGGCGCTGGATCTCCGCACGGGGCAGCCTGTACTTCGCTTGTATAGCTCGGTCCGTCAGGATGTTTAGGGGGCTAAAATGTTGTCGGCGAAATGCGTGCACATAGGTCAACCGGCTTCGCGCACGGGGACGCTGGTTAGCAGCTAGAATATGCTGTATAGCAGCCATGGTATCTCACACATGTATGACTGGGAAATGCCTTGATATAGACTGGCAATCAATCACTTGATTGGTTTCCAGCTGTCCCAGCTGGGTTGGGGAGTGGCAGAATGTATATAAATTCTATCTATCTATCTATCTATCTATCTATCTATCTATCTATCTATGTCTATATCTATATCTATATAAATATGTTTCCTTAATTTCGAAGTTTTATAGTTACAAAGTGACAGCTGTGAATGGTTAAAAAATCTTTGGAAAATAGCATATCTACAAGCTCACAACGCCTCTTAAGCTTGCAGATGTAATTTAATGCATAAATATATTCAAACGTTGTATTTAGAGTGGACTGCTTCAGGACATCTGACAGTTGGCTCTGTCACCTTTTATGAGATGATCGGAATTTGCTAGAATTTATAAACACCGGATTCATGCATATATAGTGAAGCAGTGAGCTGGGATTGAACCCGAAGCTCCCACTCGCCAGCACGACACGTTACCAGTCATGCCAATAAGCCTGAGCTCGATAGCCAGGTCTTTTGCACGCCCTTTCTCGCTAATTTGAGTGTGGGGGCTACACAGAGAACCAGCGCAGCAGTTCCTCCTATAACAGGCTGCGCTGCTTCGTCCTCTATGCATGAACCCGAAGTTTACAAATTGTACTCTCACGGATGATCCGATCATCTGATAAAAATATTAAGCATAAGCCAAGTTAACTAAAGGTATATAAATGATGCTGAGCATGTTTCCTTAATTTCTACATTTTATAGTTAAACGTTATGATGAAAGTCCCCAGTTCCTCTCACAAAGTGACAGCTGTTGCGCTCGCCATGTTTATGAATGGTTAAAAAATCTTTTGAAAGCAGATCTACAAGCTCACAACGCCTCACAAGCTTGTAGATCTGCTATTTTCAAAAGATTTTAATACATATTAAATTTGGGAAATGGGACATTCTGCATACCTTTTGTTTACTTTTGGTATTTTAAGTATATTTAATTTACTTGCATAATGGGGACACTTTAGTGTTTTATTTACCTTGCAGATGTCAACTCACCACTGTAATTTCATTCATAAATATATTATTCAAAAGTTGTATTTGGAGTGGACTGCTTCAGGACATCTGACAGTTGGCTCTGGTATTTTTATGATCCATTTCACTGTATATATTCGCAAAGGGAGTTTAAACTGCTGTACACTGTAAAAAAAAAAATCGTCGAAAAACGGACAAAGTGCTGGTAATTTGCTGCCAGGACATTGTCCGTTATACTACAGACACTTCCATCAACCTTATAACGGATATTTCTGTAGATTTACAAGACTTTGTCTGTACCATATACGGACACTTCTGTCAACCATATAACGGATATTTCTGTAGATTTACAAGACTTTGTCTGTACCATATACGGACACTTCTGTCAACCCTATAACGGATATTTCTGTAGATTTACAAGACTTTGTCTGTACCATATACGGACACTTCTGTCAACCCTATAACGGATATTTCTGTAGATTTACAAGACTTTGTCAGTACCATTTACGGACACTTCTGTTAATCCTAATACGGATAATTCCGTACTTTTACAGTCCTTAGTATGTACTATTTACAGATACTTCCGTCAATCCTAATATCCTTTTTATTTATTTATTTTTACAAAAAAAAAAAAAAAAAAAAATCCTAATATCCTAATCCTAAATACATAATCATTACTCAATCTGAATAAAGCACAACATATAGAAATTGCTCAAAATGTATTTATTTTTTCCATACAAGTGCATTCAATGATGAAATAATAAAAGTGCATTCACTTTAATTTTTTTATATTCATTTGCTAATGTACAGTGCATTCAATGATGAAATGAAAAAAAAAATACCTTTCTCCCACTGCTGTTGCACCCTACTAGGGCTGTCAACTTTCCTCCTTTTTAATTATTATAAAAAAAGTTTTTCAATTATCTAATTTTGTTGACAGAAACTGTACAAAAAACAATGTATCGAGTGCTCGGATGAATAAAATATATCTTTTGTTTGTTTTTATAACTTCATACATTGTTTTTTGTATTGTCCCTGTCAAAAAAATAAATAAAAACACATTATTTTTTAAATTTGAATATTAATTTTCATATTCGAATATCGAATATCCGTTAGCCTACACCCGACTGGCTCACCTGTCAGTGAGGAATGAGGAGCCCCCTCCAGGAGGATGTAGCGACTCAGTCCTACACCTCCCACTCAACATTCCCCGCTGACAGGCGCTGCCCCAACCTGTAGGAGAACATACCTGAGTGCCATACAAATGACATTTATTTAAAAGACATTTCCATAAAATAAAACATTAAACTGACCATACATTCAACCATGTAAAATAATAGCAGCAAAATCCTTTTTGTTAACACCATGACCTTAGTGTGTGTACATGTGCGCATCAACCGTTTTCTCAACCAAATTAATAACAATAATAAATTCCTCCCACTGTTTGCACCCTACTAGCTCACCTGTCAGTGAGGAATGAGGAGCCCCTTCCAGGAGGATGTAGAAACTCCGTCCTACACCTCCCACTCAACATTCCCCACTGAAAGGCGCTGTCCCAACCTGTAGGAGAACAATGCAGTGACAAATAAATAAAAAGTAAACTTTTTTTAAAGAGTGTGTGTGTGTGTGTGTACGTTCAGTCCAAAAAGTTCTGTTTTGAGCTTTGAGGAAAGCTCACATGTGCCAGTTTCCTTCAGCTCAGTCACGAGCTTTGACAGTTTTGGAGGAATGTGGTGCCGTTTCTTCCCCTTCATCTCGGCCTTGGACCCTCGGTCAGGATTGATTCCAAAGAAAACTCTAAGGAAACAGAAATATGTTTAGCTACACATGCAACTAAATGAATGAAACTGAACTAAAGAGTAATATGCAAACAAAGTTGAGATACTACTTGTAGTGTGGCTCTACAGGAGTGGAGCCGTCTAAAATAGCACACATTTGTTTTCTCCACGATGCCCATGTGTGTGAGTCCATCTACAGCTAATGTTGCAAACTACTACAGTACTACACTAACACTTTGCTCCTGTAAGCTGAGCAACTCTAGTTGCATTCTAGTTGACCATCTGTCTTTGTAAAAAAAAAAAAATGTCCTCAAATCTCTTAACCCATTAACACACGATGTTTAGGCGATGCGTATGCCACGGTTACACGATGTTTGGGCGATGCGTATGCCACGGTTACACGATGTTTGGGCGATGCGTATGCCACGGTTACACGATGTTTGGGCGATGCGTATGCCACGGTTACACGATGTTTGGGCGATGCGTATGCCACGGTTACACGATGTTTGGGCGATGCGTATGCCACGGTTACACGATGTTTGGGCGATGCGTATGCCACGGTTACACGATGTTTGGGCGATGCGTATGCCACGGTTACACGATGTTTGGGCGATGCGTATGCCGCGGTTACACGATGTTTGGGCGATGCGTATGCCGCGGTTACACGATGTTTGGGCGATGCGTATGCTGCGGTTACACGATGTTTGGGCGATGCGTATGCCGCGGTTACACGATGTTTGGGCGATGCGTATGCCGCGGTTACACGATGTTTGGGCGATGCGTATGCCGCGGTTACACGATGTTTGGGCGATGCGTATGCCGCGGTTACACGATGTTTGGGCGATGCGTATGCCGCGGTTACACGATGTTTGGGCGATGCGTATGCCGCGGTTACACGATGTTTGGGCGATGCGTATGCCGCGGTTACACGATGTTTGGGCGATGCGTATGTCGCGGTTACACGATGTTTGGGCGATGCGTATGCCGCGGTTACACGATGTTTGGGCGATGCGTATGCCGCGGTTACACGATGTTTGGGCGATGCGTATGCCGCGGTTACACGATGTTTGGGCGATGCGTATGCCGCGGTTACACGATGTTTGGGCGATGCGTATGCCGCGGTTACACGATGTTTAGGCGATGCGTATGCCGCGGTTACACGATGTTTAGGCGATGCGTATGCCACGGTTACACGATGTTTAGGCGATGCGTATGCCACGGTTACACGATGTTTAGGCGATGCGTATACCACGGTTACACGATGTTTAGGCGATGCGTATGCCACGGTTACACGATGTTTGGGCGATGCGTATGCCACGGTTACACGATGTTTGGGCGATGCGTATGCCACGGTTACACGATGTTTGGGCGATGCGTATGCCACGGTTACACGATGTTTGGGCGATGCGTATGCCACGGTTACACGATGTTTGGGCGATGCGTATGCCACGGTTACACGATGTTTGGGCGATGCGTATGCCACAGTTACACGATGTTTGGGCGATGCGTATGCCACGGTTACACGATGTTTGGGCGATGCGTATGCCACGGTTACACGATGTTTGGGCGATGCGTATGCCACGGTTACACGATGTTTGGGCGATGCGTATGCCACGGTTACACTATGTTTGGGCGATGCGTATGCCACGGTTACACGATGTTTGGGCGATGCGTATGCCACGGTTACACGATGTTTGGGCGATGCGTATGCCACGGTTACACGATGTTTGGGCGATGCGTATGCCACGGTTACACGATGTTTGGGCGATGCGTATGCCACGGTTACACGATGTTTGGGCGATGCGTATGCCACGGTTACACGATGTTTAGGCGATGCGTATGCCACGGTTACACGATGTTTGGGCGATGCGTATGCCACGGTTACACGATGTTTGGGCGATGCGTATGCCACGGTTACACGATGTTTGGGCGATGCGTATGCCACGGTTACACGATGTTTGGGCGATGCGTATGCCACGGTTACACGATGTTTGGGCGATGCGTATGCCACGGTTACACGATGTTTGGGCGATGCGTATGCCACGGTTACACGATGTTTGGGCGATGCGTATGCCACGGTTACACGATGTTTGGGCGATGCGTATGCCACGGTTACACGATGTTTGGGCGATGCGTATGCCACGGTTACACGATGTTTGGGCGATGCGTATGCCACGGTTACACGATGTTTGGGCGATGCGTATGCCACGGTTACACGATGTTTGGGCGATGCGTATGCCACGGTTACACGATGTTTAGGCGATGCGTATGCCACGGTTACACGATGTTTAGGCGATGTTTAGGCGGTGTTTAGATCTATCTTGGCTGTTTGGGCGATGCGTATGCCACGGTTACACGATGTTTGGGCGATGCGTATGCCACGGTTACACGATGTTTGGGCGATGCGTATGCCACACGATGTTTGGGCGATGCGTATGCCACGGTTACACGATGTTTGGGCGATGCGTATGCCACGGTTACACGATGTTTAGGCGATGCGTATGCCACGGTTACACGATGTTTAGGCGATGTTTAGATCTATCTTGGCTGTTTGGGCGATGCGTATGCCACGGTTACACGATGTTTGGGCGATGCGTATGCCACGGTTACACGATGTTTGGGCGATGCGTATGCCACACGATGTTTGGGCGATGCGTATGCCACGGTTACACGATGTTTGGGCGATGCGTATGCCACGGTTACACGATGTTTAGGCGATGCGTATGCCACGGTTACACGATGTTTAGGCGATGTTTAGGCGGTGTTTAGATCTATCTTGGCTGTTTGGGCGATGCGTATGCCACGGTTACACGATGTTTGGGCGATGCGTATGCCACGGTTACACGATGTTTGGGCGATGCGTATGCCACGGTTACACGATGTTTGGGCGATGCGTATGCCACGGTTACACTATGTTTGGGCGATGCGTATGCCATGGTTACACGATGTTTGGGCGATGCGTATGCCACGGTTACACGATGTTTGGGCGATGCGTATGCCACGGTTACACGATGTTTGGGCGATGCGTATGCCACGGTTACACGATGTTTGGGCGATGCGTATGCCACGGTTACACGATGTTTGGGCGATGCGTATGCCACGGTTACACGATGTTTGGGCGATGCGTATGCCACGGTTACACGATGTTTGGGCGATGCGTATGCCACGGTTACACGATGTTTGGGCGATGCGTATGCCACGGTTACACGATGTTTGGGCGATGCGTATGCCACGGTTACACGATGTTTGGGCGATGCGTATGCCACGGTTACACGATGTTTGGGCGATGCGTATGCCACGGTTACACGATGTTTGGGCGATGCGTATGCCACGGTTACACGATGTTTGGGCGATGCGTATGCCACGGTTACACGATGTTTGGGCGATGCGTATGCCACGGTTACACGATGTTTAGGCGATGCGTATGCCACGGTTACACGATGTTTAGGCGGTGTTTAGATCTATCTTGGCTCGATTTTAGAGTGTCAATGGGATCAAAACATACCTTTGCATGAATTCCAGGGTAAGAGACATCTCCTTTGGATATTCAATGTTGCAGACATAAAACAAGCTGAAAGCATAGCTCAGGGCCACAATGGGGGAGGTGATGTGGTCATTCACAACTTCCTGATCGACAGCAATCTCGAATAGATGGTCACCTTAAACATAGATCACAAAAACAATATGTATTAGTAATTAAAGAAACAATAATGTACACACATGCCAAATCTTCCATACTCAGTTCATACACAGGTTATGGTAAGAACAAGCAAGAAATACTTTGAAAGGGTATTCTGCATTTAGTTTGTCAGACTTTACATACAAGTGTACTTACCATTTAAAGAGTTTGGCCCTAATCAACATTCTGAGCACCATTTACAAAACAAAATCAACCAACTCCATACCTTTTCATCGCAACAAATGTCGCATCAGTAAACCTAAGAACAAATAGATTTATCTACAAACCTCTGATTCGGATGCATGGGGTACAGGGGAGGCCGAGTTCAGCATCCGCGGAGTCCTGTTTTGGGGAAATAAAACGACAAAGATACATATATGAATGTGATGATTTTATGTTTCCAATGTACACAAACACACAGTCAGGCAGGCAAATAGACTATCTGCCAGTTTCTGTATCAGAGGTAGCGGCTAAGCATAGACAATAATGTTAATAGTAGTTATGAAAAAATATTATTTACACAAACATAATCGATTATTGTTAGAATCGGAATCCTTTCGGGGGGGGGGGGGAGTCTGTCCTCACAAGACCTTGTTCTATCAGGGGACAGAAGTGTATTATTAATTATATGAGTGATTCTCTCCTGGTCGGGAAAATAAATCAAGGATTTTAATGATTTCCTTTTATCTTCGTTTCCAGGAGTGATGGTTTACCAAGTTTAGAGATTATCAGCAGCACAAAGTGGGTCAACTATGATTTTTTGATTAGGAGTATCTACACTTAGACTCAAGTACTGAGTATTGTGGTACTTTGTCCACCACTGAATATAGATAATTATCTTGAGATCATTGCCTGGTATGATCGTAGGCAGTAGGCAAGAGATCTCTGATCACCTGGCTATTCAAGCTGGAATATATTCAGCCTCCCCAAGTTTTGGTTTCATTTAGTCTCTTATCTCTTTCAACCCCTCAATTTCTCCTCCTGAGCTCTCTTTGTTTCACTTTCAGTTATTCTAGACTCTTTTTTTTCTCTGTGATGTACATGTCAGTATAACAACTAACCCAAAACTAAAGCTAACTGGTTAACGGATGAGCGGCAAGGTTTGTTCTGCGCGAGGAGACGCTACTCACATCGCTGTAGACTGGAGGAGGCAGGAAGCGGAACTCCTGGACGAAAGCCATGAGCGGCCTTTGCAGGATCCCACTCAGGTCCTCCGTCGGGGTGGGACGGGGCGAGGAGGTGCGCTGCTCCGCCTCCTCCGCCGTCACCACGGAGCTGTAGTCAGGAGGAGCTGAGGGAAGGGAAAACAAAAAAAAGGCGAGATTCTGGGATTCTGTCCGGAATCTGAACACAGCATGTCCCGAACTCCAAGCCCTGTGTGACACTAGGTGTCTTAACTTTTAGCTTGCAGGTCTGCTATTTTTGATACTTTTGGTGTGATGCTGTAGTATGATCAAGTAGGGCATTAATTTATGAAAAAACACAAAACCTCAGAATATGGAGATAAAGAGGTTTCTGCCCGACAGCGACGAGTCAAGACATTGTACTTACGCTCAGGCTGCTCTGGGATGGCGAGGCGAAGCCACTCCAGGTTGCAGCTGTACTGGCTGCTGACGCTGGGGGTACGGCTTCCAAACGGGTGCAGAGGGATGGTGCCTATGACCAGCGGCAGCTCCAGACACAGCTTGGACGTCCCGGGAACATCAACACAAACCTGAGGAAAGCAGGAGAGGGGGCACTTTTAGGATGACGTGGAACAAAATTAACTGGTACTTTAAAAAAACATGTGCTCTCAAGGGGTGTCAGAAATAATAGAAATGTATCATCGATCAAAATGAGAAAAAATCTTATCAAATCCATGACATTAACATTGATGTGGCAGAAGGTACTTTGCAACAGCCTGAGTTTCCTAACCTGCAAAAGCCACCAGGATTAGAATGATGCAATTCATTTTGGCAGTGTGATTTATCGAACATTAATCAAATTGTGCCCTTAAAATAGAATGTCAAATCGAATCATGGATTCAAAAACCTGTGACACCCTTGAAGCTGTCAAGTTTTAATAAATAAATGCTCAAATGGCCAATGAGACTGGAGAGAACGACGCCTTACCCTGAGCATGTACTCCACTTTGATGATGCGGCACTGCAGGATGGAGGGTCCGACTGGGGGGGGGGATCTTGATGGCGCGGCCGTAGCACGTCTCCCTGCGACGCCCTCCCACCACGTCACCGCTCAGCGTGGCCACCACCGACCGCTTCTGCTTCATGGTCCCTCGGGCGATAAAGGTCTGCGCCTGGGCGATGTAGGCCTTGGGCACAACCGAGCGAGACGTGGCGTTGTCGAACTCGGCGAACACGGGGATCACCTCGCCTGAAAAACACAGCGGGAGGGAGAGAGCGAGAGACTCTTTTTTTTCTCTGTGATGTACATGTCAGTATAACAACAACTAACCCAAAACTAAAGCTAACTGGTTAACGGATGAGCGGCAAGGTTTGTGCTGCGCGAGGAGACGCTACTCACATCGCTGTAGACTGGAGGAGGCAGGAAGCGGAACTCCTGGACGAAAGCCATGAGCGGCCTTTGCAGGATCCCACTAAGGTCCTCCGTCGGGGTGGGACGGGGCGAGGAGGTGCGCTGCTCCGCCTCCTCCGCCGTCACCACGGAGCTGTAGTCAGGAGGAGCTGAGGGAAGGGAAAACAAAAAAAAAAGGCGAGATTCTGGGATTCTGTCCGGAATCTGAACACAGCATGTCCCGAACTCCAAGCCCTGTGTGACACTAGGTGTCTTAACTTTTAGCTTTCAGGTCTGCTATTTTTGATACTTTGGTGTGATGCTGTAGTATGATCAAGTAGGGCATTCATTTATGAAAAAACACAAAACCTCAGAATATGGAGATAAAGAGGTTTCTGCCCGACAGCGACGAGTCAAGACATTGTACTTACGCTCAGGCTGCTCTGGGATGGCGAGGCGAAGCCACTCCAGGTTGCAGCTGTACTGGCTGCTGACGTTGGGGGTACGGCTTCCAAACGGGTGCAGAGGGATGGTGCCTATGACCAGCGGCAGCTCCAGACACAGCTTGGACGTCCCGGGAACATCAACACAAACCTGAGGAAAGCAGGAGAGGGGGCACTTTTAGGATGACGTGGAACAAAATTAACTGGTACTTTAAAAAAACATGTGCTCTCAAGGGGTGTCAGAAATAATAGAAATGTATCATCGATCAAAATGAGAAAAAATCTTATCAAATCCATGACATTAACATTGATGTGGCAGAAGGTACTTTGCAACAGCCTGAGTTTCCTAACCTGCAAAAGCCACCAGGATTAGAATGATGCAATTCATTTTGGCAGTGTGATTTATCGAACATTAATCAAATTGTGCCCTTAAAATAGAATGTCAAATCGAATCATGGATTCAAAAACCTGTGACACCCTTGAAGCTGTCAAGTTTTAATAAATAAATGCTCAAATGGCCAATGAGACTGGAGAGAACGACGCCTTACCCTGAGCATGTACTCCACTTTGATGATGCGGCACTGCAGGATGGAGGGTCCGACTGGGGGGGGATCTTGATGGCGCGGCCGTAGCACGTCTCCCTGCGACGCCCTCCCACCACGTCACCGCTCAGCATGGCCACCACCGACTGCTTCTGCTTCATGGTCCCTCGGGCGATAAAGGTCTGCGTCTGGGCGATGTAGGCCTTGGGCACAACCGAGCGAGACGTGGCGTTGTCGAACTCGGCGAACACGGGGATCACCTCGCCTGAAAAACACAGCGGGAGGGAGAGAGCGAGAGAGATTAAGGACTGTGGCTCTGTCATGGTGAAGAGATTAAGACAAATATTGTTTAGACAGATGCTAAGTTCAATGTTCAATCTATCCTAGTTTCTTAGAGGCACAACATGTATGTGATATTTACCTTGTTTATTGACTAGAGTTCATGTTCACTCTGCTTATTCTGATCTCACACTTTTAAGTCGCTCTGGATAAGAGCACCTGTCCAAAGTTGCGGTACCACACGCGCGCCATCTTGTCTTTGGTGCCAGCCTGCGGAGCCTGAAATGACCAAAACAAAAGCATTGTTTACATGAATGAGCAAACCAGCAAAATGTTTTGTCACAGTAAAGTGTGTTTCATCAAAGAAATGATCATGTGTATGGGATGAAAATCACTGACTAAGCATAGAGCAGATTCCACGTATTTTGTATTTGATCAGTATAATATACAGGGTTGGGCAATATATTCATATATCATGTGAGATTATTGAGTAGGAATTTGGGTATCATATACCTGTGTTTTCCTGATTTTTAAGAATGAACTGAACTTACCCAACTGTTAACATAACATAGTCATAAATACATAGTGATATTTGATTTTGTCGGTGTAAAAAAAACGTACCTCCTTGGAAAGCTTTAACGAGTCTTCTACACTGAATGAGTGGCAGAGTGTCCTGGATGTCCGGGGCCTCCACAAGGATCAGGTCATCTTCATATTGAACTCCTAATTCCACCAGTCTAGCCATGAGTGCATCCATCTTCTCACTACTGAGCGATGGTATGGCTTTCTAAACTAGCTCTTTCACAAGCTCCATGTTGGCATGTTTAAGAGGAATGAGCAACCTTGCACCTCTCTGGTAAGAAGAAAGTGGATAATAATCATTAAGTTTGTCCAGATTTTGGCAGCTGTACATAGACATATTTTCATCAACTTCATTGACTCCAAGCTCAGGAACCCAGCTGGCAGTTTTCCCCCGAAGCAAAAGTAGGACAGTCATTTCATTTTTTATAATAATGCTCGCTATTTGTCCTAACTGTAGTTGTCCTTTAGTATATCTCAGTAAGACAAGCATACCATTTCCATATGGCGTGCCTTTAACCTGGACCTTCTCTGTGACAACTGAGTTACTCGAGTCAAGTCCAAATTCTTCAACTGCTGTCCTTATGCTTGGTCATAGAGCTCAGGATAGAATCTGGTGGAGGGATCACAAATGTCACAAGCCAACATGTTGAGTAGACTGAATTTGCCAGGTGAAGGATAGACAGAATCAAAAGGCAAACTAAACTCAATATAGTGAAGCAGATAGTCGCGTTTCGGTTGTGTGGGAAAAACTCTTGCCTCATTTACATATACTCTTAAATCAGTACCTTCAAATAAGCAAGCTTGAATAGGCTAGAACCTCAATAGCCACCTGTTTTGGACGCTTGGTGAAGCCTTTGCAAAGACCTAACTGTGTGTTGTGTGACCATTAAGGCGCCTTTAAAAGGGGGGGAAACAGTTCTGTGTGTGCGGTGTAGGGAGTGACCCAGCAGTGTGCTGCTGAAGAGAGGAGTGCACTGCCCAGCAGAGAGAACACAGCCTGGCTAGTGGGAGGACAGGGAGGACAGCTACCATGGACAGGGGTGCGGGTGGACAGGGCCACCCCAGCCTGTGAAGGGCTAGCGGTAGCCAGCTGTCAGGGTAAGTGCTCTCCGTCTGCAGGGGGACGTCATCTGTGGGAAGCCATCAGGAGGACTGCCAACCACACCTGTGACCTGGCCATCCTCCTGACGGCTTCCCACAGATGAGGTCCCCCTGCAGACTGAGAGCACTCAACCTGCCGGCTGTATAGTGTGATGGTGGTTACCGCTAGCCCTTCATGGGCTGGGGTGGCCCAGTCTGTGGTAGCCGTCCGCCTCTAGGCACGCGTTCTCTCTGCTGGGCAGTGCGCTCCTCCTGGGGACACCCTCCAAGGCAATTTAATGGGCTTCCACTCCAACACCCTGGTTCAGGTCCTTACTGATCAAACCAGGCTTGACAGTTGATTTGAAAACATGGTTGCCTTGCCTGATGCATATTCACAGACATGTTACATATTATCATCATTATTATTAACTTGTCACTGGGGTAAAACTGTGGACTTTGAAGCTAACTGGGGCAAGTTAGCAAAAGTCCCACCAGATGTCCCGTGGAATAAAAAACAATAGTAAATTATTGAATGTTAACAAAAACACATAAGTGTGAGGAAGTTTTTGAGATTTCTGTAATGGCATCTCTCAGATTACTGTGCCAGGTGAACATTTGTGTTTTAAAGCGAACATTTTAACTCCAATCTGTGCTTCTGGGGGTCCCTGGAACAACATATTTTGAGAAGGGGGCCACGGCCAAATACATATCATTTTAGGGGTCCTTGACATGGAAAAAAGTTGGAGCACCAATGATATAGCAACATACTGTTCGGATTTAGAAAAAAAAAATTTAGATATGCATTTGGCCACGGACCCCCATCTCAAAATGTGTTGTTCCAGGGAGCCCCAACAACAAAGATTTGAGTTACAAATGTGCGCTTTAAAAATATATATATTTTCAAAGATTTGCACAAATGTTCACACAAAAATAGCAGATCTACAAGCTCATAGGAGCTTGTAGATCTGCTATTTTTTCACCCTGTCTTAATGGGTTGAATGTGGCCATAGGGATTGTGGAAGGAACAATGATAATGATAATAATAATAATAAACATGTCTGTGACCATGCAGCAAAAAAAAAAATAGTACATGTGCATCAAGCCTGTACTGCATGGCTTGTTTGCAGTGTTTCAGGGATTCAATCAGTTAAACCAGACATGCCAACATGTTGATAAGCCTGCTTATTGATTCTGATACTGATTCTAATAAGAGCCTGATTCCATTGCCTATTGATTCCGATTCTAATAAGAGCCTTATTCCATTATATTTGACTCTTAATCCATCTATCCTTCACCTGACAAATACAAACTAATTGTTTAGCAACTCATTTTACAAACCACACTGGCCAGCAAAGAAAAGTAATACTTTAGACAACGCACAGCTAACAACAAGCCTAGACTGGGATTCAAGTTGCTTGCAAGTTGCTGATCCGGTCTGGGTCTAAACCGGATACGGAAACGTTTCTTACATCTGTGTGTGTGCGCGCAAATGATCGGATAGTAGGCGGGCTTTAGACCGGATCACTATAGAAATTCACAACAGGAAAACAAGCTTAAAGCAGGGTTAAGCGAAGTTAATAACACTACTTTTAATCCAAATGTAACCACAACATAACACACACACCTTCAAATGTCAACGAAGCCTGTCGTATATATATTAGTCGATATGATAGTATTATAGCTGAATTTACCGCAGTGTTTGAGGAGGAAAACACCGCGGTAATGGAAGCTAACGGGAAGCTAACGTTAGCCCGCGCCCTTTTACAATACTTCTTTTAATCCAAATATAACCACAACATAACATACACACCTTCAAATGTCAACGAAGCCTGTCGAATATATATTAGTCGATATGATACTTTTATAGCTGAATTGAGCGCAGTGTTTGAGGGGGGAAAACACTGAGCGCACGGGCCGGTCGCATTCAGTAATGGCGGCCACAGAGATTTTTTCACCGGGCTAAAGCACCCACAATGCAATGCGCAACCAGTGTTGCCAGATTCTGTGAGGGACACAAACAAGCCACAAGGTCTAGGAAAAAAAGCCCAAAAGACGTGAAGTGGGCCACATAAGCACTTTATTCCTATACATCAACTATTAGAAAATAGTAGATCTACAAGCTCACAACGTGCCACGACACGACGCGTTGTGAGCTTGTAGATCTGCTATTTTCAAATAAAATCTTGGGGGAAACTTATAATAAGCATACCTGGCAACGCAATTTTCTACGGCAAAAGTAACGTAAAGGTCGATTACAGTACTTAAACAGTAAAAATGTACACCACATTGCCCATCAGTTTACAGATTTTTCTTAGAGTGTATAGCGTAGGACAGCACTACGTAGTTTACGTAGGCTTTACGTAGACTTCGTCCAGGAGGTCTTCACGTGCATGCTGTCTCGCGAATGTAGTTTTAGCACACACGTAATGCCGTGCGCTTTAGAACCTACGACGATGGTGCCTCCTGAAGCCAGTTTAGATGGCACGTAGGACACACACAGCTGCTACTAACGAAGATAGTGCGTGGCGGGGTTGCTACTGCGCAGGTGCGTGGAGGCTCTTACGCAGCTTCTAGGCTGCGCACGAGCTCAAATTCGTTTGGGAAACCCGGCCAATGTCTTTAATTCCTCTGTCCTCAAATACAAAGTTACTAAGTTAAAAAATAAATTAAATTAAATTAAATTAAATAAATAATAATAATGAAAATAATGAATATACATTTTAAATAAAATCTTCACTTTCCTACATTACTGAATGCATGATTAGGGCCCACATGCAATACCTCCACGGACCACCAGTGGTCCACAGACCACCAGTTGAAAACCCCTGAGCTAGAGCCATGAGCTGCAGTATGTGATGGTGATCACGTTACCTCCAGTGTCTCAAACTAAAGATGTTAAAGGGGTAGTTCACCCCCAAAATAACTTTTTTTCTATTGATTACTGACCATCTGGAGCCTTTAATTCATAGATATTTTTTTGTTTTTGTCACATTCCTAAGCCAATAATTTGATTATAATAAATGTGTCCCCATTGATTCCGGTAGGAGACACAAATGCATTTGTGTCTCCTACCGGAATCAATGGGGCTAAATTTATTATAATCAAATAATAAAGGAAGGAATGCGACAAAAACAAAAAAATATCCATGAATGCAAGGCTCCATGGGGTGAGTAATCAATAGAAAAAAAGTTATTTGGGGGGTGAACTACCCCTTTAAGACCTTTATTGCTAGAAGGATGCATTCCAGATAATGTAAAGAGTGCTATATTCATCCCAAACAGAAACCTGTTCATTAATTGCAATGGTACGGGGGCTCCCGGGGCGGGTAGAGATGGCCCACGGGCCTAGCCTGGTATACAGCCTGCTTCGCTACGTTCGGCGGACTTTTTTTTCTCTCTTCGCTTCTCAGTCTGGAGAGCACCCTATTGACTCGTTTTGCAGAACTACAATGGAACTACATATGTTACGTTGGGCAACGTCGTTGCTGATTGGATGTTGTTCAAACGAATGACGAATCACAACGATCACACTGTTTTTTTTTGTCCCGCCCCGCACCACAGACCAATCAGAAGCCACGGTAGGTTTCGAAGCTTTTGGCATGTCCCGCCTCCCTTGGAGATAGGAGGCTTTCCAGACTGAGAAGCGAAGAGAGAAAAAAAAGTCCGCGGAACGTAGCGAAGCAGGCTGGATACCAGGCTACCACGGGCCACCCATAGCTCCGAGGCGCACCTCCAGGGCTGGGAGGGGGCCACTATCCCATCTGGTACCCTGTAAGGGTGGCCCTTCGGACGGGTCGGGCAGCTGAGCGCCATCCCTGGATGTTCTGTCAGAAAAGTCGAAAATCCTTCAAAGTGTCGGGACCCCCGCGTGGACCCCCGGCCACCACGGGACCCCCTTGGACCCCCAGCCATCAAAAGGCAATTTTTTTTCGGGCTTGTAGATCTTCGATTTGCGGCAGAAAACGGGCGATACCTCCGGAACGGTCGGTCGCCCAGGAACGGTGGAGGTTGTGTTGGATCCGGGTCGGCGAAGTCTGTGGGTTGCTACCCGGCACAACTGCGGCCGAAACACAGAGGTATAAGAGAAAATAATATAAAATATAAAATATAATATAATTTAAAATAAAAGCGTCTGCTAAATGACTGTAATGTAATGTAATTGTTACGACCCTTGAGGTCTAGGGTAGAGATTGCAACATAATTATGGAAACAACAGCTTTTGATGAATAAAGTGTATTTATTAACCCAAAAATTACTAATTATACTAATGTTATAATACAATCTGGTGAATGTCTTAGAAACAATAATGATAATATAACAATAAGCAAATAAGCAACAGAAGATACAAAAGACTAAGCAGGCTAACCAATAACAAAACAAACTATAACTAAACAAAAGGAAAGACTCCTCGAGAGGAGCTTTAAGGCACCATAGTCATTTGGTAGTTGGTGGGGGAATGGAGGGACAGAACTCTGCTAGCGCGTAGTGTAGTGCTGTTGCTTCCCCCCACGGCTGTCAGAGACAGACTGAGCTTTTATGGCCGATCACCGGCCTCTCAGCTGATCGTTGTCGGTGAGAAGACCAATCCGTGGGAGCGATCACTCCCCACGTGACGATCAGTCAACAGGCCACGCCCCCATTGACACAGGATGAATGAATGGGGCAATCAAGCCGACGCCCAGCGCTCCCATTCATGACTTTGAGACTTCCACTATATGGGATGTAGATAAACAGCAGCGACAGCGCGATACCTTAACACAAATAATAATAATAACAATACTAAATATAGCTGCAAGCAGCGATAAGCGGGGCCAGGGAATAGAGAGAGAGAGAGAGAGAAAGAGAGAGAGAGAGAGAGAGAGAGAAAGAAAGAGAGAGAGACTAATGAGGAGTGAGTGAGGGCAGGTGTGATTATGGATTGAGAGGGAATGACAGCAGGTGAGGTGGGTAGATCCAATCCATGGGAATAGGCCAGGTGGACTGTTGCTGTTGCTCACTTTCTAAAAGAACATAATTATGAGAAAGAGAGAGAGAGAGAGAGAGAGAGAGAGAGAGAGAGAGAGAGAGAGAGAGAGAGAGAGAGAGAGAGAGAGAGAGACGGAATAGATTGAAGAGAGAGAGAGAGAGACAGAATAGATTGAAGAGAGAGAGAGAGAAACGGAATAGATTGAAGAGAAAGAGAGAGAGAGAGAAACGGAATAGATTGAAGAGAAAGAGAGAGAGAGAAACGGAATAGATTGAAGAGAAAGAGAGAGAGAGAGAGAGAGAAACGGAATAGATTGAAGAGAGAGAGAGAGAGAGAGAGAGAGAATCGGAATAGATTGAAGAGAGAGAGAGAGAGAGAGAGAGAGAAACAGAATAGATTGAAGAGAAACAGAGAGAGAGATAAACTGAATAGATTGAAGAGAAAGAGAGAGAGAGACTTGGAAACGAAATAGATTGAAGAGAGAGAGAGACATGGAAACGGAATAGATTGAAGAGAGAGAGAGCGAGAGAGACATGGAAACGGAATAGATTGAAGAGAGAGAGAGAGACATGGAAACATAATAGACTGAAGAGAGAGAGAGATGGAAGCAGAACGGATATCTCAACCTATTGCCATTAACAGGAATCGAACCCTCAACCTTCAGATTGACAGGCTGCAACACTACCTATAGTGCTATAGCTTTGTACAGATTGAGGTTGTCTGTTGAAGATAAAAGTGAACCAGTGAAAGCAGCCGACCTACAAGCTCAGAAACACGTTGCTATCTGAAAAGTTGTGAGATTGTAGATCGGAGAGAGAGAGAGAGAGACATGGAAACGGAATAGATTGAAGAGATAAGGATAATTCCTTTAACAGGTCCGTTCATGAAAGTCCTTGCGGTCTTGTTTCCAATGAGGGCCTGTGAGCAATTAGGGGTTAAGAGTCTTGCTCAGGGACAAATTCCATTTGCTGGCAAAATTTCCTGGAATCGTACCTGGGGCAAATAGGGCCTCTGGCTCCCTATGCTGGCTCACTAACCACTCAGCTATGGCCGCCCCTCAAGAGAGAGAGAGAGAGAGAGAGACATGGAAACGGAATAGATTGAAGAGGGAGACATGGAAACGGAATAGATTGAAGAGAGAGAGAGAGACATGGAAACAGAATAGATTGAAGAGAGAGAGAGAGATGGAAGCAGAATGGATTGATTGGACATCTCAACCTATTGCCATTAACAGGAATCGAACCCTCAACCTTCGGATTGACAGGCTGCAACACTACCTATAGTGCTATAGCTTTGTCCAGGCTAAGGTTGTCTGTTGAAGATAAAAGTGAACCAGTGAAAGCAGCCGATCTACAAGCTCAGAAACATGTTGCTATCTGAAAGGTTTTGAGATTGTAGATCGGCTATTTTCAGAATTAAGTATGTCATACATTGCAAAAACAGACCTTCTCAGATAAGACATGGAAAAGGAATAGATTGAAGAGAGAGAGACATGTAAACATAATAGATTGAAGAGAGAGAAAGATGGAAGCAGAATGGATTGATTGGACGTCTCAACCTATTGCCATTAACAGGAATCGATCCCTCAACCTTCGGATTGACAGGCTGCAACACTACCTATAGTGTTATAGCTTTGTCTAGGCTGAGGTTGTCTGTTGAAGATAAAATTGAACCAGTGAAAGCAGCCGATCTACAAGCTCAGAAACACGTTGCTATCTGAAAAGTTTTGAGATTGTAGATCGGCTATTTTCAGAATGAAGTAGTCATACATTGAAAAGACATACTCTCAAATAAGCATTTCAGGTTATCTTTAACAATTGCACTTGCATTAATTGACACAAGTAAGACGCGCGAACGCTGGAAGCGAACGCAGATTGACTGAGGCTGCTATATTTCAACCACACTGTAGTAGTGCACTCTGCCGGCTGTATACAGGCAGTGCAGCTGCTGGCATTTCAGCACGGAGTTTCGAGTCACATGGGGGCGCGAGCCAATGAGAGCGTGAACACACACGGAAAGACCATAAATAAGGGACAGACACACACACAACGCAAGCACGGTGATATAGTAAGCTCCACTTGGTCGGAGGCCTCCTTCCGCTAGAATCATGTTGTGTGCAGTGCAACTTAAATGAAGTCTGCATCAAGTGAGGCTTGAACTGGCAACCTTGAGGTTTTAAGGCACACACTTAAGCGAGAAGCCATTGGAACAACAGACCTAACCTGGTGAATGAGAGAGAGAGAGAGAGAGAGAGAGAGAGAGAGAGAGAGAGAGAGAGAGAGAGAGAGAGAGAGAGAGAGAGAGAGAGAGAGAGAGAGAGAGAGAGAGAGAGAGAGAGAGAGAGAGAGAGAGAGATGGAAACGGAATAGATTGAAGAGAGACACAGAAACATAATAGATTGAAGAGAGAGAGATGGAAGCAGAATGGACATCTCAACCTATTGCCATTAACAGGAATCGAACCATCAACCTTCAAATTGACAGGCTGCAACACTACCTATAGTGCTATAGCTTTGTCCAGGCTGAGGTTGTCTGTTGAAGATAAAAGTGAACCAGTGAAAGCAGCCGATCTATAAGCTCAAAAAGAACGTTGCTATCTGAAAGGTTTTGAGATTGTAGATCGGCTATTTTCAGAATGAAGTATGTCATACATACTTCATACCCTCTCAAATAAGCATTTCAGGTTATCTTTATCAATTGTATATGTATTAATTGACACAATTACTGGTAGTGTCTGTTGATATTTATAAGTATTTCCGTCCATTATGAACTAAGCCTCTGTGTCCCGAACTACTCTAGATCACTGGTTCACAAACCATTTACCAATAAAGGCATTTTTGTGTCTCCTCGGAACGAAAACTAGTGAAAGTAGCCGATCTACAAGCTCACAAAACGTTGCTATCTGAAAAGTTGTGAGATTGTAGATCTGCTATTTTCACAATGAAGTTTGTCATACATTGCAAAAACATACTCTCTCCAAGAAGCATTTCATGTTACCTTTAACAGTTGCACATGCATTAATTGAGAGAGAGAGACACGGAAACATAATAGATTGAAGAGAGAGAGAGATGGAAGCAGAATGGATTGATTGGACATCTCAACCTATTGCCATTAACAGGAATCGAACCATCAACCTTCGAATTGACAGGCTGCAACACTACCTATAGTGCTATAGCTTTGTCCAGGCTGAGGTTGTCTGATGAATATAAAATTGAACCAGTGAAAGCAGCCGATCTACAAGCTCAGAAACACGTTATCTGAAAAGTTTTGAGATTGTAGATCAGCTATTTTCAGAATGAAGTATGTCATACATTGCAAAAACATACCCTCTCAAATAAGCATTTCATGTTATCTTTACCGTTTGCACATGTATTCATTGATACAGTCATGTTTTTTGCAATTCAATTTAAATGAGTCTGCATCAAGTGAGGCTTGAGCCTATCCTCAAGAAACACTATGTGTTACCCGAATAGTGCCAAATCATGATCACCTCAATACATTGTCGTGGACAGGGATCGAACCAGCGACCTACGGACTCCAAGACTGCCTTTCTTCTCATTGAGCTAGATATATGGCCTCCCTGATAGTGTCTGATGATATTTATAAGTATTTCCGTCCATTTTGAACCAGGCCTCTGTGTCTCGAACTACTCTAGATCACTGGTTCACAAACCATTTACCAATAAAGGCATTTTTGTGTCTCCTCGGAACGAAAACTAGTGAAAGTAGCCGATCTACAAGCTCACAAAACGTTGCTATCTGAAAAGTTGTGAGATTGTAGATCGGCTATTTTCACAATGAAGTTTGTCTACATTGCAAAAACATACTCTCTCCAAGAAGCATTTCATGTTACCTTTAACAGTTGCACATGCATTAATTGAGAGAGAGAGACATGGAAACATAATAGATTGAAGAGAGAGAGATGGAAGCAGAATGGATTGATTGGACATCTCAACCTATTGTCATTAACAGGAATCGATCCAGTGATCCTGATCCAGTGAAAACGGAGGTCAAACAGATGATACCATTTCATGCAAATAACTGAAAAATCCTGGGTTTAAGTGTTTTTCAAACTGCTCAAAATTGCGGACAATCTAAGGGCGGAGAGAGAGACATGGAAACGGAATAGATTGAAGAGAGAGAGACATGGAAACATAATAGATTGAAGAGAGAGAAAGATGGAAGCAGAATGAATTGATTGGACGTCTCAACCTATTGCCATTAACAGGAATCGATCCCTCAACCTTTGGATTGACAGGCTGCAACACTACCTATAGTGCTATAGCTTTGTCTAGGCTGAGGTTGTCTGTTGAAGATAAAAGTGAACCAGTGAAAGCAGCCGATCTACAAGCTCAGAAAGAACATTGCTTTCTGAAAGGTTTTGAGATTGTACATCAGCTATTTTCAGAATGAAGTATGTCATACATACTTCATACCCTCTCAAATAAGCATTTCAGGTTATCTTTATCAATTGCATATGTATTAATTGACACAATTACTGGTAGTGTCTGTTGATATTTATAAGTATTTCCGTCCATTATGAACCAAGCCTCTGTGTCCCGAACTACTCTAGATCACTGGTTCACAAACCATTTACCAATAAAGGCATATTTGTGTGTGCTCGGAACTAAAACTAGTGAAAGTAGCCGATCTACAAGCTCACAAAACGTTGCTATCTGAAAAGTTGTGAGATTGTAGATCGGCTATTTTCACAATGAAGTTTGTCATACATTGCAAAAACATACTCTCTCCAAGAAGCATTTCATGTTACCTTTAACAGTTGCACATGCATTAATTGAGAGAGAGAGACATGGAAACATAATAGATTGAAGAGAGAGAGAGAGATGGAAGCAGAATGGATTGATTGGACATCTCAACCTATTGCCATTAACAGGAATCGAACTCCCAACCTTCGGATTGACAGGCTGCAACACTACCTATAGTGCTATAGCTTTGACCAGGCTGAGGTTGTCTGTTGAAGATGAAACTGAACCAGTGAAAGCAGCCGATCTACAAGCTCAGAAACACGTTGCTATCTGAAAAGTTTTGAGATTGTAGATCGGCTATTTTCAGAATGAAGTATGTCATACATTGCAAAAACATACCTTCTCAGATAAGCATTTCATGTTATCTTTTTCAATTGCATATGTATTCATTAATACAGTCTTGTTGTTTGCAATGCACTTTAAATGAAGTCTCCACCAAGTGAGGCTTCAACCGGCAACCTTGATGTTATGAAACATTCACTTAAGCGGGAAGCCATTGGACCAACAGACCTGATCCAGTGAAAACGGAGGTCAGACAGATGATACCATTTCACGCAAATAACCGAAAAATCCTGGGTTTAAGTGTTTTTCAAACTGCTCAAAATTGCGGACAATCTAAGGGCGGAGAAGGAGACATGGAAACGGAATAGATTGAAGAGAGAGAGACATGGAAACAATAGATTGAAGAGAGAGAAAGATGGAAGCAGAATGGATTGATTGGACGTGTCAACCTATTGCCATTAACAGGAATCGAACCCTCAACCTTTGGATTGACAGGCTGCAACACTACCTATAGTGCTATAGCTTTGACCAGGCTGGGGTTGTCTGTTGAAGATAAAACTGAACCAGTGAAAGCAGCCGATCTACAAGCTCAGAAACACGTTGCTTCAGTATGTCATACATTGCAAAAACGTACCCTCTCAAATAAGTATTTCAGGTTATGTTTAACAATTGCACATGTATTAATTGACACAATCATGTTGTGTGCAATGCAACTTTAATGAAGTCCGCATCAAGTGAGGCTTGAACTGGCAACCTTCAGGTTGTGAAGCACACGTTTAAGGGAGAAGCCATTGGACCAACAGACAAGAACCTGTGAAAAAGGAGATCACACAGATGATACAGTTTCACGCAAATAGCTGAAAAATCCTGGGTTTAAGTGTAAACCCAGGATTGTATAGCGCCCCCCTTTGACCAATTGGAGTAAGATTGGTTTCAGTAATATTTGGAATGACCCTCAACATTAACGCAAAGTTTCAAAGAAATGTGAGTCTGCATGTATGTGTTAGGGGCAGATGAATAATTGTCATAAAACTGCAATATTCATTGGCTCATTAAAGCTTCATTTTTTCACTTATGGAAAATCTTTTGCACAGGTTTGCCGGCATAGGTCCAAAGTTCATGTGTAATGTGTTTCATGTGTTCATGTGTTTCGTGCAGATTACTCAAAAATCCCAGGAGGAGATAGGTTTTAACTGTTTTTCATATAATTCAAAATGGTGGGAGATCTAAAGGTCAGAGGTCAAAAGTCAGAGGGTGAAAGTTGTTCAGCATGAAGAGACGCATATGTGTATCCAAGTTTTATTGCTGTAGGTCAAACAGGGCATGAGTTATACCTGTTCAAAGTTGCCATTTTCAATTGAGTGCTATAGCGCCACCTTTTGACGAAAGATTGTGAGATTTATTTCTTGATAGTTTTTCATGACCATCTACCATATGGCCGAGTTTCGTAAAAAGCGACAGCACGGTTCAGCCAGAACTGCGAAAAGTGGCAGAAACAGAAGAATACCTACAATATTAAAACAGGTCCAGAGCTGAGCTCTGGCCCCGTAATTATAATAATACCAACGGCCAGCGGCCGTAACACCCCCCATCTTAAAGAGAACTTCCACCCCCCAGAAGTCCTCTCCAACATGGGCTTTTAACACCAAATATAGACACAAGCTCAGCCAATCACTTAGTTGGTAAGGTTGGCCTCTTTTAACCTCCGAAGGTGTGAATAAGGTCAGGTTCATATAGGAAAACGGCAACCACATTAAAAAAAACACCTCGCCATGTTCCACCCTATAGAGGTGGACTGTGGCAAATGTGTCACAAAAAAAAACCCGAGTGGCAAAGATAAAACCCATCAGAATCCAGCTTTAGTGGGAATATAATATAAGGACTGGCCCAATACCCTTTCACAAGTACAAATTCATGACAAATTTACAATAACCATCGGAGAAAGAGTACTATTTCAGGATGTTGAGTAAGAGAGAAAAATCTGTCTGCTGATAACTGTGCATGGGCGCATCCGACAACTACAAATAAAAACTTGCAGTATTAAAACAAACGTGCACCAAACAATAATACAGTGCACAGTCCAATTATAAAATTCATAACCTTATACACCTGAACCCATTCACACCAAATAATCTACTTAATCATAAGCATTAAGAAACAAAGGAACACAAGATTTCAAAGCGTACGTTTTTTTTTCAAGGGGAACTAAAGGGACTTAAAAAAAAAAAAAAGATTGAATACACAATCACTAAGTGGAGCAAAACGAAAAAACAAACAAACGCTACGGTTCTCCAGTCATGCGTGCACTCATGACAGGATCTAAGCACACAAAATACAGAACAAAGGCCGTGATGCATCACACATTTACTAACATATTACACTAAAATCACCGACACAAGCAAACCATCCAATGCGCATCAGAGGAACACCCCACCACCAACCTCATCTGCGCAAGTACCAGCCCTTTACACCGAATCTATTTTTTACTCATTTTAACTCTCCAAATTGGAGCTCTGATTAGCTTTGCGCTCGAGCGCGGGGCAACGGGAAATGAGATACCCTTTCTCATGGCAATAGTAACATTACCTAACCTCTGGAGATGCACTATTACTATTACCAGAGGGCGGAGGGCTCTTTGAGGACCTTCGCTTATGGGATGGTTTACCCGATTTTCTATCTGAGCCACTTTCGCGACGCCCAGATGGAAAAATGGGACGTGTGCTTATACAAATTCATCTGCGCAGATGGCAGCCTTAGCAATAGATTCCACCTTTCGCTCATTCAGGTAGACCACCATGCGCTCTGGAAGACAAGACTTGAACTCTTCCAACAAGATGAGCTCGCGGAGCTGTTCAAAAGTCTGTACTTTGCTCGATTTACACCATTTCTGAAACTGCACACTCTTCTTCTGTGCAAATTCTACATGTGACTGATTGGCAGATTTGTCAGCTGTTCTACATTTTTGGCGATACGCCTCAGGGACCAATTCATACGCCCACAAAATCGTCCCTTTAACAATATCGTAGTCCAAACTCTGGTCCACGGTTAGACTGGTACAAACCTCTTGGGCTTTGCCCACTAATTTACACTGTAAACAAGCTCCACATATTTCTGGGCCATTTAACAGTTGCAGCAATACGTTCAAATGCATGAAAATATGAATCAATTTCCTTTTCATTAAAGTACGGCACTAAGGCAATATGCCTGCTGATGTCGAAAGGTGGCTCAGTGCGCTCAGGGAGGGGGCTGGATCCCGCAGCAGCTCCAGGCTGAGGGGCAGGCGACCTGTCGGAGTCTAATCTCACTCGCAGATGAAACAACTCGACCTCCTTGCTTTGCCGCATGAGGTTAACCTCCACGGTTTGTAGCTCGAGCCGCTACATCTGGAGCTCCACCTCTCGGAGGCGGAGGGCCACTCCTAGACCACCTAGGTCCCCCTCAGCTACATGTTTAATCTGTACTTAAACCATGGAGATCGGCATCCCCATGGCCTCCAGGGGCCGCCAAGGAGGTGTCTGGCCCCCCTTCAGCTGCACCCCCAGATGTACTCACCGCTGCTGGTTCTTCGGACGGTTCCAGGATACCCCTCTCCATAAGTCGCTGTGTCACACTGGCCTGTATCTCCGCCTTTCGGGCCCCAGCCGAAACAGAGATTTTGTCATCTTTTGCAATTGCCAACAGTTCCACTTTTGTGCACTGGTTTAAGCGTTCATTAGTAAGGACTTGTACCACTTCAGCCGGACCAGAGGACATTTTTACACCCCGTTAATACTGATACTACCTGCCAATCGTTCGAGCAAAATACACCCCTTTTTACCCGCAACCAACCTACTATGACTACTCAAATCAACCAATTATGACTGCTTAACACTCCCGTGACTAACCGGTCAATCTGGACGATTTTGAGAATTTAAAGTGGATTATCTTCTCTCATCTCTTTTTTTTTTTTTTCTGAAACGTATTATAAATATGAGATTAGCCCCATATATACCATCTCAGTCGTTATATTTCGGCTAATTTGACCGCTCTCACCCTCTCTCCCCAGGGAAGAGCAGTTGACACCTCGAGACCCCCCGCAGAGCGGCCCGTAGACCAGCAGAGAACTGCTGCGCAGCGAGTCTATGTTGCCATGTCTGATTATTATAAGCGACTTTGGGCTTGTTTTTTACGTCTTTCTATTATTATTATTATTATTATTATTATTATAATATATATATTTACATTATAATGGTAATAATTTTCTACTCCACTACAGCTCAGAGGCAAATCTTGTACTTTTACTCCACTACAATTATTTGAAAACTTTAGTTACTAGTTACTTTGCAGATAATAATATATTTTCATACTTAGATTAGAGCTTCATGCATGTCCTTTTGTAAATGATTTTTTATTAGGTAAATATTTATATAGAAAGGTCTAACCAGGGACTGGGGTTGCAAATTAGCCTCGGCTATAAACCCCATTCATGCCTCACTGTTTTCTCAGGGCACAACGCATGCAGTAACATTTTCATAGACCTGACTGCTTATTTCTCTCGCAAAATTTGGCAACCCACTTCACTGCAAAGCGGCGGAAACAGATCAGATTGAGCGGATTGAGCACATGTGTGAAGCATACCGATGTGTTCGCTACAGATCGCGCTGTTTTCTAATGCTGTGCCAACAGATCTGATCTACAAACATAGGGCTCGTCAGGCAGCGACTGTTTTATGTTTGTAGATCAGATATTTAGAGCAGGAGTAGAGCAGGAATGAGCACATTTGTGGAACATAGCGATGTGTTCACTTGTTGCGCTGACAGGGAGGAGGAGAGGAGACGCTTTTGTCAGCAACGTGGACAGCTGATAGAATGAGACGCTTTACGCTCAGACAATAATGTGAATATTATTATTATGAATAATAATAATATTGGTTTGTCAAGAGATATCCATGTGTTTTGGACAATGGAGATAGTCACGTAATTAGACAGTGGCTTCAGCGTTCATATAGGCTCCATGTGTCCCTCAAGAGTTTAATGTAATGCTACAGATCGCACTGTTTTATACGCTTTTTTTATAAAGATTTTACATACAGAATCTGCAGTTACCATTACAAGTTAGCCTATTTTATAATGTTTCTGCTTGCCTACAACAACATATGTGAGTGAGCTCACTGACTGAGCAGAGTGCATTTGAAATGTTAATAGCTATTTAAAAGACAATGGAACCCCCACTGTGTGGGGGAGAAGGTGTCAGCTCGTCTGGAGCACTGAGGGGAGACAGTGACCAATAGAATAGCAGGAAAAACAGTCTTTTTGACCCCAAATCAGGCAGTGTATGGGATAATCCAACCCCAGTCATGGAAGTGTTAAATTAACCAACAAATTTAATCAATTAGACTAAATAAAAAACTTTTTTTTTCAAAGCGAAACCGAGCACCCAGTTTATGTCATGGTCTGGATCCGACCCAAACCACCACATACACTGGACCGGACGAGCCCCCAAATTATGTTACGACGCTTGAGGTCTAGGGTAGAGATAATTATGGAAACAACAGCTTTTGATGAATAAAGTGATTTATTAACCCAAAAATGATAGTAATAATGAGATGATACAACCTTGTGAATGAATAATAATAAGAAATATAGCTGCAAGCAGCGATAAGCGGGGCCAGGGAATAGAGAGAGAGAGAGAGAGAGAGAGAGAGAGAGAGAGAGAGAGAGAGAGAGAGAGAGAGAGAGAGAGAGAGAGAAAGAGAGAGAGAGAGACTAATGAGGAGTGAGTGAGGGCAGGTGTGATTATGGATTGAGAGGGAATGACAGCAGGTGAGGTGGGTAGATCCAATCCATGGGAATAGGCCAGGTGGACTGTTGCTGTTGCTCACTTTCTAAAAGAACATAATTATGAGAAAGAGAGAGAGAGAGAGAGAGAGAGAGAGAGAGAGAGACGGAATAGATTGAAGAGAGAGAGAGAGAGAGAGAGAGAGAGACGGAATAGATTGAAGAGAGAGAGAGATAAACGCAATAGATTGAAGAGAAAGAGAGAGAGAGAGAAACGGAATAGATTGAAGAGAAAGAGAGAGAGAGAGAAACGGAATAGATTGAAGAGAAAGAGAGAGAGAGAGAGAAACGGAATAGATTGAAGAGAAAGAGAGAGAGAGAGAGAATCGGAATAGATTGAAGAGAGAGAGAGAGAGAGAGAGAGAGAAACGGAATAGATTGAAGAGAAAGAGAGAGAGAGAGAAACTGAATAGATTGAAGAGAAAGAGAGAGAGAGACTTGGAAACGGAATAGATTGAAGAGAGAAAGAGACATGGAAACGGAATAGATTGAAGAGAGAGAGAGCGAGAGAGACATGGAAACGGAATAGATTGAAGAGAGAGAGAGAGACATGGAAACATAATAGACTGAAGAGAGAGAGAGATGGAAGCAGAACGGATTGAATGGACATCTCAACCTATTGCCATTAACAGGAATCGAATCCTCAACCTTCGGATTGACAGGCTGCAACACTACCTATAGTGCTATAGCTTTGTACAGATTGAGGTTGTCTGTTGAAGATAAAAGTGAACCAGTGAAATCAGCCGACCTACAAGCTCAGAAACACGTTTCTATCTGAAAAGTTGTGAGATTGTAGATCGGAGAGAGAGACATGGAAACGGAATAGATTGAAGAGATAAGGATAATTCCTTTAACAGGTCCGTTCATGAAAGTCCTTGCGGTCTTGTTTCCAATGAGGGCCTGTGAGCATTTAGGGGTTAAGAGTCTTGCTCAGGGACAAATTCCATTTGCTGGCCTGGCCTGGAATCGTACCTGGGGCAACTAGGGCCTCTGGCTCCCTAGGCTGGCTCACTAACCACTCAGCTATGGCCGCCCCTCAAGAGAGAGAGAGAGAGAGACATGGAAACGGAATAGATTGAAGAGGGAGACATGGAAACGGAATAGATTGAAGAGAGAGAGAGAGAGAGAGAGACATGGAAACGGAATAGATTGAAGAGAGAGAGACATGGAAACAATAGATTGAAGAGAGAGAAGGATGGAAGCAGAATGGATTGATTGGACGTGTCAACCTATTGCCATTAACAGGAATCGAACCCTCAACCTTCGGATTGACGGGCTGCAACATTACCTATAGTGCTATAGCTTTGTCCAGGCTGAGGTTGTCTGTTGAAGATAAAAGTGAACCAGTGAAAGCAGCCGATCTACAAGCTCAGAAACACGTTGCTATCTGAAAAGTTTTGAGATTGTAGATCGGCTATTTTCAGAATGAAGTATGTCATACATTGCAAAAACATACCCTCTCAAATAAGTTTAACAATTGCACATGTATTAATTGACACTATCATGTTGTATGCAATGCAACTTTAATGAAGTCCGCATCAAGTGAGGCTTGAACTGGCAACCTTCAGGTTGTGAGGCACACGTTTAAGGGAGAAGCCATTGGACCAACAGACAAGAACCAGTGAAAAAGGATATTACACAGATGATACAGTTTCACGCAAATAGCTGAAAAATCCTGGGTTTAAGTGTTTTTCAAACTGCTCAAAATTGCGGACAATCTAAGGGCGGAGCTTACTGGTCAACGTGATACATGTGTTCCTCATGAGTCAAGGCACATGTGTAAGCAGGTTTAATGGCTGTCGGCCAAACGAGGCATGACTTTTGCCTGTTTAAAGTTTGCACTTTCAAAAAAATCGCTATAGCGCCCCCCTTTGACCAATTGGAGTAAGATTGGTTTCAGTAATATTTGGAATGACCCTCAACATTAACGCAAAGTTTCAAAGAAATGTGAGTCTGCATGTATGTGTTAGGGGCAGATGAATAATTGTCATAAAACTGCAATATTCATTGGCTCATTAAAGCTTAATTTTTTCACTTAAGGAAAATCTTTGCTGCTTGTTTGTCGGCATAGGTCCAAAGTTCATGTGTAAAACGTTTCGTGCAGATTACTCAAAAATCCCAGGATTAGATAGGTTTGAACTGTTTTTCATATAATTCAAAATGGTGGGAGATCTAAAGGTCAGAGGTCAAAAGTCAGAGGGTGAAAGTTGTTCAGCATGAAGAGACGCATATGTGAGCAGGCCTGGTGTTTCGGGCATCAACTCG
Organism: Gymnoscopelus braueri; assembly: GCF_963280865.1. NCBI lineage: Eukaryota > Metazoa > Chordata > Actinopteri > Myctophiformes > Myctophidae > Gymnoscopelus > Gymnoscopelus braueri. Next base: position 1,502,114 of record NC_137609.1, read on the forward strand.
CGAGATAAGAAACAGTAGAAACTAAGCAAAATAACTGATTTTCGTTTTTTTCCATATTAACACAGTTCGAATGTCGAGCAAGCTTTCAATCCCAACAGATATCCGTTTTAACGTCATTAAATGGTTAAATTTGTGTAGTAAAGTAGGCTCCTATTCTGCTAGTCTGTGTGCTTGTTTGTGGGTCCTGTGGGCGGAGAGTTTGGTAGAGAGTTGCTAACCCGAGAGGTTTCGATTGGTCATAGCTAGGCATTGTACTCCGGTTACAAGCCTAATCCCCGCCCATCAGTTTCGCTCCTCTCTGTGGTGGTGTAAAGTTACTAAGTACATTTACTCAAGTACTGTACTTAAGTACAATTTTGAGGTATTTTACTTTACTGGAGTAATATCCACTGGGTGAATATTCAACCTGAGGCTGAAACTAACTTCACCATGGTGGGAAGCGGCTAGCCCTGGTCCAGAGCGTTAGTGAGTTCCCTCTAACGCCCTGGAAGACTCAAGAGTAGTGAAAATAAACAAAACCATTTCGCTACTCACTGAAACAAAGGCTGTTTTGTGTTGTTGAAAGTCTATTCTCGGAGGTGGGAAGCCTCTCAGCACCCCAGCTACTCTGTAAAATACACTTTTTGGGCAGAAAATAAAATATGTCCGCGAGACGAAAATTATTTTTATTTACTCCACAGTGCCCTCTACAGATTTGGTTAATGGTAAGTTCAACTTGTCCAGATCTGTAGAGGGCGCAGTGGAGTAAATAAAAATAATCTCACTAACGCTCTGGACCAGGGCTAGGAAGCGGCCAGTATTGCGTTAGTCTTTTTCGGGACAGAATCTAGTTGTATAAACAATATAAGATTGTAGCGAACACAGCAGCTAGGTGAGGGCAGCCCCAGCTAAACAACAGGCCGCTCGACGTTCGTATGGAAGTATTTCACTGAAGATGTGGCCAAAACAACGGTGGAGTAACGAGGCTAGGAGCTTTAGCATTGTTAGCTCGCCACCAAGCGTCATGGCAGAACGTACACCTGGTGTTTGCATTTCTCCATTTACAACTCGTACATCTACATAAACGTTCAGATTTCAAATATAAAGTGCTTATCTCATGGCCACGGGTGTTATAATTATGTACGGGCCCTCATAAGTACCCGTATCTTCCGTATTGTTCAATAAAAAGCATTTTGATCCGATTGATGGCCATCTCCGTTTTTTTTTTTTCAACTACGCGGCCATATCGGTTGGGGGGGGGTATTGCACTCCTGATACGTTATAACTCTATGAGAAAATGGCCGCCGATCGGATTAAAATGCTTTTTATTGAACAATATGGAAGATACGGGTACTTAGACCCACCCGAAGTGAATGGTAACATCCGTTGTCATGAGGTAAGGACTTTATATTTGAAATCTGAACGTTTATGTAGATGTACGGTTGTAAATGGAGAGTGCAAACACCAGGTTGGAGTTAATCCAGGACCTAGCTTGTGCGTGTCTTTATCATTAGTAGGTAAACCTCGACTATAGTCGACTACCAGTGGGTCAAATTTAGTGGTGGAAGAAGCACTTGGTGGTAGCAATACCACAATATAGAAAGTAAAAGGCCTGTGCTCAAAATGTTACGTTCAAGCAAAGTAAAAGTACAAAAGTATTGGCATCAAAATATACTTAAAGTACCTAAAGTAAAAGTACTCAAATGTTTGAAAATAGCTGATCTACAAGCTCACAACACGTTGCAATGCGCATTGTGAGCTTGTAGAGCGGCTATTTTCAAATAGCCTATGTATAAAATACCTAAAAAATTTTACTTAAGTACAGTACTTGAGTAAATGTACTTAGTTACTTTCCACAGTAAAAATCCGAAAATGGGGGAGTGATTAGAGGAGTGGCTAGGTTGAATAAATTACCCATTGTTCACGCCCATTACCTGGAGCTGAGAGGTGCTAGAAAGTGGAAATTCTTTAGAAGGGATTATCTCAGTTTAGACTATTATAGATGACAATATTCAAATGATCACATCTTCTTCAAATGTGTTCCAATTTCAATGAATGATACATCATATGAAAGCTTATATTCTGTACTTCAAAAATCTGTAATAAAATGAAAAATGAAAAATGCCCCCTTGCTGCCTAAAGCACTGTACCCGCTCACATAATGTGTATCCAAGTTTCATGGCTGTAGGTCAAACAGGGCATGAGTTGTACCTGTTCAAAGTTGGCATTTTGCTATAGCGCCACCTTTTGACGAAAGATTGTGAGAATTATTTCTTGATAGTTTTTCATGACCATCTACCATATGGCCAAGTTTCGTAAAAAGCGACAGCACGGTTCAGCCAGAACTGCGAAAAGTGGCAGAAACGGAATACTGCCAATCTTAAAACAGGTCCAGAGCTGAGCTCTGGCCCCGTAAATATCAGAATTAATGAATAAGCAAACTAGAAAAAGTGCTCATCGGAGCACAGGTCTCCGCCAGGTCAGGTAGGTTATTGTGGCCGCCTGGTGGCGCTATAACAGGCCAATGTGAAAAGGGTGCCATTTGTTCAAGGGCTTTTCACTGCAATCGGACACTGTATTCATGATTTGAGGCATTTTGTTCCAAAAATGTGTTTTGCTACATTTTACCTGCTGGTGGCGCTATAACAGGCCAATGTGAAAAGGGTGGCATTTCTTCCTCGGTCTAATAAAAATGTGCGTGTGAAATTTCACGGAAATCGCAAGCTGCGTTCATGCTTTGAGGCATTTTGTTCAAAACTGACCAATCCTGCAAACTTTGGAAGCCAATCTTAGGCAATCAGATGGAATATGGGAAATCGGATACATCTGTGTTGATCAAATGACTATAGAGATAATGTGTACCAATTTGTGTGATGTTTGGACAAAATCTGTAGGAGTAGTATCAATAAATGTGTTTTGCACATATCGGCCTCCTGGTGGCGCTATAACAGGCCAATCTGAAACATTTGGGCCAGAGGTTCTGAATTGGCATCCAGGGAGTGTGCGTGCACAGTTTCGCAGCGGCCGGGCCAACGGTGAGATTAGCTGCTAACGGACGGACAGGACGGACGGACGAACAAACGGACGGACGGACAGAGCGTAAAACATACTCTCTCGCCATGCCTTTCGGCCTGGCGGAGACAATGAACCGGATAAAAAGGAATAAATAGGCTAACCAATAACAGAACAAACTATAATTAAACAAAAGGAAAGACTCCTTGAGAGGAGCTTTAAGGCACCGTAGTCATTGGTAGTTGGTGGGGGAATGGAGGGACAGAACTCCGCTAGCACGTAGTGTAGTGCTGTTGCTTCCCCGTTGGCTGTCAGAGACAGACTGAGCTTTTATGGGCAATCACCGGCCTCTCAGCTGATCGTTGTCATGGCGACGGGGTGAGAAGACCAAGGCGAGAGAGAGAGAGAGACTAATGAGGAGTGAGTGAGGGCAGGTGTGATTATGGATTGAGAGGGAATGACAGCAGGTGAGGTGGGTAGATCCAATCCATGGGAATAGGCCAGGTGGACTGTTGCTGTTGCTCACTTTCTAAAAGAACATAATTATGAGAAAGAGAGAGAGAGAGAGAGAGAGAGAGAGAGAGAGAGACGGAATAGATTGAAGAGAGAGAGAGATAAACGGAATAGATTGAAGAGAAAGAGAGAGAGAGAGAAACGGAATAGATTGAAGAGAAAGAGAGAGAGAGAAACGGAATAGATTGAAGAGAAAGAGAGAGAGAGAGAGAGAAACGGAATAGATTGAAGAGAAAGAGAGAGAGAGAGAATCGGAATAGATTGAAAAGAGAGAGAGAGAGAGAGAGAGAAACGGAATAGATTGAAGAGAAAGAGAGAGAGAGAGAAACTGAATAGATTGAAGAGAAAGAGAGAGAGAGAGACTTGGAAACTGAATAGATTGAAGAGAGAGAGAGACATGGAAACGGAATAGATTGAAGAGAGAGAGAGCGAGAGAGACATGGAAACGGAATAGATTGAAGAGAGAGAGAGAAACATGGAAACATAATAGACTGAAGAGAGAGAAAGATGGAAGCAGAACGGATTGAATGGACATCTCAACCTATTGCCATTAACAGGAATCGAAACCTCAACCTTCGGATTGACACTACCTATAGTGCTATAGCTTTGTACAGATTGAGGTTGTCTGTTGAAGATAAAAGTGAACCAGTGAAAGCACCCGACCTACAAGCTCAGAAACACGTTGCTATCTGAAAAGTTGTGAGATTGTAGATCGGAGAGAGAGAGAGAGAGACATGGAAACGGAATAGATTGAAGAGATAAGGATAATTCCTTTAACAGGTCCGTTCATGAAAGTCCTTGCGGTCTTGTTTCCAATGAGGGCCTGTGAGCAATTAGGGGTTAAGAGTCTTGCTCAGGGAAAATGTTCATTTGCTGGCCTGGCCTGGAATCATACCTGGGGCAACTAGGGCCTCTGGCTCCCTAGGCTGGCTCACTAACCACTCAGCTATGGCCACACCTCAAGAGAGAGAGAGAGAGAGAGAGAGACATGGAAACGGAATAGATTGAAGAGGGAGACATGGAAACGGAATAGATTGAAGAGAGAGAGAGAGAGAGAGACATGGAAACAGAATAGATTGAAGAGAGAGAGAGACATGGAAACATAATAGATTGAAGAGAGAGAGAGAGATGGAAGCAGAATGGATTGATTGGACATCTCAACCTATTGACATTAACAGGAATCGAACCCTCAACCTTCGGATTGACAGGCTGCAACACTACCTATAGTGCTATAGCTTTGTACAGGCTAAGGTTGTCTGTTGAAGATAAAAGTGAACCAGTGAAAGCAGCCGATCTACAAGCTCAGAAACACGTTGCTATCTGAAAAGTTTTGAGATTGTAGATCGGCTATTTTCAGAATGAAGTATGTCATACATTGCAAAAACATACCTTCTCAGATAAGCATTTCATGTTATCTTTATCAATTGCATATGTATTCATTAATACAGTCTTGTTGTTTGCAATGCACTTTAAATGAAGTCTCCACCAAGTGAGGCTTGAACCGGCAACGTTGATGTTGTGAAACATTCACTTAAGCGGGAAGCCATTGGACCAACAGACCTGATCCAGTGAAAACGGAGGTCAAACAGATGATACCATTTCACGCAAATAACTGAAAAATCCTGGGTTTAAGTGTTTTTCAAACTGCTCAAAATTGCGGACAATCTAAGGGCGGAGAGAGAGACATGGAAAAGGAATAGATTGAAGAGAGAGAGACATGGAAACATAATAGATTGAAGAGAGAGAAAGATGGAAGCAGAATGGATTGATTGGACGTCTCAACCTATTGCCATTAACAGGAATCGATCCCTCAACCTTCGGATTGACAGGCTGCAACACTACCTATAGTGCTATAGCTTTGTCTAGGCTGAGGTTGTCTGTTGAAGATAAAAATTGAACCAGTGAAAGCAACCGATCTACAAGCTCAGAAACACGTTGCTATCTGAAAAGTTTTGAGATTGTAGATCGGCTATTTTCAGAATGAAGTATGTCATACATTGAAAAGACATACTCTCAAATAAGCATTTCAGGTTATCTTTAACAATTGCACTTGCATTAATTGACACAAGTAAGACGCGCGAACGCTGGAAGCGAACGCAGATTGACTGAGGCTGCTATATTTCAACCACACTGTAGTAGTGCACTCTGCCGCACTCTGCCGGCTGTATACAGGCAGTGCAGCTGCTGGCATTTCAGCACGGAGTTTCGAGTCACATGGGGGCGCGAGCCAATGAGAGCGTGAACACACGCTGTATACAGGCAGTGCAGCTGCTGGCATTTCAGCACGGAGTTTCGAGTCACATGGGGGCGCGAGCCAATGAGAGCGTGAACACACACGGAAAGACCATAAATAAGGGACAGACACACAACCCAAGCACGGTGATATAGTAAGCTCCACTTGGTCGGAGGCCTCCTTCCGCGTTCGCAACAATCATGTTGTGTGCAATGCAACTTAAATGAAGTCTGCATCAAGTGAGGCTTGAACTGGCAACCTTGGGGTTTTAAGGCACACACTTAAGCGAGAAGCCATTGGAACAACAGACCTGACCTGGTGAATGAGAGAGAGAGAGAGAGAGAGAGAGAGAGAGAGAGAGAGAGAGAGAGAGAGAGAGAGAGAGAGAGAGAGAGAGAGAGAGAGAGAGAGAGAGAGAGAGAGAGAGAGAGAGAGAGAGAGACACATAAACATATTAGATTGAAGAGAGAGAGAGATGGAAGCAGAATGGATTGATTGGACATCTCAACCTAGTGCCATTAACTGGAATCAAACCATCAACCTTCGAATTGACAGGCTGCAACACTACCTATAGTGCTATAGCTTTGTCCAGACTGAGGTTGTCTGTTGAAGATAAAAGTGAACCAGTGAAAGCAGCCGATCTACAAGCTCAGAAAGAACGTTGCTATCTGAAAGGTTTTGAGATTGTAGATCGTCTATTTTCAGAATGAAGTATGTCATACATACTTCATACCCTCTCAAATAAGCATTTCAGGTTATATTTATCAATTGCATATGTATTAATTGACACAATTACTGGTAGTGTCTGTTGATATTTATAAGTATTTCCGTCCATTATGAACCAAGCCTCTGTGTCCCGAACTACTCTACATCACTGGTTCACAAACCATTTACCAATAAAGGCATTTTTGTGTCTCCTCGGAACGAAAACTAGTGAAAGTAGCCGATCTACAAGCTCACAAAACGTTGCTATCTGAAAAGTTGTGAGATTGTAGATCGGCTATTTTCACAATGAAGTTTGTCATACATGGCAAAAACATACTCTCTCCAAGAAGCATTTCATGTTACCTTTAACAGTTGCACATGCATTAATTGAGAGAGAGAGACATGAAAACATAATAGATTGAAGAGAGAGAGAGATGGAAGCAGAATGGATTGATTGGACATCTCAACCTATTGCCATTAACAGGAATCGAACCCTCAACCTTCGGATTGACAGGCTGCAACACTACCTATAGTGCTATAGCTTTGACCAGGCTAAGGTTGTCTGTTGAAGATAAAACTGAACCAGTGAAAGCAGCCGATCTACAAGCTCAGAAACACGTTGCTATCTGAAAAGTTTTGAGATTGTAGATCGGCTATTTTCAGAATGAAGTATGTCATACATTGCAAAAACAGACCTTCTCAGATAAGCATTTCATGTTATCTTATCTTTATCAATTGCATATGTATTCATTAATACAGTCTTGTTGTTTGCAATGCACTTTAAATTAAGTCTCCACCAAGTGAGGCTTGAACCGGCAACCTTGATGTTGTGAAACATTCACTTAAGCGGGAAGCCATTGGACCAACAGACCTGATACAGTGAAAACGGAGGTCAGACAGATGATACCATTTCACGCAAATAACTGAAAAATCCTGGGTTTAAGTGTTGGTTCTTGAACTGGCAACCTTCAGGTTGTGAGATTGTAGATCGGCTATTTTCAGAATGAAGTATGTCATACATTGCAAAAACATACCCTCTCAAATAAGTATTTCAGGTTATGTTTAACATTTGCACATGTTTTAATTGGCACAATCATGTTGTGTGCAATGCAACTTTAATGAAGTCCGCATCAAGTGAGGCTTGAACTGGCAACCTTCAGGATGTGAGGCACACGTTTAAGGGAGAAGCCATTGGACCAACAGACAAGAACCTGTGAAAAAGGAGATCACACAGATGATACAGTTTCACGCAAATAGCTGAAAAATCCTGGGTTTAAGTGTTTTTCAAACTGCTCAAAATTGCGGACAATCTAAGGGCGGAGCTTACTGGTCAACGTGATACATGTGTTCCTCATGAGTCAAGGCACATGTGTAAGCAGGTTTAATGGCTGTCGGCCAAACGAGGCATGACTTTTGCCTGTTTAAAGTTTGCATTTTCAAAAAATCGCTATAGCGCCCCCCTTTGACCAATTGGAGTAAGATTGGTTTCAGTGATATTTGGAATGACCCTCAACATTACCGCAAAGTTTCAAAGAAATGTGAGTCTGCATGTATGTGTTAGGGGCAGATAATTGTCATAAAACTGCAATATTCATTAAAGCTTCATTTTTTCACTTATGGAAAATCTTTGCTGCTTGTTTGTCGGCATAGGTCCAAAGTTCATGTGTAAAACGTTTCGTGCAGATTACTCAAAAATACCAGGAGATAGGTTTTAACTGTTTTTCATATAATTCAAAATGTTGGGAGATCTAAAGGTCAGAGGTCAAAAGTCAGAGGGTGAAAGTTGTTCAGCATGAAGAGACACACATGTGTATCCAAGTTTCATGGCTGTAGGTCAAACAGGGCATGAGTTGTACCTGTTCAAAGTTGGCATTTTGCTATAGCGCCACCTTTTGACGAAAGATTGTGAGAATTATTTCTTGATAGTTTTTCATGACCATCTACCATATGGCCGAGTTTCGTAAAAAGCGACAGCACGGTTCAGCCAGAACTGCGAAAAGTTGCAGAAACGGAATACTGCCAATCTTAAAACAGGTCCAGAGCTGAGCTCTGGCCCCGTAATAATAATAATACCAACGGCCACCGGCCAATAACACTATGTTTTGTAGCCTTTGTATCAGCCTTTATTACAACCTTTTCGGCAACCTACGCTCCTGTAGAGTCTAGTTCAGCTGTATAGTCTCCTTCTCTTAACCACAAACGGTTCACATCCTGTTCATCTTGTCTTGACAGCAAGGGGCCACCAACAGGTTTCCTGCTCTGATGCACTTACAGTTGGAGCAGTTAGTGAGAAGCAGGATGTGGTCTGTGAAGACTGTGAAGTCTGTGACGTGCACATGCTGTGTGGGCAGAGATCTATACCTTATTTAAAGTCTGACTTGTGCTGTAATCTTTGCTTCAACTCTCATCAACCTTGTAAGCTCAGTGTAGACAGGAAGACATCTGTGTTGATTAAAATACATCTTACAGTAATATATTATTATCACACATCAGAACACGGACAGTGCATTTGCGATAATAACAAAAAGGCTGTGGTTTAATTGATCTATTTCTAAAATAGACATTTATTTTCTTTTATGCCCCATTCCTACAATCTGATGAATGATATGAGATATCATGCTGGCAATTCATGATGGCACTCGATCGTCCTGGGCCGTCAATCAGATCACAAACAACATTAGATTACATTACAGTCATTTAGCAGACACTTTTATCCAAAGCGACTTACAATAACTGCATTCAACATAGGTAGGCAAGAAAACTACTAATCACCAGTCTTAAGTACATTCTCTTCTAAAACAAGCAACTAAGAGTATACCTAGCGCTAAGGTACAAGTGCAATATATCAGCTACCTACTTTCTTAAACAGATGAGACAAATAGGAAAAACAAATGAGCAAGAGCTAAAACAAATATAAGTGTATCAAATAAACAATATCCAATAAAACAAGAGCTCATACAAATAATTGACAACAAGTAGGCAAGGCTAAGAGGAAGGGTCAGGGTGGTGTTTCCTGAAGAGGTCAGTTTTCAGCCTGCGGCGAAAGATGGGCAGTGACTCTGCTGTCCTGACATCAGTGGGGAGTTCATTCCACCACTGTGGGGCCAGAACAGAGATCTACCGATCGGCCAGAAGGTCTTCTGAGCGACGGGGCAACCAGTCGCCTCGAGGCGGCAGACCGAAGTGGCCGAGCAGGGGTGCACGCCGGGGCACCAGCAAGGAGGGAGTTGCAGTAGTCCAGGCGGGAGATGACAAGAGCCTGGATGAGCACCTGCGCTGCCTTCTATTACTATTGTCGTCAACGCGTCGCTGGCAGTGTGAGCCTCCCAACTGACGGTCAATTTTGTCTTTTTAGAGTTGCAAGGAGAACAAAGGTTCAGAAGATGGCCTATCAAGTCTATGTGACGATTGAGCCCACACATTGGGAGCTGCAGTATCTAGAAATTCCAGAGTTCCTCTACTTCGCCAGATGGATAAATAATCGATTCACCTTCACCGATGTTAACAATAACATGAGGGTTTATCAATTCATCAAGGAGATACTTGACGAGGGAAAGTGTTACACATTCTTCGAGGGTCAACACCGAACTCAATCAGTTTGATCATGTTCAAGAGTGGGACAGAGCGGTCAGCAAAATAAGAAGGTACGAAGTGTTCCCTGGGCTGCTGCAGGTTCCCCTCCTGACCCCTGCCAACCGCGACATAATCCTGTGGCCGAAGAGGTTTGTGTTGGCAGCTACTTTTGTGACTGCTAGACCTGCTCGCTATGTGTTAGTTGGGGGCCTTGGGTTTGCAGCAAATCAGTGGATGAAGCTGAGGCTTTCCGTGTAAGCCATTTCCTGGCTTACCACACACAGCTGTTATAATGGCCAGGTCATCCGAGTAACTGTACATTGTCTGATTCTGATTCAGCCTTTAACATTTAGAATTGGTGTTACAAATATTGTCTTGGGCCAAATACAGATTTTTCTATCTTGTCTTTTTCTAATGTAGATTGCCCATTTAATTTATTACGGGGCCAGAGCTCAGCTCTGGACCTGTTTTAATGTTGCCTGTATTCTGTTTCTGCCACTTTTCGCAGTTCTGGCTGAACCGTGCTGTCGCTTTTTACGAAACTCGGCCATATGGTAGATGGTCATGAAAAACTATCAAGAAATAAATCTCACACTCTTTCGTCAAAAGGTGGCGCTATAGCACTCAATTGAAAATGCCAACTTTGAACAGGTACAACTCATGCCCTGTTTGACCTACAGCCATGAAACTTCAATACACATTATGCGTCTACTCATGATGAACAACTTTCACACTCTGACTTTTGAACTCTGACCTCTAGATCTCCCACCATTTTGAATTATATGAAAAACAGTTAAAATCTCCTCCTGGGATTTTTGAGTAATCTGCACGAAACCTCTTACACATTAACTTTGGACCTATGCCAACTCAACGATGCAGCGGATTTTCCATAAGTGAAAAAATGAAGCTTTAATGAGCCAATGAATATTGAAGTTTTATGACAATTATTCATCTGCCCCTAACACATACATGCAAACCCAGGATTTTTCAGCTATTTGAAACATCATCTCTCTGATCTCTTTTTTCACAGATCTTGTCTGTTGGTCCCTTAAGCGAGTGCCTCACGACCGCAAGGTTGCCGGTTTAAGCCTCACTTGATGCAGACTCATTTAAGTTGAATTGCAAAAAACATGACTGTATCAATGAATACATGTGCAAACGGTAAAGATAACATGAAATGCTTATTTGAGAGGGTATGTTTTTGCAATGTATGACATACTTCATTCTGAAAATAGCCGATCTACAATCTCAAAACTTTTCAGATAGCAACGTGTTTCTGAGCTTGTAGATCGGCTGGTTTCACTGGTTCAGTTTTATCTTCAACAGACAACCTCAGCCTAGTCAAAGCTATAGCACTATAGGTAGTGTTGCAGCCTGTCAATCCGAAGGTTGAGAGTTCGATTCCTGTTAATGGCAATAGGTTGAAACGTCCAATCAATCCATTCTGCTTCCATCTTTCTCTCTCTTCAATCTATTATGTTTCCATGTCTCTCTCTCTTCAATCTATTCCGTTTCCATGTCTCTCTCTCCGCCCTTAGATTGTCCACAATTTTGAGCAGTTTGAAAAACACTTAAACCCAGGATTTTTCAGTTATTTGCGTGAAATGGTATCATCTGTCTGACCTCCGTTTTCACTGGATCAGGTCTGTTGGTCCAATGGCTTCCCGCTTAAGTGAATGTTTCACAACATCAAGGTTGCCGGTTCAAGCCTCACTTGGTGGAGTCTTCATTTAAAGTGCATTGCAAACAACAAGACTGTATTAATGTCTGGTACTTTTATTTCATATGTAGCACGGACAACACAGCACACACGGACGCGTTTCGGCGTCAAGCCTTCTTCAGCGTGTATGATGGGCACAACCTTCCCAAAGATAAAGATAAACGGACAGTTCTTGCTGCCCTGCAAATAAGCAGATGAATATGTTCCTGGAGTCTATTTCATACTAGAAAAACATCAGCAATTTATTCAAGCCGAACAAGAAGGGACTCGAGTGGGGATGTTGGTTCAGATGTGGGGGTGGGTGGGGGGGGGGGGCTAAGAAGGGACTCCAGTGGGGATGTTGGTTCAGGTGTGGGGGGCGGGGGGGTATGGGTGACCTGAGGCCTATGTTGTTTTGTTGACTGTTTGGGATCAGTGTCACCAACAGGAGTACATCCATCATATTGTCCTCTACCAGACAGACTACACTTTGACCCCTTGGACCAAGCGTTTCATCCGCAAGGCAGACTGTATCATCATCGTGGGACTGGGGCAGCAGGACCCTGCAGTGGGGTAGCTGGAGTACATGTTGGAGAGCAGTGCAGTGTGTGTCCAGAAGCAACTGGTGTTGTTGCACAGAGAGTGGGCCATGGAGATGACATCAGTGTTGGTGAAGGTTCTAGACTTGACCTACTCAGTCACCTCCATGTTCTCCGGCGCTGTCTTCAACTCCAGCATCAGCTATGTCTTCAAGAACAAACGGATCGAGGACCTCTGGATCCCGTATTTCAGCATTACCACTGACATCACTGCATCTGCCATGAGAGTACACACAGATGGTTCTCTGTGGGGGTATGCACGTGCCAGCATGTCTCTGTCTGGGTTTCTTCCTCCACTCTGTGACCCTAAAGATGGACACGTGCTGGTGGATCTACATCAACAACTTGCCAGCTGATGTGGCGCGCTCCATGACAGTGAAGGTGGTGATCGCTATTGATGTGGGCAGCTAGGATGAAACCAACCTGACCAATTATGGTGACTCACTCTCAGGATGGTGCCTGCTATGGAAACGACTCAACCCCCTGGCTGAGAAAGTAAAGGTGCTGAACATGGCAGAGATACAGACACAGCTGGCCTGTGTGAGCTGTGTCAGGCAATCGGAGTTAATGAAGAACAGCGACTACTGCATATACATCAGACCTCTGCACATCAGTGCTCTGGAGTTTGGCAAGTTCGATGAGATCGCTGAAGTGGGCTACCAGCATGGCAAGACCGTGTGTGATGTCTGGAGTTACAGCGGTGTGGTGGAGAAAATGTATGTAAACTACAAAACACAAACCAGAGCAGAAAGTCCCTGAGTCCGAGGTTACTTCAGATGAGGAGGAGATGGGAGGAGACTTCACTGTATACATATGTCCTGTGCACCGACAGGAGAGATGGAAGTGAAGAATCCTCTGTTTGATGACTCAACTCTGCATTACCAACTCTGCATTACCAAGGGAATCACAAGTGATTCATACATACAGTATACATACTTACATGCACAGCAAAATTATTATTGTTAGTTTATACTTTATACTTTTAACCGACCTTCACACAAATGCAAACCATGTCCTTGAAAGCATATAAATAGGTCTTGGTTCATGGAAGACTTTCTTTCTTTATGGTCACAGCTCTTGTGGACATCTAAATGATGCCCCTTCCTATGTAGGCCAATTTCAGAATTGAATTGAACAGAAGGCCACATTTCTGAACTTTCTGACTTCATGTCATCGCATTCTGGGGTTTCATCTAAAAATCCATGGGTATTTTCCCTCACAGTTGAAAGATAGGCAATTGTGAGAAACAATGAAACTCAGTCCGAGATATAAAGTTGGAATTGCAAGAATAAAACATTTTGGGGCCTTTATTTGTACTTGGAAATGGGCTTCCATATGTGAGGGGTGGGACCCTAGTACCTGAGAGCCCAGAGCAGGCAGTGGCAGCCTAGCAGAGGATTATGGTAAAGGAAGATCCATGTGGGATCAGATAAAGTCCACGTTTGTTCACGTTGCGTCGTGTGGGTCCATGCTATGGTTCACTCGCCGGTTGCCGGCGTCGCACGTTCTAAATAACTAAGAGAATCTCTTGTAATGCTGGACTGTGTTGGACCCAGAACCCACACATAGCCTACTGTGTTAGCAGAACAGAGAGTGCCAGACGAGCAGATCCTGGTCAGCCCAGGTTCTTACCTGTTGGATATGTGCCTGAGGCTGAACTGTTGTTGCTATGCTCAAGTGCCTTGCTCCTTATGTTCAGCTTTTTATAGAGTATTAATTTTACCTCCACGTTGCTGACCGTTGCTTACACCTTCCTCACTTCTAATGTTCAGTGTTTTAAATAGTTTAGTGTTCATTTGCTAATAGTGTGTGCTGTGTGCGCATTACTGCGCAACTCATGTTGCAGTCTGACAGGAAGTAAACATATGGCCAAGCTGTTCACATAGCAACAGAATTCTAATGAAAATGTCTTATATTCAAGGAATATTTGGGTAGTCTTAACTAACCAATCGAACCCCTTGAGACCCACACAATATCACAAATTCTCTCCCCAACTTCTCTCTTTTAATATTTAGAATGCCTTGGTGTTGTTTGTGTTACTAATCCTTCACGGTGGGCTCCCTGCCGGGCCACAATTAAGCAATATTACACGAGAGGGCGAAGCCGAGTTCCGCGAGCATCACTGAAGTGCCAATAATGTAAGGTAAAGCACACCCTCGAGTGTAATATTGCGATTATACAACAGTTACCAACAAAACACATCCAAATGTATTCATATTGTGGGGCAATTCATAATAAAAATGTTTAGCTATTATCCGTTTCCCTGTAAAGAGAAGAGTTTATTTGACTGAGACATTAAATAGTCCCTGTAGCAGCGCTCTGAGGCACCGTCTCATCAACACAGCTGAGCTATCAATGCTTGCGCAGTGGAATGAATTCCAGTAATAATAATAATAATAATAAACTTTATTTGTATAGCACCTTTCATGACATGAAATGCAGCTCAAAGTGCTTTACATAGCAAGAATACAATTACAGTTAGAACCAATTTAACAATAAAGCAAACAAAAATAAAATAAAATAAAAGCAAAGGCAAAAGCAAAGGCATAAAACAACATTAAAATAGGGAATACAGTGAGGAATTAAAAATCAACCAAAGAATCAGCTAAAAGCAAGAGTGAAGTAATAGGTCTTGAGCTGTGCTTTAAAGCTATCGACAGAGGCTGCCTGTCTTAAGTGTAATGGGAGTTTATTCCACACTGTCGGTCCGTAAAAGCAGAATGCTGCTTCACGTATTTTTTATATGTCATTGTAGGCACCTCGAGCAGGTCAGCACTTGAAGACCTGAGGGCCCGGTTTGGAACATATCTCTCTAGGCAGTCAGAGAGGTAGGAGGGTGCCAGACCATAGGCTATATGCTCCGTCGTACGACCGTGTCACATGGCCAAAATAACTGATCTACAAGCTGACAACGCGTCGCGATGGCGACGCGTCGTGGACTTGTAGATCGGCTATTTTCGACGTGCGATACCTGGCGACGCGTTGTGAACTTGTAGATCGGCTATTTTCGCCGTGCTGTTTGTTTTCCTACCGTGGGACAGCGTGACGTCACAGCACAGCTGTGCCATATATGGTCTAATCAGGTGCGGACTGCAGTGCGGAGTGATTTATTAATGTGATTAGGCCCGTGCTATCATGCTGGTTTGAAGCACGGCTAGATAGCTATTTCAACCAATCAGATTGCTTGGTCGGAACTACCTGTTGTATAATTTACCATTTACCACCTGAATACATTACACTCCATAAATAATGTTTGTGAGCGTAAGCTGTTGCTGAACCTGTCCAATCAGCACACAAACATTCGATGTTGCCTCTATCCCGGAGTGTGGAGTGAAGGGCAAGATGCTGGAGAGGCACATGCTGGTCCATAAAGAACTCGGGTCAGAGCAGCTGGAGAGCTTCAAGGACATCGCTAGGAGGAGGGAGACGGATCGCCTCCTCCAGGAGCTCAGGGATACCAACCCTGAGATCCCATTAATGACCACCTGGGACGACATATGTACAATATGTTTTGTATTATGTTGAGCTTACCCCTCCCTCCTGCATCTCCTCTTCATCCTCAACCTCGTTCTCCCTCCGATTTCGTAGTCTATCTAGTACTCCTATTGTGCAGGCTGATCATGTTTCTTCTCTCCTTCACACAGAATAATGATCTGGAGATGGATAGCCCCGCTTCTGCCATCCAGCCAGCCAGGCGGGACAGACCCTGTCGCAAGCTTGGATGTAAGGCACTACAGAGGCGGTGTCTGGTTCTCCAGAAAAAAACGTGGGACGGCTGCAAAGAGAGCACCAGCAGGCCAAGAGGGATCTCTGGGCCTTCCGGAGGGCTGGCACTCTCCATCACCTCTCCCAACCAGTGGTGCCAGAGGTGAGAAATGTATGTGTAGAAACTAGTGCCGGTTAACCGGTACGATTCACTTCTCATAGTTACTATGCAGCATGTAGTCACAACTCCATTCGTGTACACATCCGTGCCGATTAGATTTCTCAGCTGAGTCCAGGTTCAACTGTAACTTACCTCTCCATATATCAGCTGAGTCCAGAACATGAAGACTGTCCTGACCAGTTGACCTGTCCTGCCCAAAGTGAGGTGATGGTGACAGGAGCTGCCCTCGAGCAGATCTTGTCTGCTTCGCCCACCCAGTCTGCTGCCCACGCCCAAAACAAGAAAGGGATGTCCTCTGTAAAGGTATTATCATCTAATTAAAATCACTTTCCCACTCAACATCATGCACACATTATGTACAGATCTCTTTTAATTGTAGTGGAGTAAAAGTACAATTTCCTCTGAGATGTAATGTAATAGGATAGTACTGGGTGGGGTGGGTAGGTTGGTAGGTAGGTAGGTAGGTAGGTAAACAGGGCACCGCACACACACATTATGTAGAGATCTCTTTTAAACTTGTTTGTGTATATTTTATGTAATGGTTGATGTGGACTGGTGTGTTTTGTCTTACACATCTAGATGGTGTCACGTGATGTCTCAGGAAAAGTCACAAAGAAGTCTCAAAGTTTCAAGGTGTTTTCCTTGACTTTGGATGAAACCGCCTTCTCCCCCACACAATTTAAACCCTGGGCAGAGGGGGAGTTGTCGGGGAAATAAGATGAGAAGCATTTCGGTGCCTACGACCTTTGGTGAGCACACACGCACACGCACGCACGCACGCACACACGCACACACACACACACACACACACACACACACACACACACACACACACACACACACACACACACACACACACACCAGGGCCATTCATATGCCACACAGAACATTATCCACTGTATGCACTATCCAGGCACAAAAAAGGTTGTATTCAACAATGTGTGTTACATGTGTCATTACATAAAAGGTCATTGAGACTTACCAGGAGGCCCGTGAGGGAGCAGATCCCAGCACAACTGTGCGAGCAAAT
This sequence comes from Gymnoscopelus braueri, assembly GCF_963280865.1. Taxonomy (NCBI): domain Eukaryota; kingdom Metazoa; phylum Chordata; class Actinopteri; order Myctophiformes; family Myctophidae; genus Gymnoscopelus; species Gymnoscopelus braueri. The sequence goes on from NC_137609.1 coordinate 1,519,343, forward strand.
GCCGTCTCAAAGGTCAGCCGTATTAAGGCCTTCACCATGTACATGTCACACAGGATGACCAATACCTGGAACTGGACGTTCCTAGCCAACGTAAAGAGGATCAAAAGGTGAGGTTTGGGGGAGAGACTGATGGCCGATCAGAGGAGAGGAGAGGAAAGGATAGTAGTTAGGATTTCCTGAGGGAAAGGAGCGGGTCAGTTGGTGAAGTTAAAGGAGTAGTACAGGGGAGGAGAGGAGAGGAGAAGAGTGAGGAGAGAGGATAGTAGACACCTACTATTCAGACCATGACCTAATCCACATAACATTGGATTTACCTTACATACTGATGATGACCACACAGCAACTTCCTGACCTGGTGGAGACCTGTGCTCCGAGGAGCACTTTTTCTAGTTTATGTTATCTGTTCATGAATATCACCATCAATATTGCAACATTATCTCCAACATTTTGCACCTTTTACAAGAGCCTGAACAACTCCGCCCTGAAACCAACGTGGGTGCTCCACTACCTCCAGGCCTCCGCAAACCTTTGATCAGCATGCTAAAGGTGTTGTAAATGCTGTACCACTCAAAATTAATTGAGTCTGCAGGCCGGGACGTGGCTCATATTAATGACATTATTATATGCAGTTGGTACAATGTAAGTTCAGGAGGGAAGACCACACCAGATAACTATCTCCTCCCCCTCGTAATCGCCTCCAATCTGGCCGATATCAACTCCTCCCAAGCTCACCTGCTTGCGATGGCGTTGATAACAACTCCTCCCGTATCTCCTCCTTCCAAACTAATCAAGGGTTGTATTTATACCAAGCCATGCCCGCCCTCATTCATGCTCACTGTTTCTTGCATAGAAGTACAAGCATAACGTCCTTAAAAACGAAGAGAAAAATACCCGCAGTATTTACTCACCACCAGCAACATGGATCAAGATGACAACGCTCTCCAGCTCATGGCCTCGGACGAGGAGGATTTTTCCAGCGCAGACCCTCCCGTCCCGCCGACAATATCACCAGCAACATCCAGCCGACGCTTGCGCTCGGCCACCACAACACCTATCCCTCCGTCTCTCTCCCGGACCCCGGTTGAGTTTCGCGCAAACCCACCACCCACCTCCACCACCCGAACGAGCCGACAGCGCGCTCGCCACGCACCCGACTGCCCCGGTCCGTACTCCCGCGCCAGCCTTCGCACCACCACTCCAGCTCGCTCCACCATTCCAGCTCGCTCCACTACTCCAGTTCGCTCCGCCACTTCAGCCCCACCGCCCACCAGGTCAGTCAACCCACCCATCCGCCCACTATCAGACTGGACCGTACTCGGCCTCCAGAAGGCTCTGCGGGCCAAAAATTTCCTTTTTTCACGCGCCGCTTCTAAAGCAACATTGTTTACACTTTACCAATCCGCTGTATTAGTGACCTCCTCCCCTCCTGGTCCGTCGCGTCAGCATGACGTCGGACCAGGAGGCTCGAGCGTCGCGCCACCACACCCCGCCCCCGCTAAAAAAGCAACTAAAAAAACTTCACGACCGGCTCCGGCCCCCTCCCCCCACCCCCACCACCACCACCACCAACATTCCACAGCACTCACTAGTCAGACCACTGACTACCACCACCACCACACCCAGCCTAACCCCCCCATTGCCGTGTCTCACCCCATTGCCGTGTCTCACCCCATTGTCATGTCTCACCCCCCTGTGCCTGCTTCCCCCCCATGTCAAACATTTTATCTGTTTTGTCTTCCCTGTGCTCGCAGGCTGCACTCCTATCGAATGCATCCTCACACCCACCCACAATCCTACCCTTACCTCCCACCTCAGGCTCCGGCCCCCCTCCCTTTCCGCCAAGGTCTTCCCCCTCCTCACGGGCCTCAGCCCACCTATTTCTCCCTCTCCTCAGCCACGCCGGCAACCATGCCGCCCACAGCCATCGCCGCCAACCCCATTCCGGTCTCCGCTTCCCTCCGTAACCAGATCCTCCAGGGTATGGACATAGATTTAGCCTCCCTGCTATAAAACCCTCTGCTGCCTCTCACCAACCCAGGTCCGTCGACTGCGGGGGGGTATCCATTACACTCCGAGACATCCATTCCTCACCACTACACAGCGTTCTCACACCCACCGAATTTGTCCTTGCATTCTCACTATTCCGAAATATAATTTGTTCATCATTTCCCACCCGCAGATTCATCATTTCCCACCCTCCCAACCAGTGGTGCCAGAGGTGAGAAATGTATGTGTAGAAACTAGTGCCGGTTAACCGGCACGATTCACTTCTCATAGTTACTATGCAGCATGTAGTCACAACTCCCTCTGCTGCCTCTCACCAACCCAGGTCCGTCGACTGCGGGGGGGTATCCATTACACTCCGAGACATCCATTCCTCACCACTACACAGCGTTCTCACACCCACCGAATTTGTCCTTGCATTCTCACTATTCCGAAATATAATTTGTTCATCATTTCCCACCCGCAGGCAGGAGCTGGGCGACTATGTCCAAATCATCATGGACATGGCCGTCCGCTTCGGGGGCACCACCTACTTCCAATACCACCGGCAGTTTGCGGCGATGGCGGCAGCTCGGCTCCAGCAGTGGAATATGACAACCTACTGGGGAGCGCAGGACACCGAGCTGTACTGCCGGCTCTTCGCCGGCAGAACCGCCATCGCCTGCACTCTGTGCCCAGCCCCGTAGGCATAGCCACTCGTAAATATTCCGGCAAGAAAAGGTTAATCATAGACATCTCATCCCCCCACGGTTCCTCAGTCCCCAGCATCAACAGCCTCATCCCCAGCGTAGATTTCTCACTCCAATACTCCACAGTCGCCCACGCCATCTCCCTCATCCGTCTAGCCGGCCGCGGGGCCTGGCTTGCCAAAGCTGACATCACGTCGGCTTTTAAAGTGCTCCCCCTCCACCCAGACTCCTGGCACCTGGGGAAGTACTACTTCGCCGTCAGACTCACCTTCGGCTGCAAGAGCAGCCCTAAGCTGTTTGACAACCTGTCAGAGCTGCTCTGCTGGATTCTCCTAAACAATTATAAGATCCCATTCCTCGTCCACCTCCTAGATGACTTCCTATCCGTTGATTTCCCATCATCTCCCCCTGCACGCACTCTGCTCGCAATCAGAACGGCCTTCACGGCGCTCGGCGTTCCCCTTGCCGAGGACAAAACGGAGGGCCCCGCCACTAGCCTCGAGTTCCTCGGCATTCACTTAGACACCATCACCTTCCAAGCCTCACTCCCCCTCGAAAAATTACACAGGATCACCCTCATCATCGCCAACTTCGCAGACACCCCCTCGTGCATCAAGCAGCAACTCCTCTCACTTCTAGGTCACCTTAATTTCGCCACCCGCATCATCCCCCAAGGCCGTTCATTCATCTCTCACCTCCTCTCACTAGCCTCCTCCGTTCCAGCCCTCCATAACCTAGTCACCATCTCCCCCGAGTGCAAAATGGAGCTCTGCCTCTGGCACAACCTACTGCAGAACTGGAACGGAATCAGTTTTTTCTACGACGATTTCCACTCCTCACCAGAGGACCTCCAACTATTCACCGACGCCGCCCCCTCCGTAGGCTATGGGGGGTATTATCAGCGCCGATGGTTCGCGGAGGAATGGCCGGAGGAGATGCTAGATCCTCAGTGCGACTCCGGCCATTCCTCCGCCTTGTTCGAGCTCTACCCCATTGTGGTAGCGGCTTCCCTTTGGGGATCGGAGTGGACCAGCCGCTTCCATTCATCAGTGTTGAGTTCCAGTTTATAATGTTTCTTGTGCCATTAATATTTGTCTCTTTTTACAGGATCGTAAGCGACAGTACGAGTTGCTGAAACTGGAAAGGGACTTCCAGAAGCAGACGAATAGCCTTCATCGCAAAACAGAGGAGGTCAGGCCTTTTCTAATATAAGTGATAAAAGTTAAAACCGCTTATACCACAGTTCTCTGATTTGCTTGATCTTTCACTCCCTCTCTTGCTCTGACACATGTACTACACACTTGAGATGACGGTCGTCTCCATTTAAATTTTCTATGACAAATGTTGTCTCTCCCCTCAGGCTGCCGCAGCAAACAAGCGGCTGAAAGATGCCCTGCAGAAGAGAAAAGAGGTGGCTGATAAACGCAAAGATGTCCACGGTAGAAAAATGGAGGGCGACGCTGGTAGATTTAAGGTAATAAAGCTTCTATTTGGGAGGAATTTACAATTCTTCATCCATTATATTCAGTTCCTCCTTTGGATACCATGTTTTACAAGACGAGGAAGAACTCCCACACATTTTTCAGATGGCCCTCCTGGTGGCGCTATAACCATTCCGACAACCAAGCCACCGTCAACATCATCAATAAAGGTCGCTCCTCCTCACTCCCCATCATGGCACTCCTCCGTCGACTCACCTGGATCACTGTCACCCATAATTTTATTATCCGCACCGCCCACATCCCCGGTCACCTCAATACCATCGCTGACTCACTTTCTCGTTTTCTTTTACAGAAATTCAGGCACTTGGCACCAGAAGCAGACTCTCATCCCACTCTGGCACCTCCATATTCGCAAATGACCTTCCCCTGAATCACCCGCTTGGCCATCTCATCCACCACGCACAACAAGCCATCCTCCAGTCTCTCGCCCCATCCTCACTGTCCACCTACTGGACTGCCTGGAAAAACTTCCAGCTGTTCCATGCCACCTTCACCCTGCACTTCCCGTCACTAGACCTGGCCACTCTCACCTCATACGTCAGCCAATGCCACTACTCCCGGTCCATGCACTCATCCACCATCCGAGTTTACCTATCCGGCATAAATTTTGTCGTCAAACTCCTCACCGGCGCCGCTCACCCCATTCACGCGCACCCGCACGTCACACTGCTGCTCAAAGGCATCAAACGCCACGAGCCTCACCACCCTCCTAGCCGCCAACCCCTCACAGACAACATCCTCGCCGACTGCATCGCCGTCCTCCGTTCCGGTCACTCAGATCCACTCACCAACTCCACACTCGAGTCCCTATTCCTCCTGGCGTTCTACGGATTCCTCCACTGCTCCGAATTTACATCCGCCAACACTAGGTTCGACCCAGCTCGCCACCCCTGTCTGTCCGACCTATCTGTACTCAGCCCATCCACCCTCATCTACACCCTCAAGCACAGCAAGACTGACCAGTTCGGAACATCCACCCCCATTCACCTGTTCAAACTAGACTCACCCCTCAGCCCATACGAACCACTCGTCCGCCACCTCGCCATCCGACAGTCCCAAAACGCCTCACCATCCGACCCCCTGTTCATCTCAGAAACCGGTTCCATAGTCACCCGCACCTGGTTTCACCACCACCTCCGCTCCGTTCTCACCAAAGCCGGCTACGCCGCAAACCACTTCTCGGGTCACTCCTTCCGTATAGGCGCAGCCTCCCTACCTCCCCTCTTCCCCTTTCATCATCCTCCCCGTCGCCTTCTTCAGGCCACCCATCCCGCCACTCATCCCTCCCCTCCTCCCCTTCATTCACTCTCTTAGGCGCCGCCCAACATCAACCCGCCTCCGTCCCATTGTATTCATCTCTCTCCGTCCTCCACCCCTCCTCCCTTTCCCCCTTCTCCCAACAACGGGACCCCCTTTCTCCCAACAACGGGACCCCCTCCTCCCAACAACGGGACCCCCTACAACCCCTCACGCCCTCCTCCCTAGCACATCCCAACAACGGGACCCCCTACCCCCATGTAATGTAACGTAATGCAATGTATGTAATGTAATGTATTCCCAACAACGGGACCCCCTGCTCCCAACAACGGGACCCCCCTTCCCCCTACCCATCTTCCTCCCACAGCGTTACCACACAATAACCTTCTCTCCACAGTGGCACCACACACAACCATGCATTCCCCGGTTCATTCCCTCAATCCATACAAACCATTCTCTCCACAGTGGCACCACACACAAACAAACAATGCATTCCCCTGTCTCCATCCCATCCACAATCCATTTTCAATAAATACAACCCAATCGTTCCTCTGTTTGATGGTGTGGTCTTTACTAGTGAAATGCAGTTGGTACAATGTAAGTTCAGGAGGGAAGACCACACCAGATAACTATCTCCTCCCCCTCGTAATCGCCTCCAATCTGGCCGATATCAACTCCTCCCAAGCTCACCTGCTTGCGATGGCGTTGATAACAACTCCTCCCTTATCTCCTCCTTCCAAACTAATCAAGGGTTGTATTTATACCAAGCCATGCCCGCCCTCATTCATGCTCACTGTTTCTTGCATCCCGCCACCTCCCCTTCTCCTCCCCATGCTCAAAACTAACCTTGCTGAAAACTGACCTGTTCCTCCTCTCCCACACATGTTTCCTCTAGGTCTCCAAGGGGGGGGGGTCTCGGCGCGACCAGGTCGCCGACGGGCCACGGGCCCCAAAGCCATAATAACCAGGGTCCGTGCCCCAGACGGCCCGGCCCCCCGCCCGCTCCTCTCCATCCCTCCTCCCTACCTCCCCTCTTCCCCCTTCATCCATCCTCCCTACCTCCCCTCTTCCCCTTTCATCATCCTCCCCGTCGCCTTCTTCAGGCCACCCATCCCGCCACTCATCCCACAACATACTCTCTCGCCATGCCTTTCGGCCTGGCGGAGACAATAAGATAGTACTGGGTGGGGTGGGTAGGTTGTTAGGTAGGTAGGTAGGTATACAGGGCACCGCAGTTCCCCCCCCATGGAGAGCCAAATATTGCATGGTGGTACTCAGTGTAAAAGGGTTGAGAACCACTGGCCTAGTACCAGTGGCGTCCCCAGGAATTGCATTTAGGGCAGGCGAGATTATTTCTTTTGCACCCCCACTATTACCCCCCAAAAAGAAATTTCAACTCAATCGAAAATCGGCGATCGAAAACCGGCGAAAGTTGCCGTTTTCAAGATGTTTTGGCCGTTATCTCTGGAACGGAAGGTCCAATCTGCTCAGTTCAAAGCTTGTTGGATGCGTGACCTTTTCGGGTTATTTGGGTTTTCTAGGGGAGGCGAGATCTTAGTTGGATAGGCGACTGCCTGCCCTGCCTCTACAGTGGGTAGCCTACGCCACTGCCTAGTACACCCCATAACCAACAAGTAACCAACAAGAGTGTTTTAAAAAAAACACTGAACACACTACACATCCTGGTACTTCACACTGCAAGTGCAAGCCTGATGCAAGCTAGGGCTGCTGTGGTAATGGTGTGTGTTTTCTCAAACTCGGGTATAAAAAACGTTATTAATTATTTGAATGCGGTGGGATGTGTGGCATGGCTATTGCATGTGTCCCCATTTGATTGTTTTGCCACTATAATGCAAGATATCCTCATAGATGGACACACACTCTAAATGGCCCTGTTTGTGTTTCCTGTTGCAATGTTTGATAATACTGAATCTGACAGGAAGTAAACATATGGCCATGCTGTTCACATAGCAACAGAATTCTAATGAAAAGGTCTTATATTTGAGGAATATTAGATAGTCTTAACTAACTAATCAAACCCCTTGAGACCCACACAATCTTACAAATTCTCTCTCCCCCTTCTCTCTTTTAATATTTAGAATGCCTTGGTGTTGTTTGTGTTACAAATCCTTCACGGTGGGCTTCCTGCCGGGCCACCTGAATACATTGCACTTCATAAAGAATGTTCGTGATTGTAAGCTGTTGCTGAACCTGTCCAATCAGCACACAAACATTCGATGCTGCCTCTGTCCTGTCCCGGAGTGTGGAGTGAAGGGCAAGATGCTACTGGAGAGGCACATGCTGGTCCATAAAGAACTCGGGTCAGAGCAGCTGCAGAGCTTCAAGGACATCGCTAGGAGGAGGGAAACGGATAGCCTCCTCCAGGAGCTCAGGGACACCAACCCTGAGATCCCATTAATGACCACCTGGGACGACGTATGTACAATATATTTTGTATTATGTTGGGCTTCCCCCTCCCTCTCTTTATGCATCTCCTCTTCATCCTCAACCTCGTTTTCCCTCCGATTTCGTAGTCTATCTAGTGCTCCTATTGTGCATGCTGATCATGTTTCTTCTCTCCTTCACACAGAATAATGATCTGGTGGGACAGACCCTGTCGCAAGCCTGGATGTCAGGCACTACAGCGGCGATTTCTGGTTCTCCAGAAAAACTGGAGGTGGCTGAAAGCGGAGAACCAGAAAGCCAAGAGGGAGCTCTGGACCTTCCGGAGGGCTGGCACTCTCCATCAGCCCTCCCAACCAGTGGTGCCAGAGGTGAGAAATGTATGTACTGTAGTCAGTCGTGTCTGTCAAGTTGCGTTGTATGGCAGACAGTGCTCAATAGAAAAAAACTATGACCCGTGTAGAAACTAGTGCCGGTGAACTCGGCATCATTCACTTCTCATAGTTACTATGCAGCATGTAGAGTCGCAACTCCTATTCGTGTACACATCTGTGCCGACTATATTTCTCAGCTGGGGTGCTCCTTCCATTCCGACATCTCACCACTCCGACTAGTGGCTTCCGCGTGCGGTTAGGGTTAGGGTTAGGTATAGGGTTCGTCAACGTCGGAAAGGCGACATGTCGGAAAGGAGAAATGCACCCCTCAGCTGAGTCCAGGTTTAACTGTAACTTACCTCTCCATATATCAGCTGAGTCCAGACTATGAACCCTGAACCAGTTGGATCAGGACACTGCCCAAAGTGATGTGATGGGGACAGGAGCTGCCCTCGAGCAGATGGAGTCTGCTGCCCCTGCCCAAAAGAAAGGGACCCCTGTAAAGGTATTATCATCTAATTAAATGCACTTTCCCTCTCAACATCATGCACACATTATGTAGAGATCTCTTTTAATCTTGTTTGTGTATATTTTATGTAATGGTTGATGTGGGCTGGTGGGTTTTGTCTTACACATCTAGATGGTGTCACTGTCACCTGATGGAAAAAAAGTATTGTAGAAGTCTCGAAGCTTCAAAGTATTTTCATTGAGTTTGGATGACACCCCCTTCTCCCCCTCCAAATGCCAACCCTGGACAGAGGGGAATTGTCGGGGAAATAGAATGCGAGCCATTTCGGTGCCTACGTCCTTTGGTGAGTCAAGGTTGTATTAAACAATTTGTGTTAAACAATTTGTGTTACATGTGACCTATCAGGAGGCCCGTGAGGGAGCGGAACCCAGCGTGAATGCACACGCCAATGCTGGATCAAAGGTCAGCCGTATAAAGGCCTTCATTAAGTACATGTCACACAGTGTGGCCAAGACCTCGGACTGGAGGTTCCTAGCCGACATTACTAGGATCAAAAGGTGAGTTTTGGTGGAGAGACTAATGGCTGATCTGTGATACAGATGTGTTTGTACGGTAACCGTCCGGTGTTGGATTTGCCTTAACAAATGACAGTATATTTTTGCTGGGTCCTCAGTTCGAACAGTCTAATCTTGGCTCTCGGTTCAAACATATAGATATAATATGAATATCTCCTTCCCAAAGCTGTAAATGGGAAAATGAATGCTGCTACTACATTGCTACGTTTGGGGTGACTCATTTTTGGAAAGCAACATGGATCATGACTGGTCTAGCCCTCTTATGTCAGCTGAGTCCAGGGCCAGTAAGTCCACCTGCAAGCCATTCCCCTTAGTTTGCCAGCCTGTCCGTCCGCCAGCCTACCTGCTTGCTGCTATTGCGATGTTAGCTTTTTTATGTTATCACCATCAATATCTCAACAAAATCTCCAACATTTTGCAGCTTTTACAAGACCCTGAAAAGTGGAGTGCTGAAACCGACGTCAGTGCTCTATCTTCCAGCAATCAAACAGTTCCTGGGACACGGAAAGGCGAGCCACGTCCCGGCCTGTAAGCTTAATGAAGGTGAGTGGTACAACATCGACAGCACCTTCGCGAAGTGCACTGATAAAAGGTTTTCGAAGGCATGTCATGCGGCACCAGCAACAGACCAAACGAGCCAAGCATGAGATGCTCCCCACCAAACAAGACATGCGCATCTTCCAGATGCAGGCCAGGCAGAAGATACATCAGGTCCTGGGTATGTTTACCCTCTCATCTCATCAGACTATACCATTCCCACACATACCCAGTAGCTCTCCAATCACAATATAGCAACATTTTCCAAGGGTTTTAGCCCCTAAAAAACATAACACTTATATTTAGTGGTTGGACTTCTGTCTCTTTTCACCGCCCTGGCCCTTTTTACCCAGAGAAATTCAGGAGGAAACCAGGTAACACCATCCTGAAGTATCGGTTCTACGGCCTAATGTCTGGCTACTGGTCAAACGTGTATGGACACAGGCCCTGTGTTCTGAAGAACATGGTGGACCAGGAAGTCAAGGTAGCCAGAAACACCAGGGACAGGACCGTTCACCAGTCCAAAGACTTCCTGATACTGGTGAGTGCTTGTTTAGATGTATTCACTTTCTTCCTGGGACCATATTGTTAACAAATCCTCTGACTTTCATGTAGGGTGGCATGGTAGCTGAGTGGTTAGCACTGTTGCCTCACTAACTTACCTCTTCATTTCATTAATGTCCTACTACGTTGCACAGAAGTAGCAAAAATAGCCGATCTACAAGCTCCAAACACGTCGCACTTTTGAGCTTGTAGATTTCCTATTTTTTTATTGGAATCCTGAAAAGTAACATTTTAATTTAATATACTTATGTCAACTTTATGAACTTAAATACAAATACATTGGACATAAAACAGACCATTTTAATACTAGTCATTAAACAAACTAAATTAAAGCGGGTCATGTTTGGAATTGTAACAGCTGAAATCAATACTACATCAGTATTCCTATATTAAACTGCGGGCTGCATTAAGTGAAGGTGGGGGCCGCATGTGGCCCCCGGGCCACCAGTTGCCCATGTATGCCGTAAAGTGTCAGCCTGCTACCAAGAGGCTCTTTTCCTTTTCCATGTATAAATCTTTCTCTCAATCCTATGATAGGTGAAGGAGCACAAGACGCCAAATATGTTCGCAGAGGCATGCATTCATGCAGTTGGCTTGGGTGGAGGACTGGCTCAGTATCAAGGTTAGTGAAGTTATATCAGTGCTACCATAAGGTGGTTCACTTTTCTATACCTTAATGCACAAGCACACACAAACACAAACAAAACACATACATCAACTGACATATTAACACAACTACAGTAGGTTAATTAGTACAGTGGACTCGTATACCTTATTGTTACTCCCAATTTGTCCAACCCAGCAATTATTAATAAAAAAATTGTCTTAGTCTCAAGGAGCAGTACACATGGAGGAAGAAAACCTATGTGTTCTTCACTGGAGGGAAAGGAGTGTGCGATGCACTCCTTACCTACTTCCAGAAGGAGTGGACCAGCTGTGGCCTTCCCTGGAAGCCAATTTCCATGCTGATCAGGACTGCCATCCCCTTTTATGTAGGCAGCATTGGCCAACATTAGATAATCAATTTGTTTGTTGAATATATTGAATATCTGTGCACCAATTTCATTTCTCCATATTTTTAATGTGCTGAATGAAATAGGCGCGTCAAACAATGTCAGTGGAGGGCCGCAAGAAAGTTACTGATCTGACAGGTGCATCTGATGGCTCACAATACTGAGATATCAGATTATATGCGCTGAACCCCTCGGCGGAGGAGACGGCAGGGATCAGGGAGCTGATCCAGCACTCTCTGGATGGACCACAGTCTGACGCCACATTAGAGGAGATGGAGAGGCCTGGCGCTAAAGGCCAGAGACGAGGCCATTCAGGAGGGGGAAAAGAACAGGACCCAGCTCCGCGAGGAAGAGGTTAGTCAGGCTCTAACTACCCCCCCCCCCCTCAGCATCTAACTACCCATCATCATCCAACTACCCCATCCTCTTAACTATCCCCATCATCTAACTATCCTCATCATTCATGAGATTATTTTATCCTGTGCCTCTCGTATTCTGTAATTGCTCATCTAACTAGTTTATCTATTCCTCCCTCTCTATCTCTCTCTCCTCTGTTGATTAGACATTTTTTAAACGTCTATATATAGACCGTCTATATTTTAGCCGTTGAATAGACTATAGTCTATATATATAGACGTTTAAAAAACGTCTAATCAACGTCTAGGCTAAGAATAGAAAGCTAAAAAACGAAAACACTTTTTTCTAGACGCCCCCGTCTAATAGACCGAAAAATGCTCAGTGGGTACCCCCTCAGTCTCTTACATAGTTATACACTGGTATCTATGGACTATTCACCTTCACACCTGTGTCAACAAGAAGCTGAGGAGTGGGTATATTGTCTTGTGTACTTAGAGAATTTTGTATTTTTTCTTCCAAACTCCTCTCCAGGTTGTCTACAAGGAAACTGGTGATTCCTCATCCCCAATGGAGGAAAGTGATGAGCCAATGGAGGAAAGCGATGAGGAGAGTCAGCCCAAGAAGCAGCCCGATTCCTCAGCCCCAATGGAGGAAAGCCATGAGTCTGTCCAAGAAGCAGCCCAAGTGGACCAGAAGCAGTCCCATCTTGACCAGGAGAGCGCTCCCACAGAGTTCTGTCTTGAGGCCAAACACCCACATAGCCTCACCATACAAAAGAGTCTTGTCCATGGCACCTACAGAAGCCCCGCCGCCAGAAACTGGGGGAGAGCGAGAGGAGGAGATGGATCCGAGAGAAGGGTCGTCGAGGATCCATCTCCTCGACGACCAGCTCGTCACGCACAATCTCGCTCTCCTCTCAGCAGGAACACCAGCCAGACTCCTCCTGCTGCTCCCTCCCGTGGCCAGCCGCGCAGTCGTGGCCCACACCGGCTTCTGACAAGGGAAGGAAAAAAGTGAGATGGCGACTTCAAGTGACTTGACTTCATGCACAAGCCTTCTTTTTTGGGGGGAAGAAATGTATACATACAGCTACATTTTGTATTATTATTATTATTTTTAATAAAAACATGTCTATTTTAATATAGCCTACATACAGCTACACTATTCTTATTATTATTATCATTATTAATATTATAAACATGTCAAGTCAAGCCTTCCCGTTTTCTGTGCAAGGGAACCTTACAAGTTCACCAAGTTCAAATGTGTTCAAGGAAAGGACAGGTCAGCTGGTTTAAGTTCAACTTCAACAGCAGGCAGGGAAGACCGAAGGGAGACAGTAGCCTGACAAAATGGAACAGCCTTGTGTGATAGATTATTATTTTCAGAATAAACACAGATGTTGTGTCATTATGCATGCTTGGATGTGGACATTATGCGGAGGCAACATACTGTTCAGTTGTGTCCCCGAGATAATGGCAGCACACTGAAATAGTCTCTAAATAGCTCAAACTTGGAACATTTGAGTGTCCAGTCCACCTTGTGGTGCAGTGTTGTTGTTTAGCTACTGTGGAGCTGGTAGGTGAGCAGGCAGAGATCATTGATCAAGACAAAAGTATATAAAAAATGATACAAAATACAAATACAAAACGAACCAAATGGACCCTTGCTGTACACACGCACGAGTTAAAATAATTCTACGTCCCATACAGTTAATAGCAGCTTGACTTGCACGTAAGTAACTTTCTTGGACCTAACCTTTTCTGTTATCCTCTTTTTCAGATCCACAAATACCGTATTTGACTCTGAACTTGACAGGTTTGTGTACATAAAGCAGCCAAAACTTATTACATTAATTGACCACCTTTAGCTGTGCAAAGATGCTTCATGTCTAAACTCCTTCTGATATTGTGCTTCACAGTGTAAACAACTCGCCTATATTATTCAATATGTCTATCACCAACACGCCCACAAGCAATGATGCCTGCTTGAGCATTGTGCACAGTTTGATGTGTCACAGACAGGGTGGTGAGAGTGAGACCTTTGCTAAGCGGGCAATTGAGAGCTTGGTGAAAAAGCTGAAGGAGAAGAAGGACGAGTTGGACTCTCTCATCACAGCGATCACCACCAACGGAGCCCATCCCAGCAAGTGTGTCACAATCCAGAGAACACTGGATGGAAGACTGCAGGTTGGAGCAATTAGTTGTCTCTGTATGCAGTTACTATAATGAGCACAGGGTTGCTATAGTCATGGAAAATGTGGAAAAGTTAAGGTATCAGATTGGCTGTTCTGGGCCTGGAAATTGTTACATAAAATTATTCTTGTTCTGCACCTTGGACATTGGAATTAAATAACCAAAAAACTAATATTTGAAGATGGAACCTTTCATGTAGCAGTTGTAGAAACTGTAATATATCATATTCTGTTTGTTTGATTGAGCATCTCTGGGAAATTGTCTATTATACTGCTATTCAGTATAAAGTAGGCTACAAGTTCAAACTCAACCATGAAAATAGCAGATTCATTTCTTCTATGACCATGGTTCTCGTCTTGGTGTGGAATTCCTCGTCTCACTTATTTCTTGTCTTACTGAATTCCTGTTCCCAGGTGGCTGGACGTAAAGGTTTCCCCCATGTAATCTATGCCAGGTTGTGGAGGTGGCCAGATCTACATAAGAATGAGCTGAAGCACGTCAAATACTGCCAGTTTGCCTTTGACCTTAAGTGTGACAGCGTATGTGTCAACCCCTATCACTATGAGAGAGTGGTGTCTCCTGGTATAGGTGAGAAACAATGCCTTTTTTCTTTGGCCAATTGATGTTTAGGGATATAAGTCACTGTGTCAACCGAGCTTGAGATTTACTCATAGTTCCATGGCTCTGTGAGGACAGGCATAGTTAGGATTTTTTTTGTTTTTATTTGCTGGAAAACTGGTTGCAAATTTATAACATCACACATTAATAGTTATCCATCTTGTAACACCTCATTAGTGTGGTTGCCCTAACAGGGCAACCAGACTATAGTAATCTTCGCACTTTATTATTAGTGTGGTTGCCCGAATGGGCAACCAGACTATTGTTATAGATAAACTTTATTCCTTCTTTATAGATAAACAATCTTTCTAATTGCATCACAGCCCACAGTTTATTTTTCCCAATCTGAAATAAAGCATAAAACAAAATGTAGAGAATAAACTAAAACACAGCGAATGCCTACATTAAATGCAATAATCAGTGGTGGAAAGTAACTTTAGTCTGTACTTTTACTTCTACTCCGTTACATCTCAGAGGCGAATATTGCACTTTTACTCCACTACAATTATTTGACAACTTTAGTTACTAGTTACTTGGTAGATTTTGAGTATTATTACAAAACCTACAGTAACCACTTCAGCCCTATATACATTTCACCCATTTGAAAACAGCCGATCTACAAGCTCACAATGACTCCATCTGCCCAAACTTCTCTGCCCACCACCTGCCCACCAGGTGGTGGGCAGAGAAGTTTAGCAGATCTGAAAAGATGTTTAGTCAGCCTTTGGCCTCAAAGTCTATTTGAAAGTGCGGGCTTCAATGCAGTCACTCTCCATTGACATGCATTTTGTCCTCCTTAGCATTCTTCTTGTTGAGTCCGCTAAAGTACTTCTCTCTGAAGGCATTGTGTCCCTGATAAGGGTTGAAGCCGGGATCTGACAGGTGGACCCGAGTATCTGACTCCTCAGGTATCTTGATTTTCTCCATGGTGATGAGGCGTCGGGAGGTGTGACTCTGGCCTGTAGATGGGCAGCCAATAAACCAGCCTTCCACCCATGACCAGGTGGTGGGCAGAGAAGTTTAGCAGATCTGAAAAGATATCGCTCAGATGGTACGCCATAGATACAGGAACATGGCTCTCTCCAAAGTATTCATCTGACGGTCTAGTTACATCCTTGTTGGATCCTGTTCTCCTTGTGGACTCACGTATACCATATGGAGGGTCAGTGATAATGGCATCAAACAGCATGCCCTCCCTCCAGACAGGTTTGGACGCATCACACACCATGACGTCTACAGTATGTAGGACTTCTCTGTTCCATACTGACGCAGGTTGGCTCTGATGTTCTCATCAGGACCTCGCCACTTGTGTTTTTTCCGACTGGATCTCCCTTTTCCATGAACTGTGTTGTAGTCAATATCTGTTCCACAAACATAGGCTCCAAAATGAGAGCATGCAACCAACAAGCTGCCAGTGCCAACAAATGGGTCAAAGACAAGGTCATGTTCTTTGACCTTGGCATGGTTTGCCATGATGAACGAGAGGCCAGCATCCATACTGGTGTTGCCGATGAAGTGTCTGTTCTTCACACTGTGAGAGCGAATGAGCTCACGCTGCCCATCCGCTATCCATCGGCCAAAGTAAACATGGAAAGGATCATCAGGGATGTTGTTGGGGTCAGTGCCGTAATCCTCTAACAAACAGAAGATGTGCTGAGGAGTTTTTAGGCTTACGGAGCCCTCAAACGAAAGGTATTCCAGGGCATCGATCTTCGTTATTCTGTCAGTAAACTCCAGAGTCTTGTTGAATGTGTAGACATTGATTTTGTAAGTGGAGTCTTTCTGCGTGAATGGTGCCATGTTTTCTGACGGATACTTCAAGAGGGATTCTCGGAGTTCACTGTGTGTTCATCCATGACCCCATAATTCAAAAGCCGACTTTGCACAGACAGATTTGGCCATGACACTGTGGACATCCTGTTCAGATACGCCATCCAGACACCAGAACGGAGACTTCTCTTTGAAGTTCTCTCTAGGATTAAACAGTTTTCCTCTGAGAGAAAGGAGAGCTCTGATTTCCGGTAACCTGAAGTCCAGATTATCCTGAGCCAGATGTAGTAAATAATGTAAGCATGATCGACCACCGGGAACTGCCATGTTTGATGCTCTCACTCAAAATATGTCCGTTCCCATCTCACATGGGCTCTCCTATCCAGGGGGCCCTGGGGTGAAGAGTGAAGAAAAGCCTGATCAAATTACAATTCCCATCTTTTGGTAAGATGGGAGATGAGACAGATCCTCTCACCTACCTGGGACAGTGTCGGGATTATCTGGCCTTGAATCCACTCTCTGAAGAGGAGCTGCTGGCCACCCTGTGGAGCGTCCTGTTTGGCACAGCCTGAGACTGGTGGAACGTGGTCAGGCTGGAGACGTTGACATGGAGGGAGTTTGAGAACAATTTCCTGTCAGCATTCCTCTCTGAGGACTATATGGACGAGCTGAGGAACGGATCCGGACAAGAGTGCAGGGAGAGTGTTGAACTGATAATCAAGATCCAAAAGATCCAAAGATCCAAAGCCACTGTGAGAATATGCTTTAGGCTGTGTAAACCAACTATTGATGACTCTGATGCTTGGCTCTCTGGAAGGAATGTGTCTCTGGGTCGCTGATGGAACTTCTCTTTACCGATGCATGTCGAGCTTCTTTATACCGTTGGCTGCGGTCCTAATGTCACTACGGTGATGCCAGGTAGTGTCAGGCATCTCCATATGGAGCGGCCTATGTCAGTTATACACAAATCTGGGACTATGACGTCAGTCCTGGACGTTTCGGTTATCTCCATATATGGAGTTCCGAGAGAGGTTCTCTGATGTCAGAGCTAGGTATGCCAGAACCATTGCATACATTATTGAATCAGGTCCATTTGGTTCCATTTGTGCACTATGAGTTGCACATGTTTGTGAAGAGAGACATCTCACGGTGTGTGAGAGAGACAGACAGACAGAGAGACAGACAGACAGAGGGGAGGAAGAGAGGAAGAAGAAGAGAAAGCTTGATTTGCTATTTTCACAATATTTATCTGAGGAACCGAGTCAAACAAAATGGGGGTCCCCAGTTCAAATATGATTATTTTGGGGGTCACGCCCTGGCATCCCTTATTTTTATTTATTTATTTTCACAAATTGTCATAAATGGCATAAAAGAAAAAAAAGCTGATCTACAAGCTCAGTAAAAGATTGTAGATATGCTATTTGTTGCTATGAATACAGGTGTGGCTTGAGATTTTGACTTGCCCATTGGTGTGGCTCGGGCACAAAAGGTTTGAAAACCACTGCAGTATAGAATATTGGACTGGAAAATAAGTGTTCTCATGAAGCTCTCGATGACCAATTTATTGATGTTACACTTTGAACTTTGAATTATTATTATTGTCTCCGCCAGAGGTGGAGAGTATGTTTTCGTTCTTGTCCTTCCGTGTCCCCCCCCCGTCTCAGCCAAGCTAACATTGGTCAAGCTTCACGTGACAATATTGTTGTCACCAATGCTCTGATTGGCTAGTGAGACGCATGATGACATAGAAACCTATAAATAGGTGTGTCACTTCAAAAAATCATTTATATTTTATTTTTGAAGTGAGCTTCCATCAGCCAAGCTAACATTGGTCAAGTGACACGTGACAATATGTAATATAAATAGGTAAGACAGGATTAATCAGGAACAGTACTGGCGGAGACCTGTGCTCCGAGGAGCACATTTTCTAGTTATATTATTTGATGTATATAACTTGAATTGAAAAATGTTGTTTGAAATGAGTTGAAATAAGCTTGCACTTTGGAGTGAAACAAAGCCAAAATTGTTTAGTATTCTTTACATGACTGTAGGCGCGAAATAAATGTCAAATCACTTTTGAAATCATTTTTATGCCTCTAACGTGTTTCTTTCACTAAAATGCGCATAAAAGCTCATGCTTTGTTTTGAGATATTCCATGAGTTCATAGTCATAGCACAACATATGCTGTGGGTCCTCAAAGATGAGTCAGAACGGTCAAAATGCCTGGCACTGGCTGCAGTCTGTTCTAGAAAACCTCTGGCAGTGAATGTGTTAACAGTCTTATCTTGATCAGAACGTAACCAAGTTATTAACCACAAGAGATCAGCATCTACTGTACTGTAGATCTTGTTTAAGTCCATCATCCCATCAGATATCACTGAAAAGTATTTATTTGTGAACAAATGGCTTAAAATGCCGGAAGATATAAGACAAATAAAATATCAAACATCGAAGACATGTTTACAGTCCTCTGTTTAGTCAGCCTTTTCCTCAGGCTGAAAAAAATGTGTCTTTCGCTGTGACGCCATGCTGTGGAAAACACGCCCATAGGCTAAGCTCTACAGGACATGCTGTGATTGGCTAGCGAGACACATGGTGAAATTAACTTCAAACTTCGCAGACGCGCTGTGATTGGCTAGCGAGACGCATGATGAAATTAATAATAATGTAAAAAATGTAAGCGCGTCACTTCACAGGACGTGCTGTGATTGGCTACAGAGATGCATGATGAAATTAATAACTCATAAATAGCACCGCTCACTTCATACTGGGTGTGATTTTTACTATGTATTTTTCACTTTTTTCAACTGGCTGCAACTATGGAACGGATTACCGAATGTTATTATTTTTATCGATTCTGTCCCCTCATGTGTAATGAGGGGATCACCGTGAGGACGGTGATCACTGAAAATATTTTGTGACTACTTGAAAAAGGTAAAAAAAAAGGTTAAAAAGGCTGGCACTGGCTGTACCCTGTTTTAAAAAAACCTCTGGCACTTAATGTGTTAACAGCAAACCTCAGTCTCCAATGGTGCTATGTTGCTGTCTTCCAGGAGCAAGGCAAACTGTCTTGATGTGGCATTTTTATTTGTTTTTAAACTTGATTTTTCTAATTACCTTGCGGTATTTGCTCTATTTTATTTTATAATGCACCAGTTTTGAGAAGTTTTATAAAATCCATTTCGACGTAGGACAGTGATATTAATCCAAAAGACACACTTCCCCTCAGTAATCAATAAAGCCTCTGGTACATAATCTATATCCCATAGCAGTGTGCTAGTATACCCTGCTGGAATCTAGCATAATCTTTTTACCTCTGTAAAGGTGAGCAATGTTCAGTAGAAAAGACTTAAACTTTGTAAACTTCTAACACGTCACATGTGACATGAGCGTTGGCTATTTACTTTATTAAGATCTAATTGCGTGAGGGCCTCGCTTGCTCTGAAGTTGTCAGGTGGTGTGTCGCGCAGCATTATAAGCTTGTAGTTCTTTCCCTTTTCGTCAGCCTGACACTCAGCCTGAATTTTCATTTCGTTTCACTCCATTATTCAGTCTGAAAGCCCTCTCAGTGCAGCCGTTGTCTGAGATGGGGTCATGGCCAAAGTTGGACTCTTTGGCGATTGGTGCATACTGGATTATCCCGATCCCGATTCACCATACAGATTTTCAACCGAGAAAACCCCGCCTTCGGCAGCGTCACCAGACCCTGAATGCGAAGCTAGCGATTCAGGGGGTGGAGCCAGGCTAGAGTCTCGTTGTTTCCAGTTGCTTTTTATGGTCTTATGGGGCGTGGGGCAATGCAAATGAACGCGCCTATGACCTTCAGGCAAAAATTAGGAACAACTGTTATCCGCACATCAATCTGGGAACCCATCGTCAAATAAAAAGGAAAAACAGCGCCCTCTGCTGTTTTTCACTCTTCCATTTGACTCTGGGCGGAGCTGTACGGAGGACCTTTGCTCACGGAAAACCAGGGTTTTGGTCTACCCTCAGCCTTCCACTTCCGGTGGTGCGACTATGTTTTCATTCCCACTAACAATATTTCTCCACGGAACACCAACACAATTTCTCCCAAAGAACATGGATCGTTTTGGTTATAAGCCCACTTGTTTCTATGATGAAAGAGCAAGTTAAAATGTTACTAACTTTCCGTGGTTTTGTCTGCTCCGAGGACGCTTGTTAAATGAGTTTCGGTTTGTTTCCAGTGGGAATTGAGCACACATGTAAATCCCTCCCACTACATTTGATTGGGTAAAGCGCGGCCTGCTTCCTGATCTGAAGGCACGCCCAGGCCACGCCAGTGCATGGGTTGTCAACACGGCTACCGACAGATCCAAGCGCAGCTATGGATCTGTTCTTGAGAGATTATCCGCACATTTGATGGATTCACACATCCATTTGTGAATTGCACGTCGGTTTTTGAGAAAATACACCCTCCTTTAGTCACTTTAGGCCTACACATTTTTACGACCAGCTTAGTGAATCAGGCCCAATTAATAATAACAGATCAGAGGATGCTAGACTCAGATATAGACAGCTAAAAATCTCCAGTGAAAAGATTAAAAAGTTAACTTCGGATCAAAAGCATAAGAACTACATGAATAATGGATGTGGCGTTTTGCAGGGAAAGAGTTTGACTTCTTAAACATGAGAAAGAAAAATTATTAAACAGAAAGCAACAATGAACGTAATGAACAGTGCATTCTCTCTCTCTCTCTCTCTCTCTCTCTCTCTCTCTCTCTCTCTCTCTCTCTCTCTCTCTCTCTCTCTCTCTCTCTCTCTCTCTCTCTCTCTCTCTCTCTCTCTCTCTCTCTCTCTCTCTCTCTCTCTCTCTCTCTCTCTCTCTCTCTCTCTCTCTCTCTCTCTCTACTACTACTATATTACTTCACTCTGTCCTGCCAAGAAGCAGCCCTCAATTCTCTTATGAATTATTGCTTTTTGACCTTTGGTGGCATTCATTATGCATGCAATTTTATGCATCAATAGTGTATAGAGTTTCATTAGCCAAGTGAGATGGATGGTGGTGGTCTATGGCTGCTGCTCCGGGAGGCTACGTCACTGACTCACACTACAACTTCACCTCCTCTGTCATTATGTCTTCTGTTGACCACAACCCCATGCTTCATTTACACTGAACATTGTCTTCTGTTGACCACAACACCATGCTTCATTTACACTGAACATTGTCTTCTGTTGACCACAACACCATGCTTCATTTACACTGAACATTGTCTTCTGTTGACCACAACACCATGCTTCATTTACACTGAACATTGTCTTCTGTTGACCACAACACCATGCTTCATTTACACTGAACATTGTCTTCTGTTGACCACAACACCATGCTTCATTTACACTGAACATTGTCTTCTGTTGACCACAACACCATGCTTCATTTACTCTGAACATTGTCTTCTGTTGACCACAACACCATGCTTCATTTACACTGCACATTATGTATTCTGTTGGCCACAACACCATGCTTCATTTACACTGCACATTATGTCTTCTGTTGACCACAACGCCATGCTTCATTTACAGTGCACATTATGTCTTCTGTTGACCACAACACTGTGCTTCATTTACACTGAACATTGTCATCTGTTGACCACAACACTGTGCTTCATTTACACTGAATATTATGTCTTCTGTTGACCACAACACCATGCTTCCTTTACACTGAACATTGTCTTCTGTTGACCACAACACCATGCTTCATTTACACTTAACATTATGTCTGCTGTTGACCACAACACTGTGCTTCATTTACACTGGACATTATGTCTTCTGTTTTTCACAAAACCATGCTTCATTAACCCATTAAAACCAGGAAAGCATCCGTATAGTTTTAGATTTTAGCATTGGCTAATCAAAAATAGCATACAAGCTCACAGCTTGCATTATCTGCTATTTTTGAAAAATCTTGAAATTGTGTAAATCTTTGAATATGCAATTTGCAGGTGAACATTTTTGACTCAAATCTTTGCTTTTGGGGGTCCCCGGAACAAAATATTTGGAGATCGGGGTTGGTGGCCAAATACATAACATTTTGGGGGTCCTTGAAAGTTTAGAGCACCACTGACATAGCTACACAAGTTTTTCAGAAAACGGTTAGGATTTATAAGACATTTTTATAATCAGCCTCAGGTCTAAATTGGTCAACACTGAACATTATGTCTTCTGTTGACTAACAATGGGCATTCCATCTTTTGGATACTGCGAAGACACTAGGAAACAGAACTGCACTGCACACAACAAACTGACAAACACATTTATGCCACAGGGGAGTATAAATAGACATGGAGTAACTAGACACATGTGAACTCAACTGACAATCAACACTGGGATAGGCTCGGGGACTAAGAGGACACAGGTGGAAACTCTGGCAAATCACAAGACTGGTTAGACAAGTCAGGTAACAGTTAAGTAGAACTACCAGGAAGCACTAGAAAATAAAAGGTACACAAGTGTAAAGTAAAAACCTTACTAAAACTAAGAAACAAGGAAGATGCATTAATTTAATACAAAGGAATACAACTGTAAAGTAAAACACTAACTATAACTAAGAAACAAGGAACACAAGAAAACAGCATAGCAGGAAAACAGAACGAGACACGGATCGTGACAGTCTTCTGTTGACCAGAAAACCATGCTTCATTGTCTCCGCCAGGCCGAAAGGCATGGCCAGAGAATATGTTTTGCCCCCTGTCCGTCCGCCCGTGTGTGTGGGTGTGTGTGTGTGTCCGTCCGTCCGTCCGTCCGTCCGTCCGTCCGTCCTTCTGTCTGCGACCAGCTAATCTCCGCCACCGTTGGCCTGGTCGCTGTGAAACTGCACACACACACTCCCTGGATGCCACAGCAGAACCTCTGTCCCACATTTTTCAGATCAGCCTGTCATAGCGCCACCATGAGGCCGACTTTTGCAAAACATTTTTTTTAATATTACTCCTACAGATTTTGTCCAAAAAACACGCAAAATCGGTAGGCCTTCACAGTATCTCTATAGTCATGTGATCAACACGGATCTGTCTGATTTTCCATATACCATCCTGATAAAGTTTGCAGGATTGGTTAGTTTCGAACAAAATGCCTCAAATCATGAATGCAGCATGCGATTTCCGTCAAATTTTCCACGTAGATTCCCACTTGGCCCAGTAAGAAATGCCACTTGAAAACTTTCAAATCAGCTATAACAGGCCGAACCACATTTTTACCTACAGTATAACTGCACCGATCTGCGTGAGACCTTGCACGCACACTCCCTAGAGGCCAAGGAAAAACCTTTGCACTGCATTTTTCACACATGCCTTTTACAGCGCCACCAGGAGGCTGACTTCTGTAAAACACATTTTTTCCTCTTCTTCAGATTCTGTTAAAAAAATACGCAAATCGGTACACAGTATCTCTATAGTCATGTGATTAAGATGGATGTGTCCGATATTTCATATTCCATCCTACTTGGCAAACATTGGCTTCCAAAGTTTGCAGGATAGGTCCGTTTGGAACAAAATTCCTCAAATCATGAACGCAGTGGGCGATTTCCGTGATATTTTGCATGCACTTTCCCACTAGGCCGAGGAACAAATGCCACCCTTTTCACATTGGCCTGTTATAGCGCCACCACCATGTCTAATTTAGCAAACCAATTTTTTTGGAACAAAATGCCTCAAATCATGAATGCAGTGTCCTAAGAAGAAATGGTACCCTTTTCACATTGGCCTATTATAGCGCCACCAGGAGGCCATAATAACCTACCTGACCTGGCGGAGACTTGTGCTCCGAGGAGCACTTTATCTAGTTTACACTGAAACATCCTCAGAGTTCATGCAACTCAGAGAGTTTAACAATGGACCAATAAAGGAGCTACGATAGCATTATATTGTGATGCGTTGTGAGCTTGTAGATCTGCTGTTTTTGCTATTTTGCTGGCAATTTGTGGAAGCGCAACAGATAATATGAACTCAAAGCTGGTCTTAAGTTGGAGTGCAAAGTCTGTGGGGAAGATAGCTTTGCACTCTGAGAGTTCTAGACCAAGCCTCATTTTAAAATCAACACACCTACACAGGGCTGTGGTTTGTAGGTGATCTAGAGCTCTAAGAAGTTGTGTGTGTGGAAGAATGCATACTTACCAATTATTTTCCTATAATTAGACATATCCCAATTAAACGTTTCGAAAACAAGTTTTGAGTTTAGGGTCAAGAGGCCTCAGAGCAGCAGCATGGGTTATAGATCAGTCAGTCAGTCAGTCAGTCAGTCTGTCTGTCTTCAAACACTTCCATTAACACATTCACTGCCAGGTATTATTGTCTCCGGGCCGAAAGTCATGGCGAGAGAGTATCTTTTGCACCCTGTCCGTCCGTGCGTGCGTGCGTGCGTGTGTGTGTGTGTCTCCTGTCCGTCCGTTACCAGCTAATATCCGGCACCGTTGGCCCGGTTGCTGCGAAACTGTGCACACACACTCCCTGGATGCCAATTCAGAACCTCTTTTTCACATGGGCCTGTTATAGCGCCACCAGGAGACCGATTTGTGCAAAACCCATTTTTTAATATTACTCCTACAGATTTTATTCATACGTCATGCAAATTGGTACACAGTGCGTGGGTGGAGCAGAGTGGTGGTGAAAGAACTGGATAAATCTGGGGATTACCCAAACTTTTCATGTTTCGTTAAGTACATCCAGACAGAAGCAAACATAGTTTGCAACCCCATCGCCTCTCCCTTTCTGGTATATCAGCGGTCTACGGACGACAAAACACCAAGAAACACCATAACACCAGCACTCTATAGTCATGTGATCAAAACGTATCTGTCTCATTTCCCATATTCCATCCTCATAGGCTAAGGTTGGCTTCCAAAGTTGGTACGTTTTGAACAAAATGCCTCAAATCATGAACGCAGCTTGCAATTTCCGTGAAATTTCACACGCACATAGGCCGAAGAAGAAATGCCACCATCTTACCCCCAATTATCCACAAACCTGCCGCTCTGACAGCTACTTCTGTTAGGTGACGACCTTGATGTTTCACCTGGTCATGGTAGTGCCGTATCATCAGCTCAGACATGTGGCTGTGTTTAGGGAGGATAAGAGGATTATTTTGTCCAGTGTCCAAGTATGCATGTCTCAGCCGGCCTCCAACACAGATGAGATTGTTCTCAAGGATAGGACTGAGCTACAGAAGAGTACTGTCTTTGGTAACAGATTTCCCAAGAGAAAGTAACATGACGTCTTCAGAGAATGGTTGTATTTACATAAATCAGTCCAGTCCAGGCCCAGGGAAGCAGCATTGTCTTTGGATTCAGTCCCCATTTGCCAGAGCTGCATGGCAATGACCTCTATTCCTTCCAGGCCATGAGAACAAGCATCTCAATGACACACTCCTGGCACGCCTCATTTACTCACATTCATGTGGGTTTGTCAGGTTAAAAACAGCCAAAACACCATCGTTTGACGGCTCGTCTCTCGAGGCCAGCATAACGTTGTGTTCAACTTTTATCGCGTTCACAAGAACTATGTACATGAATGACATGATCGTGTGGTATCCCTTTTCAATGAGCGACTTGTGACATTTGTGTGGATGTGTCTGTGATTTGACATATATATATATATATTTTTTTTAATGATCCTGTCGTATTGACTAAAACATAAATTACAAATCTAATAGTCCTCCTTTCCTCTTGCTCAAGTATTTTTCCCTGACTCCAACAGTGCTCTCTCCATGAAGCTACACTGACAATTGAACATCCCAAGTGAAAAAATTATAATATTTTTCTATACTAAAAGTGCATTCAAAGTATATTTCTACAAAGCACAATAAATGTCAACATTTAATTTGTAATTTAGCACATTTGTTAAAAGTGTACTAAACTAAAAACATATTTAATTAAATAAAAATGTACTTTTCAAAAGTGTATTCATATAATGTTTAATTTGTGTTTAACTTAAGTACATTTAATGTTAGATATATTTTAAAAGATTATATTTGAAGTGCTTTTACAGTATATTCATAGCAAATCTTCCTCAATATGCACTTATTTTAAGATATACTATAATATGCTTATTAAAAGTATACTTTAAAATGTTTTACAATATGTTCAAGTATATTTTTGTAAGTATGTTAATGCCTATTATATTGAAGTTTCACTTAACTACTACTTAGTAAAAATTCACTTTTCATCAGTGCATTTATAGTATAAGTAAAAAATATATACTAATAATATATCTTATATTATCTATATATAATATACAGATATAATATACAGAGGAGGAAGGACCCACTTGGCAGGAAGGATGTGCAGAGATGTGACATGTTTTTAATAACCTGTTAACCGTCCTGCAAATTGTTTCTTTGTTTACAAACGGCTGATATCAGAGTGTGACATATGAAGTGTGTGTGAATGGCTCATAAATGGAGCGTGAAGTGTGAGGAGTCTGGCCTCTACAGCAACATGATGAAACACCTCTAACATATGTGCTGTTGTTTGGTTTCTGACTTCATCAAAGTGACTCAATTCTCCTTTTATCTGTGAATGTGACATGTCTTCCTCTTTGGAGAGCCATCATGCTAAACGTTAAAATGCCTCCTTCCCTCCAGACAATGTACACAATGCTGTTTTCTGCTCAGGAAGACACAGATATTTGTTTAAAGTTACAAATTGGTTATTTTGGTCAGATAAGAGCTCAAAACACTCAGTATAACACACACACACACCAAAATAAACCATTATATCACTTAACTGCTTAACTAAGGTGTTGGCCATCTTGAAAAATGGCTGCCACCTTGAAATTTCAAGTAGCTGTGGGTGGCTTATTTTCAAGTGACCCACAGAGACTGCTCATGCCAATTTTCATGCTTGTATCACCAAATAAACCATTATATCACTTTACTGCTCCACTAAGGTGTCGGCGATCTTGAAAAATGGCTGCCACCTTGAAATTTCAAGTAGCTGTGGGTGGCTTATTTTCAAGTGACCCACAGAGACTGCTCATGCCAATTTTCATGCTTGTATCACCAAATAAACCATTATATCACTTCACTGCTCCACTAAGGTGTCGGCCATCTTGAAAAATGGCCACCATCTTGAAATTTCAAATGGCTCTGATGAGTCACTTTCTTGTCAAGTGACCCATGGAGACTGTTCATGCCAATTTTCACGGTTGTATCATCAACTGAAAGATTCTGGCGAAAATAAGCACTTAGCCGCTCTACTATAATGGGGCCTTTCAAAAAAAAACTTCCCTGTGTACCGCATCAGCCCCATAGGCATAGCGACGAGACAGTACTCAGGGAAGAAGCGCCTCATCGTGGACCTCTCCTCCCCCCACAATTCATCTGTCCCTAGTATCAACAGCCTCGTCCATCAATCTCATTCATGTCACAGGTCGCGGATCCATGTTATCCAAGGCCGATATCACCAATGCTTTCAAAGTCCTCCCCATTCACCCCAACAACTGGACATTTTTCTAAGTCCTGTGGACAACTTCTATTATCTTGCAGTCCGGCAACCTTCGGCTGCAAGAGCAGTCCCAAAATGTTCGACTCCCTCTCAGAAGCCCTATGTTGGATCCTCACCAACAACCATCCAATACCCCACCTCATACACCTCCTAGTCTCCAACACAGCACAGCCTTCCAGATGCCACCAACAAGCCTCCAACTCACTCCACAACTGCCTGGTCAACCTCCTCTCCAGCTACCTATCCTCACTGATCGACCTAGCCCTCGAAAGCATGTTCTTTGTTAAGTTCTATTTGTAAAGTTAAACTCACCATGAAACTCTTTTTATATTGTTTTGTTTAATTGTCTTGTTTTAAAGCACGGTCATGTAGTTATGAAATTGAAATAAATATAGAAAATATACCAGTATGGTAACCATTGTATTTCATTTGATATTGTATAGGTCTTGAGTTCTTTTTGTTTTTGTTTTTAAAGATAGATAGCACAACTTGATGACAACTATGGGGACATGATTGCTGCCAGGAGGTTCTGTAGAGAAAAAGGATGAAGCAGAAGGAGCAAATGCTAAGAGGCAGACCCTATTTGAAAAGCTCAGGTGGAAGATGGGAATAACAAGTACACAGAACAATGACAATAATTCTGCTGATGAGGATACTAGAGCGATTGTACACAATCAATGTGTAGACGCTATATGAGATCCAACAAACTGGCTGTTGAAGACCACGAGGAAAGTTGAGATAGGATGGATACATCAGGGTAAACAGGTCAGGAAACGTGCTGGTGGTGGCACTAGAAATTCCGAAGATTCTTCTGATGCTCCCATCTACCCCTCCCATTGAAACAAATTGATATGCAAAACAGAATCTTCTCTGTGTCAAACCACACAGAGTGACATTGAAGTGTCTGTCCATCATGTATAGAACCATTGCAAGATGCAGTCAGAAAGTAATGTATAGAACCATGCAAGTTATACAGTCAGAAAGTAAGACGAACTTCTTGATAATCTCCGTTGTTCAACAGTATTATGTTATTTTTTTTAGATCCAATTGATGATTACAGGATGATATAATCCCCTGTGTTTCACGGTTTATTATCCTTTAGTAGATGCATTGATAGTGAAAGAACTTCAGAGAATCTCCTGTGTTCAACATTTGTATTATTTTCATCTATAGGTCCATTGCTAATACAAAAAAATGGAACAACTGAGTTAAGCTCTACATGTTCAATTGTTATATGTTTTTCATTTACATATCCACTTGCATAAACTAACAGAGAATTGTGGTTGTATTGTAAGCTTTTCATTCAGATCCACATTGGTACAGAAAAACAGAGTTAAGCTCTTCTGTTCAAACGTATGCTTATTATTTACATCTATTTATAGTTAAAGAAAGTAAAAAGCTTCCCAATCCAGAACGATTCGCATCGAGGTCAGGTAACAGAATCAAGAGACGTGAACTTGATCGTTACCCTTTGTTTCCATGGTGTTCTGTGTCGTTGTGACTGCACATTGCAGTAACAGATACAGGTTCTTCCTAATTCATCTAGGCCAACCTCCCTACAGCTACACCGGGATTACCAACTGCATAGCACACCTATCTTCATCGCTCGCACCCGTCGGAGATGCAGAACTTGATTGGTACGAATTCACTCTCCCGACCAATTACCGGAATAAAGAGGAGAGCGCACTCACCTTGCCCGACGTCCGTCAGCCTACACCTCGTAGAGTGCGATCAATTGCGGCACAACAGCACACCAGCGTAGTTAACCCACGCGAGGCCAAACCGGCTCTCCTGCCAAAGGAGTTTCTGGCGATCCGGTACGTCAGAGCCCCCAGCCCGAAGGGAGACGAAGGCCTAGCGCACCGACACAACGGTTCGAAGAGGGACTCATGGAATCCTGTCAGCCCGACGTACTCTACTCAACTAACCATCTGGTCGACAGACTCAATCAGGTGGTCCTATGCCACAGTGCGATGGAAATGGACGCTAGAATGGGTATGGTGTGTAGTGAATGCCTTGCGGTATCTCTGACACTCCAAACCGGGCAGAGAGCACGCACGTCCTCCACCCCCCACCATCAGGAGGAAATCAAATTAAGAAGACTAAGGAAATAATAACGAACATCGTCGCCCGGCGAATGGTGACAGTATCCTGCCACCGGGGGAGTGTTACCAAGGCGACGATGACGCCGGTGTGACGTCGCCCTAAGATCATACGACACCATGTCCCACCCATAAGTACAGCGGAACGCGGGAGCGGCCAGCAGACCAGCTGTAAGAAAATTACCTGAAGAATATTTGGAGACTTGAGATAGGACTATACCTGGAAGAGCTATCCCCAGAAAGCTATACCTAGAATCTCATAATTGGCTGAGCTGCTCGTCTCAGCCCCAAACAGCCATACTGCTCGCGACAGTCACAGGAGCCAATAGTGCCTAAAGAATAATACAGTCCTTTAATACCATATCGAAGTCGTGACAGAGTCCTCTGTTACAAAGGTCATTTAAGGGCCCTTTCAAGCATTCGGAAACTTGTGTCAATCGCTGGCATGACAAAGAGCAAAGACAAACAACTTGCTAAATATTGCTCCGTTTCAGCTGTTATAGGCTGTTTGTCTGCGTGACGGTGCCCATGAACTATCAAACCCGTTATATTTGTTTCCCTGTAAATTAATTTCAATGTGTGGATTCAAACAAATAATTAAAATGAGAACCACAGCCCTATCTCAGTGTGAGTTGTGTGAGGAAGAGGATAACTGTTCATCTCAGTACCACAAATATTTTACACTTGTTGAAACATCTACAGTAACTGTAATTGTATTTATCATGTAATTATTTCCACAAATGTATTCAAATAAGCAAATTACCTCATTAAATATGCACAATGCCAACATTTTCTCAGCAAAAAATGGATTATACTGGTAAAATGCCTTGTGGTCAACTGTTTATAAGACCAGGCTTATGGCTTATGAATCAGACCTTCAAGCACCCGTTTGAAACCTTTATACAAAATATATCATATTTATTGTTTAAGAGAATGCCAAATTATAACAAACATACTGTTTTGTTCATAAATGCAACTGTTGCCTTTCTCCAAAATAAACATGCTGATGCCAGTATTGATTACACCATTCTGGTCAAGTTCAGACAGTCCTGCCGTATTTATTTAAGGATTAGGCTACTGATGACTAAAGTCTGCTCTGCTGTTAAACTTGATCCACAGTAATGGCCAAAACATTGACTGAGGAAATGAGAGAGCCGCCATATGCAGCCAATGGAAACCGACGTGGGCGGTGTTTGGGTTCCAGAGGCGGGTCCAGCCTTACGTCTCTCTCAAGTCCCGTGCACGTCCATAGCTGGCACGGACCACCTGTTGAAAACCCGTGGTGTAGAGGGAAATTGTGAAATAGCCAATCTACGCGATGTGAGCTAGTATTTCGGCTATTTTCACGATATGTATCTGTGGAACCGAGTCAAACTAAATGTAATGCCTCAACTCCTACAATTACAAGTTTGTCAGGGTGGGGGGGGTCCCTAGTTCATGTATGATTATTTTGGGGGTGGGTCAAGGCCTGAAAAGGTTGGGAACCCTTGCACTAGTGGTCCATGGCATGATTACAGGTGGTCCATGTCTGTCTCTTCTTGGCTTTAGTGGTGGACAGGGAGGGACCCGTGTCATTTTCTATCTCTGACCTGGCCCTTTACATAATTCGTCAGGTATGTGCCAGTGTAGAGATAGCCCACCACTCTAGATACGTAGTTAAAAAAGGGTCATATAATTTTTGCTTTTACTGTACTGTGCTTTTACAACTCATCCAGACCCCAAGGGTCCACAGGCACAAACAGGGGTCTGGCATGAGAACAATCACACCAAAAATCTAAATTGCACATGGGGCACAACAGCAGTGTTTCAAATGGCCATAACTCTG
Organism: Gymnoscopelus braueri; assembly: GCF_963280865.1. NCBI lineage: Eukaryota > Metazoa > Chordata > Actinopteri > Myctophiformes > Myctophidae > Gymnoscopelus > Gymnoscopelus braueri. The sequence goes on from NC_137609.1 coordinate 1,551,050, forward strand.
TGACCATTGTATGGATTTTATTGTCTCCGCCAGGCCGAAAGGCATGGCGAGAGAGTATGTTTTACCCCCTGTCCGTCCGTCCGTCCGTCCGTCCGTCCGTCCGTGTGTCCGTCCTGTCCGTCCGTTAGCAGCTAATCTCTGGCACCGTTGGCCCGGCCGCTGCAAAACTGTGCACGCACACTCCCTGGATGCCAACTCAGAACCTCTGGCCCAAATTTTTCAGATTGGCCTGTTATAGCGCCACCAGGAGGCCGATATGTGCAAAACACATTTATTGATACTACTCCTACAGATTTTGTCCAAACATCACACAAATCGGTACACAGTATCTCTATAGTCATGTGATCAACACGGATTTATCCGATTTCCCATATTCCATCCTGATTGCCTAAAATTGGCTTCCAAAGTTTGCAGGATTGTTCCGTTTTGAACAAAATGCCTCAAATCATGAACGCAGCTTGCGATTTACGTGAAATTTCACACGCACATTTCTATTAGGCCGACGAAGAAATGCCACCCTTTTCACATTGGCCTGTTATAGCGCCACCAGCAGGTCTAATTTTGCAAACATATTTTTGGAACAAAATGCCTCAAATCATGAATGCAGTGTCCGATTGCAGTGAAAAGCCCTTGAACAAATGGCACCCTTTTCACATTGGCCTATTATAGCGCCACCAGGAGGCCACAACAACGTACCTGACCTGGCGGAGACCTGTGCTCCGAGGAGCACTTTTTTTTGTCATTGAACACAAGTGTACAACAAAATGATCTTGATGGCATGCATCAATCCAATTATAAAAGAGAAATAGAAAGCACATACCCTCCGCGTCATCAGCGCCCATATCCTAGGTGGGGTTCCACGCGCTACGTCCAACCAGGGAAACGCCCCCCTGTCAGGTGACAAGAAGGTCAGTTGGCTCTCATGCATTGAAGGAGGCATGAGCTCGGCCCTGGGCTCCGTACGCTGGTGGGGGGAGTGTAGGACCCAGGATCACTTAGAAAATTGTCACCGGGTGAAAAAGGGTTACAACATCGTGGGATAAAAAGAAAGAAAGCACAGATGTTGGTAGCAGCATAGGTACTAATACATAAACATTAAAAAGTCAGCGTATGAACAGTGAGGTGTTCATTAGTCACCGGCAGTGGGGCAGGTGGCTGAGGTGGGGAGGATTATTATCACTTGGATTTAGAGTTCAACAGAATAACAACGGAGGGGGAAAAAGCTGTTCCTGGATGTGGTGGATGAGGTCAAAATCCAGGAACAGCTGTAGCCCTTTGGCCTCTGTGAGCTGAGGGGGCGGAACAGCCCATTGCTCTGATCAGCGCAATATAGGACTAGTCATAATAAGTTGCATCATCAAACATTTCATCACAGTCAGGATCATTTATTTTGCAATGGGGCAGGGTATACTAATACAGGGATACTTCAACACAGGAAGGACGACAACACAGAGCAGTCTACTGAAGGTTTGAGAATAATCCTCTCCTGTACTCTCCTCTCCTCTCCTAGTTACTTCTCTTCAGAAATATCTTTAACCTCTCTCTCTCTCTCTCTCTCTCTCTCTCTCTCTCTCTCTCTCTCTGAAGGCAACCATCTTCAACATGATGCTGAGTGTGGTTCTACTTCTCTGTGCTGTGATGACTCTGACAGGAGCCACATCAGGTGTGTGTTTGTGTGCATGTGTGAATGTGTCTGTGTGCCATAGACTAAAACAGTATGGACGAAGAGAACGGCAACATCACCCATTGGTTTCTACAGACTCGCTTTGCAATACGGGGGAGGGGGGGGGGGGTGAGTATTGTAGTTTTTTTGTAGTGGTTCGTAAAGTTAAAGGTAGGGTAAGTCATATGTTTTTTTAAAAATAAGCATTAAATAGCTTTATATTTTCTGATAGTCCTCATTGCTATAGAGCAGCGGTTCTTAAACTATGGGTCAAGGTTCCGTTGGGGTCGCACATTGGCAACCAAACAATATAATATATTTTCAAGAAACGGTAAAAAAAAAGAAAGTGAGGTGGTCGCGACCAACGTGAAGAGGACGGCCACCAGACTACTCATACACACACATCTCCGCACATCTCCATCAAAAGATGTACCTCATAACATCGGGTCGTGGTTTTAAAAAGTTTGAAAACCCCTTCTATAGAGTGTTAGTTCAGTAACGGGAGTCTCCATGTCTCTCCAGCTCTTTAGTAAACAGAAATTGCATTTTCTGGTCAGGATACCAATTTTAGGCAATCAGGATAGAGAACTCAGACAGGATATAGATTAAACAAGGGAAATTGGAAGGGATGACACAAAGAAATGAGCAGACAAAATTGGAACTGGAAAACTATTAAAATAAAATAAAATTGATTAATAGATACATGGGTACTCTCTCTTGATTGGCTGAAATTGCAACCCCCTGAATAAAAAATATTTATATTTTTATACATTTCGAAACGCTTGTGAAATGGGACATACTGCATAAAGAGTACTTTTACGGCTGGTACTTTATTTCGATTGTGATACTTATGTACTTAGTGCTAAGTAAATATTGAATACCAGACTTTTACCTATAACAGAGTATTTCTTCATTATAGTATTGATACTAAGAAAAAAATATGAGTACTTCTTCCACCAGTAATTGTCATGTTGTCCAACAGAAAATGTCATTGTCATGTTGTTTATCTCCATCAGACCCTGGGCCCTGTTTTGATCCCAAGGATGTGGGACCATGTAACTCTTCCATTCCTCGCTTCCATTACAACGCTGACTCAGAGAAGTGTGAACTGTTCTTATATGGAGGCTGTTACGTCAACCGGAACAACTTCCTGACCAGACAAGAGTGTGCCAAGAGATGCGTTCGCGATCCCACCGTACCTGGTGCGTATAGAGCAGTGGTTCTCAAACTTTTGTCAATGTCAAGTTGATTATGTACAGTATTTGGCCGCAGACCCCACATCTGAGAAGGTCTTGTGCCAAGGACCCCCGGAAGAGAAGATTTATACAGCAGATGTACAAGCGTTGGCGTTGAGTAGCAAAAGCTGCATTCAAGTTACTTTCATGTTAATAGTGACTCGAGTAGAAGTAAAAGTAGTCATACAAGTAATGACTTGAGTAAGAGTAAGAAAGTGTCTGGTGAAAATGCAAGCAGGCTGCGATACTGAGATACGTGTTCATTTTATTTTTTTAAATAATAGGAACAGAGTCCAAGTGTTTAAAAAACATTATTATAAATGCTTGTCTGATAAAAAATAAACAACGTGCAAATTCAAATATGGCCTATAAACCTAAACCATTATGACTTTAAATAAGCAAGATTGTTAATTGGCGTGTAGAAGCCGGTCCACCAGAAAATGTCATTGTCATCAGTGGTGGAAAGTAACGTAATGTAGGCTACTCAAGTACTGTACTTAAGTACAACTTCAAGGTATTTTGAGTATTTTCAATTTTCAATACTTTTACTTCTACTCCACTACATCTCAGAGAAAAATATTGTACTTTTACCACAATTAGTTGAAAACTTTTATTTAGTTACTTGTTACTTTGTAGATTTTGATTATTACTACAAAACAATCATTAACCACTTCATCACTACTTTGGCTATTTGAAAATAGCCGATCTACAAGCTGTGAGCTTGTAGATCTGCTATTTTAAAAAGATGTTTATACATTTTTAATGCTTGTGAAATGGGACCTTCTGCATATTGAGTAATTTTACTGTTGGTCATTTTATTTTGATGGCAATACTTTTCTAAGTCAATTTTGAATACCGGACTTTTATGTGTAACAGAGTATTTCTTCATTATGGTATTGATACTAAGTAAACAAATATTAGTACTTCTTCCATCAATGATGGTCATGTTGTCCAACATAAAATGTCATTGTCATGTTGTTTATCTCCATCAGAAACTAGTTGGTGTTTTGTTCCCAAGAAGGTGGGACCATGTAACTCTTCCATTCCTCGCTGGCATTTCAACACTTACTCAGAGAAGTGTGAACTGTTCATGTATGGAGGCTGTTACGCCAACAGGAACAACTTCCTCACCAGACAAACGTGTGCCAATGCATGTGGTCACCTGTCTCCTCTCACACCTGGTGCGTATAGAGCAGTGGTTTGCAAACTTTTTGAGCGGTGCCAGCCGCTCCAACATAAGTGACCGAGTGTGTTTGTCCGTATGTAAGTCTGTATGAGCATGGCCTCAACAGTTGATTGCAACACAAAGATGCAACCAGTTACACTTTTTAAGCACCAACGGGAGACAGTGCAAGACACGCGCCACTTAAAGACATGTACACACACACACACACACACAATGCTTCCGGCAGCCGACATGAACAGTCGCATAGAAAAACGCGCTCTCGCGAGCTCCCGCGAGCTCTCCAGAAAAAAAGAAAAAAAAAGGCTAGTCTTTCTGAGGAGAACCCAACTGCGTCCCCCCGTCATATTCCTTATTCTCATCCTGTGGATTATGGATTCCTACCTCAACTCCGCATGGACTGTACACCAGAGGGATAAGGAATTGTACAAGGAAGAAAAGGTGGAATCACACAGTGACTTCTACCTAGCCACTGGATCCGAGAAGAAACATCCTGGCTACGGCACTACAGCGATCCACTCGATCCTCACAGCCAACCCGAAGCGAAGAAACAAACCCCTGAATGGTAGATTTAATCGCAAGACTTGTTTCTGCATAATACTACTACTTTCCGGAGACGTTGCTACAAACCCTGGCCCAGTAACCACAAGGCAATCCGCTCGGATTACGGCTGAAGCTAACAGGCTAGCAGCTGAGGCTAACGTTGCCATCAGCAACGGGGAAAAACAAAGCCAAACTGCAACAAAGGACTTCCGGATCACAGGAGCTAATGTTGCTACAAACGCTAGCTACGTCGACAACACCGATGGCTCCCCGCCAACTCAACTAGGCGAATCAACCCCGATGATCAACCGAAACACCCACGTTGATTCCACCGCAGCCGTCGACGAGGACGCTTGCACCGACGTACTACGGCGATCAACCGGGAGATGCAGCGTAGCTGAGGACGCGGAACCAAGGAGTCACCTAGCTGTTTCTACCGGAGCAGAGGCCCTGAAGCACCGTTTTCAACCTACGGTTCCTTCCACGGCCAGCGTCCGAGCAGAGGCCGAGCAGGGTCCCCCCCAACCCCCACAGCTGGTTGCCTACGACGGAACAGATTCTTTGATGGACGCTAACACCACAACACCCCCCTCCCCCCTCGATACTGCTCCTCAACTTGATCTATCAGTGGACAAACATCTCTCTATTGATCAAATGATCAAATCGTTCGGTGTTGGCTTGCACATGATTCACCTCAATGTGAATTCCCTTGTAGGAAACAAGCTAACACAAATCAGGCAGATGTTTTATGATGGTAAGGTTGACATTTTAACTTTCTCTGAAACAAAACTTGATCACACGATAAGGGACTCTGAGATTGAAATTGAAAACTACAAACTTTTCAGAAATGATTGGAGCATTAATGGGAGAAACGGAGGTGGTGTATGCATGTATGTACATAAGGACAATGACTGCATCCTTCGCGAAGACCTGAAGGATGCAGCCATTGAAGCTGTGTGGGTCGAGATCATTTTTAAAAATGCCAATCCTGTGCTAGTCGGTACCATATACAGACCTCCTAACCAGACTGATTTCTATGAAAGACTTGAGGAGTGTTTAGCTAAGGTGGAGTGTGCGGAGACGATACTTCTTGGTGACTTTAACACAGACATGCTCCGTAAGGAAGCGTCAGTGTATAAGTCATTCAAGGGGTTTTGTCATCGGCACTCACTCCACCAGCTGATCACTCAGCCCACAAGGCTGTGTGCTACCACTCAAACTACCATAGATCTCATTCTAACAACGGACAAGGACAAAATCCTCAATAGTGGTGTTTCTACCTGTGGCATATCTGATCATAACATGATCTTCTGCACCAGAAAGAAACGTAAACCTAAGACCGGTTACCACAAATCAGTCACGATCAGAGACCTCAAAAACTATAAGAGTGAGGACTTAGATCACAGGCTAGAGGAACTGGACTGGTCCGACGTACTAAACAGCACACAGGTAGACGAATCTTGGCTTGGTTTCAAAACCAAATTCATTCAAATTTTGGACAGTGTGGCTCCCATGAAAACCATCAGGGTCAAAACCCGCCCGGTACCATGGATGAATTCGGACATCCTTACTGCCATGAAGGTCAGAAACAAAAAGTGTTCTGAGCTTCATAAAGGTAGGATCAAACTCGCCAGGTGTTTTAACAAGGGTCTCGAATCCCACGTAGCTAAACTTGTAAAAGAAAGAAACAAGCTAAGAAACAAGGTTAATGGCATGCTCGAATTAGCAGAAAAAAGCTTCCTTGATGGCAAAATTGAGGAAAATAAAAGCAAACCACGAGAGCTTTGGAAGCTATTCAACAACCTACTAGGCTGCAGCAAGAAATTGAAAACCAGGTTTACAAACATAAGCCTCAAGGTGAATGACACTCTCTTCACATCCAAACATGAAGTGAGTAAAATCCTCAACATATTCTTCACGACCATAACCTCAGATTTGGTTGAAAAACTACCCCCTCACTCTGGGTGCTATGGTGAAGAGCATATTGACTCATTTTACAAAAAACAGGGTGTACGCAAAGATGATTTTAAACTCTCCCCTGTGAAAACAGAAGAGGTGTTTAAAAAATTGAGTGCTCTTCATCAACACAAAGCCACAGGCCTCGACAATATCCCCGCCAAATTTCTAAAAGACTCAGCCGCCTCCATTGCTCCAATCATTACCCACATAATAAACCTCTCCATCATACAGGGACGGGTCCCTAACGATTTCAAAAAAGCAAGGGTGACCCCTCTGTACAAAAAAGGAAACAAATTAGACCCTGGCAACTACCGCCCTATTTCTATTCTTAGCTCCATTTCGAAAGTCATGGAGAAAATAGTCTATGAACAGGTCGATAAGTATCTTGCCGAAAAAAATCTAATCTACAAATTCCAATCTGGCTTCAGAACAAACCACTCCACTGACACATGCCTTCTCTATTTGAACGACTCTATCAAACAAGATGTCGACAAGGGCAAATATTGCGGCATGGTCATGCTGGACCTCCAGAAGGCCTTTGACACCGTCAATCACCCAATTATGATCAATAAGCTCAATGCAATAGGTTTTGATGATACGTCAGTGAACTGGATGAGATCCTACCTGGAAGGGAGGGAGCAAGTGGTGGAAGTAAACGGCACCCAGTCCCCCCCCCCCCTCCCTGTGACTTGTGGTGTCCCACAAGGAAGTATACTAGGACCTTTACTGTTCCTGATATATGTGAATGACATGTCATCGGCCTGCGACTGCAAGCTGTTCCTGTTCGCAGATGACTCGGCCCTGCTAGTCTCGGACAGGGACAGGCTGCAGGTTGAGAAAACTCTCAGCTCCGAACTCAACAAGATCTGCATCTGGCTCTCTGACAACAAACTTTCATTACACCTGGGTAAAACTGAATCCATCCTCTTTGGGTCCAGTCCTAACCTTAGCAAGGCAGAGAGTTTCACGATCAAAGTGGGTGATGATGTCATCCAAAGAAAGGATGAAATTACATACCTGGGCTCCATCTTGGAGGCAAACCTCTCTGGTAACAAAAACGCCGAAAAAGTGATCAAAATTGTCAATCAAACAACACGCTATTTGTGGAGGATTGATCGCCTAGTCAGTAAGAATACTCTGAAGATTCTTGCAGGGGCCCTCATTCAAGGTCATTATGATTATGCATGCACTTCATGGTATCACAACACCTCCAAGGCCTTAAAAACAAGGCTCCAAACATCCCAAAACAAACTTGTAAGGCTACTTCTTGGCCTCAATCACAGAACCCATCTAACCCCTGCTAATTTTGCTAGGATTGGATGGCTTAGGATTGAGGACACAGTACAGCAACTTGCTATGGGCCTGGTCTTCAAGATACACCACAACATTGGGATCCCCCTGTATTTGTCAAAATACTTCCAAAATGTTAATGCAGTCCATGATCATAACACCAGAGGCAGCTCCACGGATCATGTTCAACCCAGATTTGTCTCAACTAAGGGTATGAACTCGTTCTCATGCTATTCAACAAAAATGTGGAATGCCCTACCAAAAGGAGTAAAGGAGTGTAAAACCCTACTCACTTTCAAAACTGCCCTAAAGATACACCTTCAGGAGGCTGCAATTCGAAAATGGCCCCTGTCTAAGTCTTAACCTACCCCCCCTACCCCCCCCCCCCCCTCCTTCATTTTCCTCTTTTGTATATATATATATATTTTTTTTCTCTCGTCATACCAGTAACCGGAAAGCTGATTGTATGACATTCTGTATAGTAGTGTGTATATCTGCCTGCCTCTTATATTTCATCATGATTTGTGTGCATGGGGTTCTCATCTTAAACAAGCTTAGTGCTTAATGAGGGTTTCCAGTTTAGTAGACCTTGTATTGTGAATTTGTACTTCCATGTACTGTTATGTACTGTCATGTACTATTCTCATGTCTTTCTAAATAAACTACATCAATCACACACACACACACATGCTGGCTCAGCACAGAGCAGCGCCCGGGATTACATAGGCAATTGGCACTGGGTGAAAAAACGGGTTGCAAAATAGTGGGATAAAAAATAAAATAAAAAAACTTAATATTAAATAAATTGAGTAGAAATACTTAAAGACGGGGTGCCGTGATTTTCAGTGATTTTTTTCCCCCCTAAAGCATGATCATCAGGTATTATGGTTATACTAGGAGGAACATATTTTTCAAAAAAGTGTACAGAAAGTGTTAAAATTATGTTTTTATGTGGACACGCCTCCAGTTCATTAAGTATACCTGGGTCTCATCTTAGCACCTCCCACCTGTCCTAGTCCCTCCTCCTCCTCATGCCCACACCTGCTGTGTTATGATAATGAGGGGGAGGGTATATTTTTACTGTGTCATTGAAGCGCTGTTTTTCTATTGGCACATTTGACCCTCAAGGTTTCAGCCTCTAGGAAGAAACTCAAAATAGTCAGAGAAGACATAAAACACCATAAAAACACCACCAGGGGGCTTAATGAAGTTCTATCAACCTCATAGACACATGAAAAACAGAAAAAGTGCAAAACCATGGCACCACCTCTTTAAAAGCTATTAAAATGAGCAAAAATACTTAAAAGTAATATAAGTCAGAAAAGTAAAAGAACTTAAAAGTTACAAGTTTAAGTAAAAGTGCTTAAAAGTCACTAAACTGAGTAAAATACTTAGTGCAACTACTTTCATACAAGTTCAGTTCATACAATCATTAAAAAATACTTAAAAGTAACAAAAAAAAACTAAATTGTACACATATTGTATGGGGCACTAAGTGTTACAGCAGTTTCTAACATTTCAAATGGCCATAACTTGGTGACCATTGCTCTATTCAGCGCATATAGAGTAGTACTGCCTGAATATCGCTGGGTGACCTACCTTCAAGTGGCGCTGTTGAGCAGCCTTGAAATGCATGGACAGGGATTCAACATTGTTCCTCTAGCTCATATATAGCTTAATGAAATGAACTCAACAAATACGTTCACTTCACACTGGGGGTAATTTTTTCAATGTCAAGTTGATTATGTATTTGGCTGCGGACCCCACATCTGAAAAGGTTTTGCCCCCAGAAGAGAAGATTTATGAGGGAAAGATCAGGAAAAGTGAAGGGAAGTGTGAAAAGGTCAGATGTCTTGTCTGTATGTAGTCGCCAAAACAAACACTTTACAATGTACATTCTCCCATTCACACACCTTTTAACAATGTATCCATGTCCACACGCAGGGAAAGCACACAAGGACACAAACATACAGGTGCAGTTAGGTTACATTCACAAACTCATGTCCCAAGGCTGGACCAGCAGATGAAACAAAGTTCCCAGTCTCGCACCGTCATCCCGGTGTCATAGCGCCCTCCCGTGTGCCTGGAAGTCCACCCACCGCTGCTCCGACAGCGGATAGACACACCGCAGGAGCGCCAGGTCCACTGCTTCTCCTCCCGGCAGCTGTATAATGGAAGGGCCGGCAGGCAGCGTCGGCCGCCGGTAGACTACATCGGGAGTAGTGCCTTCCTGTATGCAAGCCTGATGATCGTGATCGAGCACACAGCCACGTAAGTTGCAAAAATGCATCTAAAATCTGCACCTACTACATTAACACTGGTAGTTACAACAGGTGTGGTTGTTAGAAAAACAACACTGGCGTTCAGAGGCGTCTCAACCAAACAGTGAAGCGGCCAAGCCTGGTGGTCAAACCTGAGAATGCACTTAAATACTACTGCTCGTTCGTCTCCCGTTTTGGGCGCATGCTCACGACGCGTCACGACCCATGGATCCATTCCATTGGTTCATATTGGTTCCATATTGGTTCCTATTCTTACTTCCGGGTGCTTCAAAACGCCACTGAGCACTTTAATAGAAATGAATAGCTGGGGGAGGGGCAATCCGCCCTCTAGATATATTATAACTCTATGGTCTCAACACACACACACACACACACACACACACACACACACACACACACACACACACACTCCACAATTGTAGTTAAAAGCAGGGCAACAAATACTTTTAAATGCTTGATATGATTGTATTATTGGTAATTGATTAATATTAATATGTTAATTTAATTAATTATTAATAAGTAATATTATTATTATTTATTATTTTTGTTGTTTCATACGCCATAAGCCACGGTCTGCTGTAAGGAGGCCAAGGATGTCGGACCATGTAAAGCTGCCAAAAGTCATTGGCATTTCAACGCTGCCTCAAAGAAGGGGGGGGGGGGGGGGAACAACTTCCTGTGACAGGACCTGCTTGGAGAAATAAGGGACGACCCCCCCCCCCCCCAACTAATAGCTTAATGACACGGTTATCACTCTCTAAATAAACCGACCCCCATATAAAACTGTGATGTGTGTGAGTACTTTATATTACTTCTAGACAATACTTGTTGGAAACCAATGGTCTTATAAACAGTTGACCCCAAGGTGCTTTTACCATTAGAATCCATTTTTGGCATTGTGCAGATTTAATGAGATATGTTGCTTATTTGAACACATTTCTGGAAATAATGACGTGATAAATACAATTACAGTGAGATATTTCAAAAACATAAAATAAATTGTGGAGATACGTCTGTGACCTATTGGCAATGAGCACAAGCAATTTGGTGCTGAACGGTTTGCAAGATTAGCTCTTGAATCCTCTTGACCTTGAACTGGACCCTGAAATTAACAGGAAGCCAGTGCAAAGAGGCCAGGACTGGAGTGATGTGGTACCTTCTGCTGGACCTGGTTAGAAGGACAATATCAGTCACCAGAACCAAAGACGGGTGTTTTCAATTAATCTAACATGGTTAAAATGGAGTTTGAAGTTACAGTATGGGTTTGTATGGGAAAGGGTCGTGTCTGTTAAAATGAATATCAAATATCAACTTAAAACTGTCTGGGGTGTTCAAAAAAGCCCAAGTAGACATTAAAATGACCCCAAACATGTTTAAAAGTGAAATATCCCTTTAATATCCAGTAGCCTATCTAGTCAAATTGCAATAGTTACATTCAAATGCAATAGTTTTGTTTAGTTAAGTTTAGTTTAGTGAGAAATAGCGTAACAATAATATGATATGGTCTTTAATTGGGATGACACATTCATTTATTAAAACAATGTATTCCAAATGTGGTAATTAATGTCACAATAACACGACAAACAAATGGACTTCTATTCATAATTCATGCACATGGAGCCTAGGATAATTATATGTGAATACATTGATACAAACAGTCATAAGTGGTGGGATGGGATGGTTTGGCCTATTACTGTGTTCCCTGTCACTTCCCACCCCCACTGTTGTGCTGGGGTGGTTGTAGACCAGTGGTTCTATAATGTCAATCACCTCCAAAATGGTCGCGGACCCCCATTTGAAAATATTTTGTGCCAGAGATCCCCATAAAAATATTTGTATTGTTAAAATCTTTCGAAAACTATTCCCAATTGTTCACATCTTTTTCAAGAGTTAAAAAAAGTAGCAGATCTTCAAGCTCACACGAAGTGACGCGTAGTGAGCTAGAGTTAAAGTAGTTAAACAAATGGGGACCCCCTTGAAATGCCCCTAGGAATCCCATTTTGAGAACCACTAGTGTAGACCAGTGGTTCTCAACCTTGGCAGGCTGCGACCCCAAAATAATCATATTTGAGCTGGGGACTCAGGTAATATTTAAAATTTGGCCAATGTTTGACCATTTCGTGTAGTATAGTTTGTTGAATACTTTTGACGCAGGGATGGTGTTATTTTTCTGTATTAAAAAGGACTTCAAAGTCCTTAAACTGTCACTTTAGAAATGAGCACATACAGTTACACTTATACTGTATGTTGGTTTGTTTACTGTTGACCCACAGGTTGAGAACCACTGGTGAAGTCACTTCTTTTCACCTGACAGTGAGTTTTTTTGGGAGAGAGAAATGCAAACAGAGCTGGACTAAGTCCACTTATGTCAGCTTGCTTGTTACAGTGAGAGAGAGGGGCTCGCTCTCAGAAGAGAAGTTATGAGAAAACACAGAGATGTCATAAACACAGCTGTAGTTCCCCTGGTGGGTGTGGTCTGCAGCAGGAAAGAGGAAGTTGGCAGAGTGATTGACAGCTGGCTGGGTGTGGTCGTGTGTTGCCTTGGATCCAATGAAGGTGAGGTGGAAGGAGCCTCCTGGGTACTGTGGCTGGATGGAGCAGGTGATGGAGAAGATGGAACCCTCGGACATCTGCAGCCCCTGCTGCTGGCCGTCGGAAACCCCGTTTATGGAGGTGGTCATGTTTGGCTTAAACAGATCTGTTACAAAACAGGTGATTGGCTGAAACAGCAGATACTTTACAAAGCAGACAATGAAATTTAGCTAAAGTTATGATAGGGCTCAATTGGGTTTTAAGGGTGTATCAGACAAACAATGGGTGTTCTTTAAAATCGGAGCTGCAGTGGTAGCTCGGAATTAATTTCTGACCTTTGCCCTGTCTTAGTGCTGTGTGCGTTTGGAATTTGGTGTCTTGCCATGTGACAATGTGGTCCCTCTCCAAAATCATTCAAACCTGTTTATGTATGTTATGCATATGCATAAATCAAGCTGTAAAATATAATACAATATATAATATAATATAATATAATATAATATAATGCCATAATTGTTAAATTACTTTACATCCTGATGCAGAGAATAAAGACATATCCTTCAGCCTTGGGAAATTAGGAACAGTCCAGATACACACATGGGTCCACCTCGCTACTCCGACGCACCGCTACTCCGACAGCCCGCGAGTCCGACAGCCGTCCCTGGGCGCGGAGGTGGACCGGGGGTCCCTGGCTCCAGAGGCTTCAGCCTGGCCACTCGGCCGCTCGGCTCGGGCCTCTCCGGCCAAGGACCCCCAGGGACCCCCGGGGAGGCTTCGACCCGGCCCAGGGAGCCTCGAAGCTGGGTACTCGCTCCAGTCCGGGGGACCCACGCCTCCGGGGGACACCCGGCTCTCCAGGCGGTCCCGTGGACCCACTCTTAAGCACCCCTCGGCGGGCGTTATTGAAGTGGCAGGCCGCGGCCAAAGCTCCGCGTGGACCTGGTGGAACAAACGGCGACGAGCGCCCATGGGACTATTATGGACTTAGCGCGTTGGGACCCGGCTCACCGGCCGGTCCCGCGGACCCACTCTTAAGCACCCCTCGGCGGGCGTTAAGTGGAGTGGCAGGCCGCGGCAAAAGCTCCGCGTGGACCTGGTGGTACAAACGGCGACGAGCGCCCATGGGACTATTATGGACTTAGCGCCTTGGACCCGGCAGAGGCCAGGCCCGGGCCTGGCCCCTGCCGGGCGGGGAGGAGCCTCCGTCCCCGGGCCGGGGACAAGCCTGCTCCTCTGCCCCTGTTCCCGGGCGGCGCCGTCACCCCTGGGAGTGCGGCGCGCTCTGAAAAAGGTTGTTAGTTTAACGTCAGGTACGCCGGGGGGCCACGTGCCGGCCCCGGCATCCTGGACAAAAGGTTGGATCGAGGGTTGACTCTCAATAGATCGCGGTCATACAGCCGCTCTGCTACTTAAGAGACCCTGACCCAGAATCAGGTCGTTTACGAGTCATTTGGCGCCAAGTTGTTTGTGACTGGACCCCCCGGCCCAGTCACAAACGGCCCTCCGCACCCGGCACGAGGCCGGGCTACGCGAGGCCAGCCGAGAGTCCTCGGCGCCCAGATATCGTTCCGTCTAGGCGGGATTCTGACTTAGAGGCGTTCAGTCATAAGCCCGCAGATGGTAGCGTCGCCCCAGTGGCTCCTCAGCCAAGCACATGCACCAAATGTCTGAACCTGCGGTTCCTCTCGTACTGAGCGGGATTACTATTGCAACAACACATCATCAGTAGGGTAAAACTAACCTGTCTCACGACGGTCTAAAAGTTTAGGGCATTCCAGGTATTAAACAAGCACGGGCAGGTTACATAATGTGCATGGGTAAGCATGACAATGTCCAAAATGTCTATGATCAAGTTTGTAATGCTCGAGAAGCTCCGACCTTCTTGTTACAGCTGATGTATATGGCTGAAGTGGTTAAAATTTACTTATTTCTGCTGGGGCCCCAACTCTGAGAACAACTGCTGCATAGCATTGGTTCTCAAAGTGGGGTCCGGGGGCCCCCAGGGGTCCATTGGGGGGGGGGGGGGTGTTCCAGGAGGTCCCCAGCAAAATCATAGCATCACTAACCACTTTATCCATTGTTGGCTATTCAAAAATAGCAGATCTACAAGCTCGTACATCTGCTATTTTTTAAGTTTTATTTTGAAAAATATAGAAAATTATTGGAAGATTTTGAATAGTTTTTTAAACATAAATCTTCTCTTCTGGGGGTCCTTGGCACAAAACCTTTTCAGATGGGGGTCCCAAATATATATCAATGTGGGGGTCCTTGACGTGAAGACGTTTGAGAACTACTGGTGTATAGGAGTCTCCTCAGGAGTAGGTGGCCTCATCCATATTGTCATCGCTGTCTACGTCAAAGTCCTCTCCGTTGTCAAAGTACGACATGATGTAGTCTGTCTCCTCCTCCAGCTCCTCTTCATCCAGCTCCTCCTCCTCGGCCTGCTCTTCTTCTTTGTTGGTTGTCTTCTCCTCCTCCTCGTCCTCGTCTGCAGAGTTGGCCGCCATCTCCTCCTTCTCTAGAGTCTCCAGTTTGGAAATAACCTCCTCTTTTGGCATGATGGATTTCTTCACTGCTTTGACTTGAGGTGGACACAATGGACCTGATTTTCTCTGAGACTTTCTGACTTTGACACAAAGCTCTTTGGGCAACCGACTCCAGTCTGGGCTCCATTCGATGGCATTGTCCCTGGGCTCTCCGGCGTGGTATTTTTCAGAGTACCGAACCACATCTTTCCTGGGTGCAGCACTTCTGATGTAGAAGGGCAGGTTCTTGCAGGCAGCTCTCAGCTCCTGCTTCAAAGCTAGCATGTACTCTACCTCCTCTCCTGTCTGTAAAGGGACGGCTTGGGCCGTCATGGGAGGGAACAGGGCTGTTGGTTTGATGGCAGTGGGAGGTAGAGCTTCTCCTCTCCCGATGCCCAGATCCTCCAGTTTAAAGGTCATGTTGGTTCTGCCACGCCCCCTGCCACCACGTCCAGCCATGATGATGCGGATCAATGATTATGCAATGTGTCTATGAAGGATGATACTCAATAACCTATAACATATAATATATAATCTATAATTGATGATGAGCGTGCCGCTGCGTTTGTTCATTCACAGCGGATGTTTTCGCTGACTGGTCCGTCTGCATCAGACCCTATCAAATTACTTTTAACCAAAAGGACACAGATTTACGTCGAATACACCTGCCTATACTAGGTTACACCAAGTAAAAGACAGAAAAGTAATTTGTGTGAGTCAGACCAGGCAAAAACAACTATTTATATCAGAAAACCCCTCCTGGAACTCCATATATGGAGATAACCGAAACGTCCAGGACTGACATCATAGTCCCAGATTTGGGCATAACTGACATAGCCCGCTCCATATATGGATATGTCTGACACTACTGACATCACCGTAGTGACATCAGGGCCGGAATTCCCCCACATGAATGCGTCGTGGCTGGCTCCTGGCCATCTGGCAACGATATCTGTTATTAGACCGTCGTGGTCCATCACCACCTGGGTGTTCATGGCTGTGAAATGTTTCCTGCAGACCCAGCTCGGTCCACTATAGGGCTTGGTTGAGGAGCGGGA
Source organism: Gymnoscopelus braueri (assembly GCF_963280865.1). NCBI lineage: Eukaryota > Metazoa > Chordata > Actinopteri > Myctophiformes > Myctophidae > Gymnoscopelus > Gymnoscopelus braueri. The sequence continues at coordinate 1,567,320 of NC_137609.1, forward strand.
TCCATGTACCGTCAACCACACCTATCACCCGGGGGATCCCAGCCATGTTGTGGAATCCATGGTGGACATGGCATACCTCCTCCCTCGTGGTAATAATAATAATAATCATTTTTACGCACTTTATGTTTGAACCAAATCTCAAAGAATAAAAAATGATAATAAAACGGTGAAATTAATCAAATTCAGATCAAAGGTCAGTTAAACACAGTTAAGAAGAAGTTTAAAAAGTTAAACAAACACACATGGCATCAATGAGTCCATCTAGGCAAATGCAAAGAAAGGTTTTTAGTCCCCTTTTAAAGGTGTCAACGGACTGTGGTGCTCACAGATGGTGAGGGAGGGCATTCCACAGCCGAGGAGCAGCTGAGCAGAAGGCCCAGTCCCCCATGGTGCGGAGATTCGTCATGTGGGGTTTGAGTGTGTTTGAATGGTGGGAAGACGTTTTAGGTTAAGGGTGCTGTATGCGCACGCATGCGCGCGCGCACATTTTGTTTGTTACTTTAATTCGGTTAATTCGGTTTCAGAACACATATTGCACTAAATCCCCCCCAAATAACGACCAACAACAACAGGCACATAATGCAAAAAATGTGTTTAATATATATATTTTTTTTTCATTATATAATTTTCAGGTGGTGCTGCAGCCCCCTCAGCCCCCCTACTTCCCGCGGTAATTTAGAACAACTTATCTAACTTATATAATGTATATAAGCCAAATGTATTTGAACTGCTTATCTTCAGCTTGAACACAGGCATTAAGATACATCTTGTTTTAAGAATTGATGCATATAGTAAAAACTCATTTTCAACTCTTATATAATTGGTTCTAGAAAAAATCTACGTTGTCTGGGTCTCACAGGAGGGCTGTGGACACTTCAGAAACCCGTCTTCCAGTGACATCATTAGGCAGGTATTTTAATAAAAAAATCTAGATCTGAATTTCTTTAATCAGAGGCTTCAGAACTTTGCTGTAACCATATTGTTTTATGTGTACAGTTTTGCACAATACAGCTCGATAAATTGAAGTGAATGTTGATCTAAGTCTTACTGGTAAGTTGGCTATCACCCAATGTACAGCACACAATTTCTGTTTACTTTTTGATGTTTCCAGTGAATTACAAACAGTATGTCACTCACTTTGTCCATACAGGTGTTGTAAAAACATGTAAACAAGCACAATATTAGTGCAAACAACGCAGCATACCCCTCTCTAGGACTGAGGTCTTTAAAGGGGTATATTCCCCATCTCTCTAAGGCTGAGGTCTTTGAGGAATAGAGGGGTATATTTCCTCCCCTCTAAAGGTCCTTACACACGGGGCGATTTTTTTCATGCGAATAATACTTTTTTTTTTAAAACCTTATAAAGTCAATGCAAGCTTCCACACCAGTTTCGCGGAGCGAAAAAAGCGCGCAGGAACCCTCTGTTAGTCCTTAAACTCTGGGATAAAATGTTACACGTAAAACATAAGGGATTCGCCCTCAACCATGTACCTCGTCCTGTCTCAGTACTCAATGAAAATAAAGAAATCCACATTTAACCCCAGAGACCAGAAAGTGAAAAAACATCCTCACATAACACTGTAACTCACGGCAACCAATCACTCCGTAGTTTAAATCACCACTATCACAAAAATACAACCTCTCGTCCTGCATTGTTCAGTCCTGTCCGATAATGTCGCTTCTCTGTAGTCTCCCTCAATGTCATTTCCTCACCTCAGCCCCGCTGCTGAGTGTTGTTCCAGGCCTCCAGCCAACAGATAGCTGCATTTTCACAACAGCCCCAACACGAATAACTTCAATCATCGCAAGTTCCCCGTTCTGCCGTCTTCACAGCAGAACGCTCTGCTGGCGATCGTGAGAAGATGTGTCGTGTAGCCATCTTAGATCTGGTCATGAGGTCCTCTTCCTGTAGATCGTTTAAAAGTGGTCGTGCCGATGTCCATAATGCGCCTTCGCGGTAGTCCCCCCACGTCGTAGGAAGATAACGTGGTCCTTCCACCCACCGCAAGGCAAAAATTCAGACTTCCCCGCCCGCGCATGTTCTTTCGACGCCTGGCTCAGTATTCCTGGAGACTGGCGTCCCCAAATAACCAAACCAACGCGACTGCCGACTTAAACGCCATGTTGTGGTATCTGAACCACTGACTTTACTATGTTTTGGTAAATATCCTACTGTTGCCAACAATGCCATATTGTACTCCAGTCATTCAGGTTATACTTGCATGATCCGATTTCTTTCATAACAACAGAGTACAAACATCTTTCTATGGAGCCGCAGCTCCCACCGTCGGCCCCTCGGCCTCTCCATCTATATAGCAGTGGCCACATTTAGATCTAAAGAAGGTAGGCGGATCTTGTATGGGTATCAGCCTTGAAAGGTGAGACCCCATCTAGACAAACAATAGATCACACTTTGAGTCTCTGATTCGATTTGCAACTGTATGGGCCAGGAAGGGAAGGGTGAAGACAAAGGCCTAGACCTCCTGTCTCCCCAATTGGGAATGCTAATTGTACCCCCCACCCGGCTAGGGCCATCAGCCATCTCTGAATCAACTCTCCAACAAAGCGACGCATCACTGCGTCCAGTGCAGAATGTATACTGTACAGTTCTGTTCTGTAGGCAACTTTAGCCAGCATTCGATTAATTACTCACCTACTGCAAAGGTTGTTCCATAGGCCTACATTGTCTTGGTTTCAGAGAGCATGGTAAATATGAAGTTTTTCCCTAAAGTCTTGTGTTTATATTCCATAATACGTCCATGTTGTTTTTACGCACGGGAGAATGCAGGCTTGAAGAGCGTCGTCAAGCGGCCTCAATAGATATGTTTCCTCTCAAAACGGTGCACATTTCAAAACGAGGTTTTTTTAAATCTATATTATTGGATGTTTGTAAGTGATCATTCAACACATGTTTTATTTTGAAATTGTACTACTGGAAATAGAAGTAGCCAGGTAGCCTAGTTGAAACTTCAACTGCTACGGAACGGGCACTGAAACGTTGACTTTTAGGGGGGCAGCCCAAGGGGCTCCACGCAATTGCATGGGCTGCGTAGTGCATTGAACCACCACCCTTGGTGACAGGTGCTGACCCAGCCGGTACAGGGGGAATTAGGCCATAAGACATAAGGGGCACCCTGGGCAGTCTCCTGACATTCAACAATTCAAGCGCACGTTGAATTCTTCCCAATAAAGTAGTTTCACCGTGGCTTTCCAATAGGTCAATTTCAAAATAAAACATGTTGATCAATCATTACATTTCCAATAGTGTAAATAAAATACTCTTATTTTGAAAAATGCACATCGTTTTTTTGAGGACATTTTATTTCTATTGAGGCCATATATAATATTGATACGGCTCCATTGCACGATGTAACGTGGTCTTATCAGTACTGAAATGCTTTCAAATGTAGGCTGTATTTTGTCATAAAGAAGACAAAAATGTAATGCTGAGCTTGTATTTTGGGGGAAATCGCAGATCGCTGAGTCTGTAACAGCATTGAGAGTTCATATGGCCGTGTATGGAATACACGAAATATCCTGATGTATTGTAATCACTATAAAACCGATCTGCTCTTTGGCGTTATGATTAGGCTATTATTATTCCAGTTTAATGAACATCTCGTTTCACGTTTATAACTATTTAAAATGTTTATAAATATTCAGACAACCGGCAGGGGCGGGCAGTGACACGCATGTATCTGAATAAAGCAACTTTTTTCGGCATGGCCCTTTCAAAAGTCCCCTTGTCCCGTTTGCTCTGGTGGTGGTGTAACGATTGGCTGAAGGGGAACGAACTGCTGATTGGCTGAAGGGGTTGTCAGTCAACGGTATTACTCCCGCCCAGCTCAAGCCCACAGGAAAAAAGACAAACAGGCCTGCATGCCAGAATACTTCTTGAAATCAAATGGAAATGAGATTTCTGGAAGGGGTATGGTTTACTAGGTGACTCATAACCCACTTTTACCCCGAAAGGCCTCTAACCTCCTTATAGAAGGCCTTTTTTCTGAAATCCCACTGACTTTGTTGATAGTAATTACTACCTACACATTCAGTGTTAAGCACTGTCTTTAGAAGTCAGTAAGAATGAAATAGAACTGTCCTTCCAAATTGTTTTAGATTAGATATCCTTTATTATCCACAAGGGGAAATTGTTTTGCTCGGGTCAATACATACATTCAAGACAATACATAAATAGACACCACAATTAAAACACCCAGCAACCGACAATAAGTACTTCAATTCTATAAAAGGTATGCCTATTACCCAATTCTAAATTCTACATTTAAAAGGGTCTGCAAAAGAAAGAAATGTCCTCTCCACTGTCGTGTGTCTTGTATGATTTCGGCGTGTATAAATCTGTATGTTCTTCTCTGTTCTCCACCCTCTCATCACTGCACACAGACTGCTACAGCACCTAAAACCATACATAAACTATTGAGATCATTTATATTAGTTACAGCTCATGGCTTCACTAGAGGTATGACAAATTATGAGAAACAGATGAATGTTGATTGTATTTAGTCATTTGGAAATGATCACATTATGTGCCTTAACTCATTGAGTGCCATTAACGTGTTTCACATGTTTTTACCGCTATGGCGCTGGGTGCCAATGACGTGTTTGACGTGTTTTTTGAAAAAATAGTAAAAAAAAAAAAAAACATGTTCAGAACCCAAGATATCATCTGAAGATTTGCAGCTCCATCCACTCCTTGTTTAACATATAACTGAAAAAGGCTGTATCTCGCTTCCTAAGCACTTTTTTTTACTTTGAAAAAAACTCTGGCACTGGGACAACATATTTATATATAATTCTGGCAATTCTGGCACTCAATGAGTTAATTTGGGTAATATAAAATACCATTATGTGTGATACCATCTGTCAGCAAAGGTGTCCTCTTAAAATATGCTGTTCCTGATCAATTAACAGCTTTCTGTTAGTTGATCTGTCACACTTCCTAAACTTTATTTTTTATTGAAGGATTTGCTACAAACTGTATAAGATGTTTGTCTTGTTTGCCTCTTGTTAATAGGAATGAATTTGACCCACTAGTTTACAGGAATTCATTTTCCCAGATTATTCATTTGACCCTTTGCCAGTCTGCACAACTTAAGGGTTTTCCCTTGTATGATGAGTCTTCACGTGCCTTTTCAGGTTACCCATTTGAATAAAACATTTGCCACAAAATGTGCAACTATGGGGCTTTTCCCCGGTATGAATCATCATGTGTTGCTTTAGTCCACTATTATCACTAAAGCCTTTGCTACAGACTGTACAAATATGGGGCTTTTCCCCTTTATGAACCACCAAAATGTGTGTCTCAAGCTGTGGATTAAGATTAAAGCCTTTGCCACAAACTTTGCAACTAAAGGGCTTCTCCTCTGTGTGTATGATCATGTGTTGTTTCAAATTTCCATTGAGGGTAAAGCCTTTTCCACAAACTGTGCAATTATAAGGCTTTTCCCCTGTATGAATCAGGCTGTGTTTCTTCAGATCATTCATTTGTACAAAGCCTTTACCGCAAATAGTGCAACTATAGGGTTTTTCCCCTGTATGAATCATTATGTGCCTCTTCAGATTCTTATTAGAATTAAAGTCTTTTCCACAAAATGGGCAATTAAAGCTCTTTTCCCCTGTATGCATGACCAGCTGTTTCTCCTCTGTGTGAATAATCATGTGTTGCTTCAAATTTCCATTAAGGTTAAAGCCTTTGCCACAAACTGTGCAAATATAGGGCTTTTCCCCTGTATGAATCAGACTGTGTTTCTTCAGATCATTCATTTGAACAAAGCCTTTACCGCAAACTGTGCAACAATGTTTTTTTCCCCCTGTATGAATCATCATGTGTCTCTTCAAATTTCTATTAGTAATAAAACCTTTTCCACAAACTGTGCAATCAAAGCTCTTTTCAGCCTTGCCACTGTGAATCCTTGTGCATGTTGTTTGCTTTGATAATGTATTTGACAGCTTGTGGCTCAAAGTGAACGTGTCTCCTTCCACATGTGTTTTGTGCGATTTCAGTGTGTTTAAATCGGACTGGTCTTCCCATTTCTCCTCCCATTCATCACTGTCTTCAGTGTCAGATTCATAACAGTGTGAAGAGAGATCTCTGGTAGATTGTGATGCGCCACAGTCCTCTACATCAGCTCGTGTTTTTATGTGTTCAGTTGAGGTAGTGGCTACAGGCTCTGTCTCTCCGCTTTCATCATCATCTTCACTTTTCACTGATACTAATGTCAATGTTGACTGATCAGCCACCTCTGGTCTTTGAAGTAGCTCATCATGTTCCTCCTTAATGTGTGGAAGCTCTGGTTCCTCCTGAACCAGACTGGGACCAGTCTCTTGTTGTGCAGGGGAAACCTCTTTATACACAGGGAGGTGCAGGAAGCCTAGGGAAAAGATCAGATGAGAGAAAACTATTATATGTTTGAAAAGGTTTTCATGTGGCGTTTCCTCGGTTTAATAGCTTTGGCGGAATAGTTGGAGGAACTTCAGTTTTAAATCAATTATCCATTTCCAAACCATAAGTCTATCCTCATTATCAAAGACATTTCTCCAGGGCTTGACATTAACTTTTTAATATTCTTGTCTTTGGCCAATCATATTTTAAATTCACTTGTCTAGGCACAAACTCACTCGTCCTGGTTTACATTTATTTACTTTTCTTGCATTTAGCATTTTAATTCATAATTTAGTTCTTAACTCATTCAGTGCCCGGCTTATTTATGGCAGTTTGGCTCAGCCAAAATTCATTGTAAAAAAAAAGTGCTTAGGAGCCGAGATACAGCCTTTTTCAGTAAGAAGTTAAACAAAGAGTGAATGGAGCAGAATATTTTCAAATCATGATATCTTGGGTTCTGAACATTCTTTTTTTTCATTGGACGTCTTAGACGTCCAGTGGCACTCAGGGCTTATATTAGCGGACGTCTTAGACGTCCAGTGGCACTGAATGAGTTAATTGATGAATATTAATATTTCTCAGCAGACAAAAACAACGTAAATAAAGACAAGCATTCACACTTTGATAAAACTCATACAGTAGCACATGTGCAGTTTTATCGCGGCCTTCAAATCCAGCCCTATGTTGCGCTGATCAAAGCAATGGATTCCATTGCTCTGATCAGCGCAACATAGGGCTGGATTTGAAGGCCGCGATAAAACTGCAGCACAATATAGGGCTGGATTTGAACTCGTGACCAGAGTTGTGACCATTTCAAGAGTGAAACACTGCTGTAGTGCCCCATATGTGTGCAATTTAGTTTTTTGGGTGAGGCTCTTTTCATGGCAGACCCCTGCACAGCGTTTGTGCCAAATTTGGTGCGGATGGGAGCAATGGTGCACCTGTGGTCCCCAGTGGCCCCTGGTGGCCACATGTGGCCCCTGATATGGCTATTGTGATGGCAGACCCATGGCCAAGATTGGTGCGGATCGGAGCAACGGTGTGCCTCGCAGGTCTGCATGTTTCGTTTGTGACATTCGTCCACCCAACCACCCACCCACCGTCGGTTGACCCTCTAGGAAATTTTCGAGTTTTGTGTAGCTACGAGCAATCGAGTAGGGATGTGCACGGATATTCGACTATTCGATTAAACGGGATGGACCCTACTAACCGTTTTGTAAATAAAATCCGGTTATTCTAAAAAAAAAAAAAAATATATTATTAAGTTTTATTTTACACATTTCATTTTTGTAACCAAATTACTGTCATGTCTTAATAAAAGTTTGCATTTAAGAAAGCTAAAATACGTGTCAATTAAGTATTAACATGGATCATTTGCGTGCATGTCACTCATTTCTGCAGCGCTGGTCAGGACTCACTGCAGCTTGGCATTGTGGGTTGACACATTCCTTCCCCGTGCATTGATTGAGCGTAAACAAACACACGTGTGCGTCTGTGCAACGATGTCGGTAAAAAAGAAGAGCAAAGCTTGGGAATATTTTGACTTGTCAGAAGATGGCACACAAGCGGCGTGTAGGCTGTGTCCAGTTAAGCTTGCTTATAAGAATTCGACTGGGTCGCTGAGAAATCACGTAAAAAAAAACACCTCGACGTAAACCTTGACACTGGAGCTAGCCAGAGCCAAACACAGGCCCGCATTACATCGTTCACCAGTTCTACTACTAGCCACCGCCGCTGTGACCCTGGTCGGTCTGAAAAAATAAATCAGCTCATCACGCAGATGACCGCAACAGACATGCTGCCCCTCAGCTTTGTTGAAGGCAATGGCTTCAACAAACTGATTAACTTTTTAGAGCCGGAGTACACAGTGCCAGGGAGGAAAATGATAACGTCGAGGTTGGAGCTGGAACATGACAAAATGAATGCAGCCATAAAAGGGAATATGGAGAGGGCGGAATATGTTGCAATCACAAGTGATGGCTGGACATCCACAACCACCGAGTCATGACAATTACGTGTCATTTTATTGTTGAAGGGAAACTGGTCAGTCGAGTGCTCCAGACATGCGCGCTCGAGGAGCGACACACAGCAGCTAACCTGGCTGAGCATCTGAAAACATCTACCAATAAATGGGGCCTGGAAGGAAAAGTCACCGCCTGCGTTCATGATAATGCAGCCAACATGGTGTCAGCAAACCTAACTCTGCTGGAGTGGGAGTCAGTGCCATGTTTTGCCCACACGCTGCAGTTGGCCATTAATGATGGTCTAAAAGCTAACGCCATGGCCCGACTGATAGGTGCGGGTTCAAGACTCGTTGGCCATTTCCATCACAGTACTGTCGCCACCAATGCACTTAAGGCGAAGCAAAAACAGCAGGAGATGAAGGGCGACCACAAACTCATACAGTCGTGCCAGACCCGCTGGAACTCTGTTTGTGACATGCTCACTCGTCTCCACGAACAAAGATGGCCCATCACGGCCGTCCTCTCGGACAGAACCGTCACCAAACTTTCCGAGGCGAGGACCTTGGAGTTGACAGATGACCATTGGCAGACATTAGAGGCCCGTTCTCCAGGCTCTCAAAACTGCCACTACGGCTCTTTGCAGCGAGGACTATGTGTCGTTGTCAGTGGTCTTCCCAATCCCAACGCATTTGTTGAACAGGTAAATAAAATATAGCGTAGCATAGCCTGTAAATTCATTTATTAATAATTTAATATATTACATTATAAATATATAGTAGGCTAGTAAGCGTAAGCCCAAGTATACTAATATTTAGCTATTATTAACATTATTAATTGATTAATGTGATCATCTGCATGTGCACCGATGATCAGCACTTTTTGTATTTAATTACTTTCCCATTGTCTCTCAGACATCTACTCCGCTCTGAAGAGGATCCCAAAGTAGTGGCCGAGTTTAAGGGGACAGTAGCGAAATCACTGCAGAAACGAATGGAACCCGCAGATACAAAGAAAGCTGGGAGAGCTGCTTTGCTCGCCTCAGCTCTAGATCCCCGCCATAAACACCTGCGCTTGCTCCCGTTGGATGTGCAAGTTAAGGTCCGAGAACAACTCGCTGTGCAGTATAACAGCCTACCAGAACCAGTGGCAGTGCGTCATGAGTCTGACGAAGACAACAATCCCGACCACAACGCTGCAGGGCATGAACCGGGGCCCTCGCAGCCAAAAGGGAGCCAAGTCCAGATGATGAGCTGGAGCGATACTGGGCTGAACCACCTATCCCACTTAGCGAAGACCCACTTCTGTGGTGGGGCGGCAAAGAGCGAAGTTTCCCCAAACTTTACCGACTTGCAATGCATTATCTCTGTATACCTGCATCATCTGTGTCATCTGAGCGAGTCTTTTCAGCTGCGGGCCTTATTGTCTCTCGCCTCCGATCCCGTCTTTCACCCAAGCATGTTGATATGTTGATTTCGCTCAACAAAAACGTATGGTCTGAGTGAGTAAAAAAAGAACAAATCTTCCACTGACTGTTTGATCACTGTTTTATTTTATTGTGGAGCTTACTGACTGAGTCGCGTATGTTGTTTGTTTGTTGTTCATTAAGCCATATTGGTCCCGACTCCCGGCTTTCATAAGGCCAAGTTAATAGGGCTGCTTGTTTAGACAGGCTTGTTTGTTTCTTCATTTTATTTCATAGTTTGTTTGTTTTTAAAGCCACACATGCTGTGTGACTGTGTGTGGCTGTGTGCACTGTGCTTCAAGCATTCAACAAATGTATAAAGAAAAGAAAAAGTCTTGGAAAAACTTGAACAAGTAAAAGGTGTTGTCTAAAACCTTTGGAAAATAAACGTTGCTTAACGTGATGTTGTCTGACTCTGAACTAAGTTAATTAATGTGATAGCTAATGAACATATAGACTATAATAATAAATGGAATGCTGTAATTTGCGCTATGTTGCGGAGGCCTAATGCACGGCTTGCACGCAGTGGCGGACAATTGGTTTGACCTACTTTCCCTCTCAACGTGTATTTTAATATTTATTTATAAGCATTTTAATTGGCTTTCATATACTCTTAATATTTTTTTCAAGTGATAATTAACCTTATACTGTAGATCGAAATGTGCTCAGTTTGGGCCATTTTCTGGGTGTTAATTGTAATAATTTAATTCTGTGGAATCCACGGAGGTATAGTTTAATGCGCTTTCGGCTCTCACTTTAACTGTCGGGGGACAACGTTGTTCCCCCATATATTTCACTGCAGTAATCTGATCCCTGGTCAGTCAGTCTATCATAGCAGCACTTGATTCTTCTTTCACACCTACAGCCAGCATACAAAGAACAACGAGGTGTCTGACACCTAGTTGGTCGAGTTGAGAGAGCAACTGCATGTATCCAGTAACAGTATCAGTGAATCTGCGCAAACACACTGCACACATTTTGCACACACTAGACAACGGTGCCCGTTGGGTACAGTCCTACTCGGGAACGATGCAAACAGGGAATGCATGCCCCACCCTGTTCTGCAATACCCGTTGTAACCGTCCGTCTGTCTGTCTGTCTGTGTCCTTTTGGTGCCCATATGGAAAAGCCATTGTGCAGTGGTAAAGATCTGTGACTGCATATGAAAAGTGGACTGGCTGACTAATCAACAGCTCTACATTCTAAACTGCTAATGATAAAAGTGGTAACTTGGAAAAGCCTTCAGCGAATAAGCACAATGGCACTTAAAATGATTCAATGCAAGCATGTTGACTTTGTATTTTTCTTTGTTTTCATCTTGTTAAAATGCTACTGATAAACGCAATAACTTGTATGAATATTCAGAGCATAAGCACAATGACACTTCATAATAATGTGTTAACTTCAAGTGCTTTTGTTTGTTTAGTATGAACACATCAATGTCCTGATTGAAAATCGGTCACACACCTTCATTTGTTTGTGTTGGACATGTATGATGTTCTTCTTTCTTAAAAGCAAGAAAGCTATGGCCTGTTTGACTGTGGGAAACACTGTATGCTAATAAAGTGATATTTTGTTTTACCCGATAAAGTGTTGCACCTCATCTTCCTTGTCGATGTTGACACATCAGCCTCCTCTTCCTGTTCCTCTTTAAGCTGTGGAGGTTGTGGTTCCTCCTGGACCGGACTGGGGCTCTTCTCCTCCTGTTGTGGAGGTTGTGGTTCCTCCTGGACCAGACTGGGGCTCCTCTTCTCGTCATGTCCAGATGAAACCTCTTTACACACAGAGAGAAGGGGGAAAAAAGAGGCATCATCAATCTAGTGTTTTTTTTAGTATTTGTTTTAGTTTTTTATATTAAAGTATAAGTGAGCTTTTACTTGTACTATGTAACTGAAATGACCTACAGATAATCAATAATATAAGGATAATAATCCTAATTCGCTTTCGGCCGAAAGAGCCGGAAACACCGGGAAAATGTTTTACCGAAACAGCGTATCAACATTTCAGAGAAAGACACGACACAAATTGCTGTGCAGGCTACAGGAATATAGCCTACCACTAAAGCCACCAAATAAGCATGCCTTTATTTTAGCCAGTCCCAAAGGAAAGTAACCCCCCCCCCCCCATTTGGAACATTTGGAATATTTTTTTAACATTTCAACAATACAAATCATGTATGGGGGTCCCTGGCAGCTGGCACACAATATTTGTACATGGGGGTCTGCAGCCAATTACATTATCTATTTGAGGTGGGTGGGGGGAATAGACCCACAATTTGAGACCCACTGTTCTAGTAGAATGAAGCTACCCACATAATACTGGTAAATGTAGTTCAGCTAGCTGCTAATCAGTGTAGCAACTTGTAGCCATGTTTGCTTACTATAAGCGACTTTGGGCTTGTTTTTCTGTCAAGTCGCTTGTAAATATTGGTAGTTACGGGTTGCGTTTTTTTTTTACTTCTTTCTTAAGTGTAGTCGCTAATTTGGGCTTGCTTCAATTGTTCTTTCATTGTTGTTTTGTCTGTTTAAACCAGTGGTTCTCAAACATTTTCATGTCAAGGACCCCCCAAATTAATAGGTGTTTGTCCGTGGGCCCCCATCTGGAAATATTTTGTGCAAGGGATGCCCATACAAGATTTATGTATTTAAAATTTCTAAAAACATTCAACAAATGTTCCACTCCCCCCCCCCCCCCCCAACATTATTTTGAAAATAGCAGATCTCTATCAACGCGACACGTTGTGAGCTTGTAGATCGGCTATTTTTCAAATATTCAGGTTTTAAAGTGCTCTTTTTTGTTAAAAAGGTTAAAGTACTATATTCTGATAGTAATCATTGCTACAGAGCGTTTGTTTGGTCACAGGGGTCTCTCCAGCTCTTTAATAAACAGAATATAGTACATTTTCATGTAGGTGACAACCAGGGGTGCAATGCTCACTGGACGGCCTTGCACGGCGTGCAAGTACCTATTTGACCAGGAGCACGCGCAGGCACACGCAGAGATTTAAAACTACTTTAAATTCACACTTCAACAAAGTTTACAAAGTCTCCCGACTCACGCCAGGTACATTAACATAGGAATTAGCCTACATGCATATCAATTGTCCATTGTGTGACCTATAGTGTAGGTGTTAAGCGACGTGTGCGTCACATCATTAAAATACAGTGCAAGCACATCCCAAATGAGCATAGCAACACTGGTGACAACATTTAAACCAATCAGGAAAGAGCACTAAAAATGCATTCTCTGTATAATAAAGAGCTGGAGAGACATGGGAGACTCCTTTTACCGAACAAACACTCTATAGCAATGAGTACTATCAGAATATAGATCTATTTAACACTTATTTTAACACAAGTAAATCACTTACCCTACCCTTAACTCATTCACTGCCACTGACGTAAAAAACGTAATTTGTCCCGTTTACCAATCCTGCCACTTTGTTAACTTAAAACTTAAAAATTCTGTATCTCGGCTCCTGAGTACTTTTTTTTTTCAATGAAAAATCTCTGGCAGTGGGCAAACGCGGCCAGCAATTATTGTGGCAGTGAATGGGGACCGTACCTATGTTCCCCAGGTTCTATGTTCCCCGCAAAAAAGGTTCTATGTTCCCCACTTACCAAAAAAGGTTCTATGTTCCCTGGGTTCTATGTTCCCCTTTTACCTAAGAAAAGGTTCTATGTTCCCCGTTTACCCCAAAAAAAGGTTCTATGTTCCCCATTAGCAAAAAAAATGTTCTATGTTCCCCGCTCACCCAAAAATGCAGGAAAAATACATTTTTAATTTCCAATTATTAATAACATCTCTGAACACACACAACTGAACATAATGGGGAGAAATTACTATCAGAAACTTGCCCGCCCCTTTCCCCTGGCGGCCATCTTGGACAAAAATTTTACCATATGATAATAAACATTGGTGAGGACCAAATATATGAAGATATGTTGAAAATGGGTGAAAATGGGTTGTCCTTTAAGCTTGCATAATTGTCTCCACCAGGCCGAAAGGCATGGCCAGAGAGTATGTTTTACCCCCTGTCCGTCCGTCCGTGTGTGTGTCCTGTCCGTGTGTTACCAGCTAATCTCCGGCACCATTGGCCCGCTCGCTGCGAAACTGTGCTCCCTCGATACCAATTCAGAACCTCTGCCCCAAATTTTTTCACATGGTTCTGTTATAGCGCCACCAGGAGGCCGATTTGTGCAAAACCCTTTTTTTTTTACATTACTCCTACAGATTTCATCCAAACGCCATGCAAATCGTTACACAGTATCTCTATAGTCATGTGATCAACCCGGATCTGTCCGATTTCCCATATTCCATCCTGATTGGCTAAGGTTGGCTTCCAAAGTTTGCAGGATTGGTCCGTTTTGAACAAAATGCCTCGAATCATGAACGCAGCTTGCAATTTCCGTGAAATTTCACACGCACATTCCCACTAGGCCGAGGAAGAAATGCCACCTATTTCATATTGGCCTGTTATAGCGCCACCAGCAGGTCTAATTTAGCAAAACACATTTTTGGAACAAAATGCCACAAATCATAAATGCAGTGTCCGATTGCCGTGAAAGGCCTAGGAAGAAATGGCACCCTTTTCACATTGGCCTATTATACCGCCACCTGGAGGCCACAATAACGTACCTGACCTGGCATAGACCTGTGCTCCGAGGAGCACTTTTTCTAGTTACGGGGCCAGAGCTCAGCTCTGGACCTGTTTTAATATTGCCTGTATTCTTCTGTTTCCGCCACTTTTCGCAGTTCTGGGTGAACCGTGCTGTCGCTTTTTACGAAACTCGGCCATATGGTAGATGGTCATGAAAAACTATCAAGAAATAAATCTCACAATCTTTCGTCAAAAGGTGGCGCTATAGCACTCAATTGAAAATGCCAACTTTGAACAGGTACAACTCATGCCCTGTTTGACCTACAGCCATAAAACTTCAATACACACATGCGTCTACTCATGATGAACAACTTTAACCCTCTGACTTTTGACCTCTGACCTTTAGATCTCCCACCATTTTGAATTATATGAAAAGCAGCTAAAATCTCCTCCTGGGATTTTTGAGCAATCTGCACGAAACGTTTTACACATGAACTTTGGACCTATGCCGACAAACCTGTGCAAAAGATTTTCCATAAGTGAAAAAATTAAGCTTTAATGAGCCAATGAATATTGCAGTTTTATGACAATTATTCATCTGCCCCTAACACATACATGCAGACTCACATTTCTTTGAAACTTTGCGTTAATGTTGAGGGTCATTCCAAATATTACTGAAACCAATCTTACTCCAATTGGTCAAAGGGGGGCGCTATAGCGATTTTTTGAAAGTGCAAACTTTAAACAGGCAAAAGTCATGCCTCGTTTGGCCGACAGCCATTAAACCTGCTTACACATGTGCCTTGACTCATGAGGAACACATGTATCACGTTGACCAGTAAGCTCCGCCCTTAGATTGTCCGCAATTTTGAGCAGTTTGAAAAACACTTAAACCCAGGATTTTTCAGTTATTTGCGTGAAACTGTGGCCGTTTCTCAATACCCGAACTTGTCTGTACTCCCGTCCTCACGAACTCGTGATACGTCATCAGTCGCTGCCCAAGTACTGTTCCAATTCTAAGTTCGCATTTGCCCAAGTACAGACCAAATACCCGGATGTGAACTTGATCCGCCCGGATCCGCCCCCTTTACCGAGCATGCTTCAGACTAGACTCGCTGAGGACTTTTCACAGCAGATTGCCCAGAATGCAACACCGCACCGGACCACCAGCGCTTGAAAAACAGGACCATTATGGCGGACAAGGACCGCGGTAAGAAATGTCCGAATTCTTTTTTTGTTTTGCCACAGAATGTAATTTTAAGATTTATTTTAGGCTTGAATGTTGTTAATTAACTTCAAATCTGTGGCTGATTTGTGCACCGAACTTTCGGACGTTTGTGTAGCCGGCTAGCCGCTGTTAACCCGGCCGCAGATGACCGGCCCGTCAGACCACTGTACCCCGCCTAAGAAGCCTTATTTGCGGCCAGTACTTTTGAAAGTGTCCGCTGGTTCAGCTGGGTCTTCTTTGTAGTGGTTCAAATGAGATCTAATTAGTTGTGGATATATTTATTGGACTTCTATAGTCTCAGCCAATTTTGGGGAGATAGAACTGCCTCTGACTAATGTTTGATATGTGTTTATGCGAGTAGTATTAACGTTATTTTACTTCAATTGAAGGTATGCGTCCAGGGAGTTCATTCTGCACTGAGCTGTCAACGAGACTTTTCACCAAGCAAGAGGACTTCATCCAGAGAAATATGCATTTGTTTATCAGTTGTGGAAAAAGTACTCACATTTTTTACTTGAGTAAAAGTAACAATACTGCAATGTAGAAATACTCTGTTACAAGCAAAAGTCCGGAATTAAAAAATTACTTGAGTAAAAGTACAAAAGTATTGGTATAAAAATGTACTTAAATACCAAAAGTTGAAAGTAATCCTTATGCAGAATGTCCCATTTCACAAGTTTTCTAATGTATAAAATGTCTAGAAATCTTTTGAAAATAGCAGACCCTACAAGTCCTATAAGTGAGCTTGTAGATCGGCTATTTTCTAATGGGCGAAATGTAGATATGGCTCAAGTGGTTAATGTATGTTTTGTAATAATAATCTAAATCTACAAAGTAACTAGTAACTGAAGTTTTCTAATAATTGTAATGGAGTAGATTTGGAGTAGAAGTAGTGGAGTAAAAGTATTGGAAATTGGAAATACTCAAGTAAAGTATAAATACCTAAAGATTGCACGGTACAGTACTTGAGTAAATGTACTTTGTTGCTTTGACCACTGGTCTTTTGTCTCAGTTGGGCAAATTGGTTTGACTGAGTGCAAAGTTAGGATTCATAACTTTATAGTTCAACTTTATTAGTAAATTAGTCCATTTAACCTATTAGTATCCAACTTTAAAGTGGTACTTAACTGCCTCTTTTGTGTTCTTTTGATCAAATTTGCATGTAATTATTATTGAACAATTGCTACCAATGTGCATTTAAACTAACATACAGCATTACAATATTATTCAAGGGACAGATGTGGAAACCCAGGCCCTCATTACCTGGCGGGGGACCAATGACCGGTACTTCACTGGGAAGAAAAACACGTTTAAATCTGGATGGGAGTGAGTATTGAGTGCTTCTAGCATTTCCTATATATCTGGGCAGTGGTTGGTGTCAGATTTGGGCAGTGTCCATCTTTAATGATTTCTTATTATTGTAGTGGAAGTGAGTCAGTATTGTTGTTTTCTCAGGGAATTTGTTAAGACTTCAGGCCTGTCCATGACAGGCAAACAGGCAGGCAAGAAGTGGAATAATCTCAAAGATCGCTACAAGGTAATCTGAACATCTGCAAAGACGCAGCATTCCTTGAGTGAAAGTGTTACTTGGGAATGTGAATAGTCAGTTTCACAGTGTAGTAATTAGAACCCTATTTCCAGGAGCATAAAGATCCACCATCTGGGAAAGGGGTAGAGCCCGGTGATGCCACAGCTGCCACCTGGAAGTGGTACAGTCAGATGGATGCTGCTCTCGGGGGGCAGCACTCAATTAATGCCCCCCTGGTGGTTGCATCCAATATCACTGCCACTTCAGGTGGCGTGGTCCGCTTAGCGACCTCTAGCCTATCAGAAACAGAGGAAGCCAGGGAGAGCCAGCCAGAAAAAAATGAAGATTTGCTGGATTTCTTGCGAGAGCAGTCCGAGAGAGAAGAGGAGAAGCACAGGGAGGACTTGAGAAGAGAAGAGGAGAGGGAAAGGGCAGCCACACAGCGCTCAGAGAGATATCTGGCTCTGTTTGAGAAACTGGTGGACAAAATGTAGTGAAATAATCATATTTGAACTGCCCCCCACCCCCCCCACCATGACAAGCACTTGGAATTGTACGAGTTCAGGCATTACATTTAGTTGGACTTGGTTCCACAGATAAATATTGTGAAAATAGCCGAACTACGCTCACAGCGCGTCGTATTGCGAGGCGTTGTGAGCTTGTAGATCAGCTATTTTCACAATATTTGCCTCTTTCGTAGGTCAATATTTGGCCAATGTTGGACCATTTCTTATAGTTCAGTTTGATTCATATTCATTTGCATCAGTCTTTTTACCACTTAAACCATATTTGATACTTTGGCTATTCACAAATGGCAGATGTTCAAGCTCACAGCGTGTCACTTTTTGCCGCACTTTGAGCTTGTAGATCTGCTATTTTTGAAAGAATTTTGAAAATGTATGCAAATATTTGAACACATATACATTTTTAACTAAAATCTTTGCTTCTCGGGGTCCCTGGAACAAAAAAGTTGGAACGAAGTTTGAGCACCACTGATATAGCAACATAAGTTTTTCAGAAAAGCCTCAGGTCTTAATGGATTAAGCTGTTCATCTGGGGACCCCCCCCCCCAAAAAAAAAACTACCCCCCTGGGTAGTGTACCGTTAATATGTAATATATGTTGTCTATTTTGTTCACTTCCCAGGGATTTGTTTCATTTGTCAATTGTTGTACAAGTAATTACATTTTAACACATTCTTGAAAGTAAATTATATTATTTAATTTGATTTACAACAAAACAGAAAAGACACCATTGCATGAAATTAATATAATACAACATATATATAAATATATATATATATATATATATATATATATATATATATACACAACTATTTACAATCTAATTATATGAAATGAAATGATGCAACTTGTACTATGAATGCTTAGTCAACTTGACCGTTGGCCTCTGTACTTAGTCTGCTCTTTTTCCCTCTACAGCAATTCTTCGCGGTGTTGTGAGCTTATAGATCTGCTATTTTCGGCTATTGTTCGGAACAATAGCAGATCTATAAGCTTGTTCCCCATCAAACAAAGAGTTGGCGGACCCTCTTTAGTAACTCTAAGAACCCCCTAGAGGTTCCGGACCCCCTGTTGAACACCCCTGCTGTACACAAACCTTCCTCTGTCTGTAGATCAGGGGTCTTCAATGTTTTTCAGGCCAAGGACCCCTATAGCTGAGAGAGAGATGAAGCAGGGACCCCCTACTACATATGTTGCAGATTAAACCTTTTCATAGATTTCATAGATAGATCCATGGACTTGTTTGACAGCACTATCATTGTGTAGTGTTGTGCTAGATTCATGTTAATGTGTATTTTCATATATTTAACCACTTGAACCATCAATACTTAGTAAACTTGACCTTGCGCTCTGTACTTGGTCTGCTCCCCCCTACACCAAACCTCTCTGCTGAAAATAGCAGATCTGCTATTTCCGGCTAATGTTCCTCTCAGAATAGGGATGCTAGGGTTCAAGTGGATAATGTAAAAAAAAAGTTCCTATCACACAAAGATTTGGTGGACCCCCCTGTAGTAACTCTGAGGACCCCCTAGGGGTCCTGGACCACCGTTGAAGACCTCTGCTCTACATGTAATCATGGTCTCCCAGCCATGCATCCAGTTCATCAGGAGCACTGATTTCATCAGCAAGCCTCTCTCGGAGACCGTTCCCAGACAGTTCCCTCTCAGCGCCGTCTGCGCCATCCTCCTCAACTGGGCCCGGGCCATCCTCCTGCTCCTCCTCCTCGTCCAGGATATCCCCTGCTGCCTTGCAAATGTTGTGGAGTATGCAGCATGCGGCGATCACCTTTGGGGCAAAGATGGGCCTGATCTCCAGGGCCCGAAGGAAGATCGAGCGCCACCGTGCCTTCAGCATCCCAAAGGTACGCTCTACGATGTTGCGTCCTTTGGTGTGGTGCCGGTTGTACCGTGCTTGAACTTGGCCTGTGAATTCAAAATATATTCAAATACTTTGTAAATCTATTGTGTATTTCAAAGTCACCAAAGTACTCTCTGTGTGTGTGTGTGTGTGTGTGTGTGTGTGTGTGTGTGTGTGTGTGTGTGTGTCTGTGTGTGTGTGTGTGTGTGTGTGTGTGTGTGTGTGTGTGTTTTCTTATGACACAGGAAGAGCGTTCTTACCTGCCAAAGGCTTGCGGTATGGAGTCATAAGAGCCACAGGGTGCTGCAAGCACGGATAGCCTCCATCACCCAACAGGAAGAACCTTGCTGGTGGATACAGGGCCTGCTTGTAGAAGCGTGATCGCCGCATGACAAGGGCATCATGTACAGTACCTGGTTGGCCAATGTATGTTGAATGTTAATGTTTTGAATAGCCAAATAAATCTTAAGATGACAGTCTTAATCTGAATGTTTTAGAAAATGTTTGGATACAATTTGCATTGGCTATTGATTTCATGTTTTGTCCCAAAACATGCCTAGCATTACTTGAAATACGTGCAGCCTAATGTACAGGGTCCCCACAGTCATGAAATTCCCTGAAATATTTCATAATTAGAAAAAACCTTTTCCAGTCCTGGAAAAGGTTTTGAATTTATCAAGGGTCGTGGAAAAATATTTGGCTATGCATTGTTTTTGGCTATTGATTTTGTTGATAAAAAACATTTTCCAAAACATGTACATTACACAAAACATGTAACATAAGTTAGTTTTTCGCCAAACAGGCTGTGTGATTGCAGCCTAAATGTATATCGGACGTGACAAAAAGAACAGATTAAGAGAAGACTGCACAAGCCATTATCCCCAATGCAATCTTGCGCTCTCTCCCTCTCTAACCATGGAAGAGAGACGTTGCCTTGGAATAAAATTATATTTGATACACATATTTGAACACAAGCAGATTGCTTTAAATTATCGTATATTTTTTCTTGTCAGGAATCCAGTGGAGAGCCGCCCCACCCCGGCCGGGAGGAAGCTGATGACCTGGAAAAGACCGGGGAAGCTTCCTCCCGCCCCCACCCTCCTGGCCGCGAGGAAGCTGAGGACCTGGAACAGACCGGCGAGGCTTCCTCCCGAAACAAATCCAGCATATCTTCATTTTTTTTTCTTAGGTCGTGGCTGGCTTTCCCTGGCTTCCTCTGCTTTCGAAGAAGGGCTAGAGGTCGCTAAGCGCACCACGCCACCTGCAGCTGTGGCACCACCGGGCTCTATCCCTTTGCCTGTTGGTGGGTCTTTATGCTCCTGAAAATAGGGTTCTAATTACTGCACCCCGGCCGGGAGGAAGCTGATGACCTGGAAAAGACCGGGGAAGCTTCCTCCCGGCCCCCCCCCCCTGCCCGCAATGAAGCTGAGGACCTGGAGAAGACCGGCGAGGCTTCGGCCAGGTAAAAGTGACCAAAATGAAAATGCACTGTGATATGTTAGCTTGTAGATCTGTTCTTTTTGTCAGGTGACACCTTTACTGTAGTCTATCTAGGCAGAGGCATTGATAGCACACATGTTTAAAGGTCAATACCACTTTGGTAGAGGCTAGGGTTGTGTAGTTAACGTGCCATGATGTAACTCCAAAGGTGGACAAGAAATCAAAAATAATCGCTCCAACACAGATACCCTGCAGCACCAGTGAGGGCAAAAGCTTTCTGTTGATGTAGGGGGGGACCATTCGGACGTGGCACCCGTCTATGGCACCGGCAGCATGGCGCAATACCGTTCCCAGACAAGTCCCTCTCAGTGCCATCCCCCACCCCCCTGGCCGCGAGGAAGCTGAGGACCTGGAACAGAGCGGCGAGGCTTCCTCCCGGCTCCACCCCCTGCCCACAAGGAAGCTCAGGACGTGGAGTAGACCGGCGAGGCTTCGGTGAGGTAAAAGTGACCAAAATTAAAATGCACCGTGATATGTTGTTAGCTTGTAGATCTGTTCTTTTTGTCACGTGACACCTTTACTGGAGTCTATTTAACGTGCCATGGTGGACAAGATTAAGAAATCACAAATAATCGCTCCATTGATTAGAAATTTATCATTCTAAATATGCTCCTCATTGACTTACATTGTACATAAACATTGACATTATTATTAGCACATAAACGAATGTAAACAACGCTGATTCAGACGATATAGAACATCACCAAACCCAGTACTGTTTTGTTTATTCTAATAAAAATGTTAACTTCCTGTTGGTTTTACTAGTTGAAGACTGCGGATTGCCGTCTTGTTGAGATGCCATGTTGGCCTGCCTCTCTAGTGTTGTAAGTTTATCTAACTAGGCAATTTTTGTATTGGATAATGCTTTGTGTTAGTAATTAGCCTAGACTTGACAGTTTTGTTCTTATTAAAAATAGTAAAATCAACAGGAAGTTTCGATTTGCACTAAAAATACAAACAGTACTGGCTTTGGTGATGTTCTATATTGTATGAATCAGCTTTGTTCGTTTATGTGCTAAAAGAGTGATGCGTGACAAGGGCATCATGTACAGTACCTGGTTGGCCAATGTAAACAGGAACCTGCCATTCGCATCACAGATACCCTGCAGGACCAGTGAGGGGAAAAGCTTCCTGTTAATGTAGCACTTTTTTTGTGGCAGTCTAGGGGGGACGATTCGGACGTGGCAACCGTCGATGGCACCGGCAGCATGGCGGAATACCGGATGTCCAGCTAGCCAGCGAAACTCGGCCCCCACCTCCTCCATGTCCTCGGGTCTGGGGAAATGAATCACTCTGTGGAGGAGCTCTGTCATCATTTCCTCCCAAGACCTTGTGGACCGTCCTGCAGATGGTGGAGATTGGCATCCCGAAGGCGTCTCGTGTCATCCTGTAGGACGCCCCACAGGCCAGCCAGTAAAGTGTCACCAGCACCTCAATTTCATGGCTCCATCCGTGGTCCTTCTCCCGGGGCAGCATATGGATGAGCATGGTCACACTCAACCTGGATAGCCGTAGGGCTGGTTTTGTGTCGCCACCGGCGAAGTACAGGGGACTGAGGAAGGGGACATGCTCATTCAATTGCGCATAGCGCACTGTGGGTTGGTCCTGTAAAAAAAAGAACATCATGTCACAAAATGGCAGATATACAAGCTCATAGTGCGGCACTGTGCCACGCTATGAGCTTGTAGATCTGCATTTTTTTTTAAAACTCTGGGACATTTGTGCACATCATTTTTTTTTTTTTTTTTTTTTTAAATCATTGCTTCTGTGGGGGTCCCTGGAATAAAACGTTTTGAGATGGGGGTCCGCGGCCAAATGTTTTCTAAATCCTAACAGTATGTTGTGGTACTCCAACTTTTCCATGTCAAGGGCCCACAAAATGATATGTATTTAGCCGCGAACCCCCATCTCTAAATGTTGTTCCAGGGACCACCCAGAAGCACAGATCGGAGTTTAAAATGTTTGCTTTAAAACATATATATATACAAGTTTTGTTGTGCACAAATCTTCCACGATTTTTCAAAAAAATATCAGATACAGTAGACCAGCTCATAGTGAGCTTGTATGTCTGCTATTTTTGAATAGCCAAAGAAATCTTAAAATGACACACAGATGCTTTCCCGGTCTTAATGGGTTAACTGATTTTTTTTAATGCTTGGATCTAATTTGCATTGTCTATTGTCCCAAAACATGTCTAGCATTACTTGAAATACGTGCCACCTAATGTACACAGGATGTCATGTGACAAAAATAGTAGATCTACAAGCTAACGCGTTGCGTCATACATTGTTGCCTTGTAGATCTGTTCCTTTTGTCACGTGACACCTTTGCTGGAGTCTATCTAGGCAGTGGCATTGATAGCACACATGTTTAAAGGGCAAGACCACTTTGGTAGGGGTTGGGGTTGTGTAGTTACCTTGCCATGATGTAACTCCAAAGGTAGTCAAGAAGAAAAAAAAATTGCTCCCTTGATTAGAAATTGATAATTCAAAATATGCTCCACATTGACTTACATTGTACAGTGAAACAGCTCTCAAAGTCACTCTTTTAGCACATAAAGAAACAAACTGATTCAGACAATGATCCAGATCCAGTCCGGGTTTTCTTCTTAATAAAAATAGTTAATCAACAGGAAGTTGATATTTTTATATAAAAAAAAAACAGTACTGTGTTTGGTGATCTATATTGTCTGAATCAGCCTTGTTAGTGCTAAAAGAGTGACTTTAAGAACTGTTTCACTGTACAGTGTCAATGAGGAGCATATTTTGAATTCTCAATTTCTAATCAATGGAGCAATTATTTTTGATTTCTTGTCCACCTTGGACAGGTAACTACACAACCCAAACCTCTACCAAAGTAGAGGTTGGAACCCACTCCCACCTCACATCAAAGCCGCCCCCACTCTTGCCGTGTTCAAAACCCACCTTTTTAGACTCGCTTTCCCTGCTTAACCCAAACCAAATCTCACTTTCTTCCTCTAAGCCTTAGCCTTTTGTTTTTAGCCTTTTAACATCTTCTTTTTCTCCTAATAAAATTGTTTTTAAACTGTTTTGTAAAGCGACTTTGGGTACTAGAAAAGCGCTATATAAGTCTGATGTATTATTATTATTATTATTATTAAAGTGATCTTGCCCTTTTAAGATTATTGCACCATTGCTATACGCCTGGAATTGGGGCTAAATACTTTGGAAAAGTTTTGAAAATATTGCCTATATTGGCATAACTGATTATTTTACTTTTTTAAAATCTCATAGTGATTTCACCATAACATCAAAATATCAAGGTCCATATCACCCAAACCTACATTACATTATTATGTAATGAAGACCAGAGTTGCAACTGTACTTGGACCTATTTCTGTCTACACCACATCTCTTGAATTGCTGAAATCTTGCAGAATTATCAGACCAGAAAGCCACTGTAGCCTTATATGAAATATAGTGCTTTTCACTAATGACGTGTCCCACAGTTTATATAAAGGTTTATGTTTCACCATACATAAAGCTAGCCTTCATAGACATGACTCATGGGATATTCTGGTTTTGACTAATGATATACAATGTCACACAGATGAGGTACAGTATAGGTACTTTATTCACACTTATTTGTGTTTTATTTATGCTTACCAAGTAAACTGTGAAGTCTAGGCTAACTACTAACACAAAGCATGATCCAATACAAAAAATTGCCTAGTTAGATAAACTTACAACACTAGAGAGGCAGGCCAACATGGCATCTCTCCTCTGCCTCCTCAGCTCCATCCTGGCTCTCCTTGCACGGATTCTCCTCCTCCACTGGGCAGCCTCCTCTTCAGCCTCTAAATGCAGCATGCCTACAGCCACAGCAGCAACTACAAGACGCTTCTGGTCCATTTTTGTCCCGTTCTCACTTTTAAAATGCTTGTCTTTCTTATAATATCAATATAATATCTAATAATAAAATACAGTGATTTTGTTTGAATATGATGGAATATGATTAAGGATTACTGTGATTATGGTAAGCTCACATTTCATATCACACACACACGATACAGTAAGAACTCCTGTAAGTTATTAAAAGTAAAAATAAATAAATAAATAAAACGTTTTTTAAGAAACGTTTATTTTTTATTTGATTTTTTTTATGCATGGGCAGGGACCACCTGCAATACCTTTGCGGACCACCGGTTGAAAACCCCTGGTATAGGCCTTCATATGCATATTTCTATACGCTTTTTAAAAAATATAACAGTAAATGGGATATTAACATGTATTTCTCTTTTAAAAACGAAAAGAGGCAGTGTTGTTTTATTTAAATTTTATTTTTTATAGAATGTTTTCTTGTAAACAGCACATTAAACTTATTTTATACTCCGTTGTACAAAAATAACGAGATGGTGACGTCATCGAGTACGCTGCCGTTCCAACTACCGTACTCCCGTTCTCCCGTCCTCCCGTCCTCGGAAGTACGCTGCCGTTCCAACTACCGTACTCCCGTCCTCCCGTCCTCCCGTCCTCGGAAGTTCCTACTTCCGAGGCGAACTTGCAAGTCTGAACTTCCAAGGACGCAAGTCCATGCTTCCCAAGTTCGGGTATTGAGAAACGGCCTCCATCATCTGTGTGATCTCCTTTTTCACAGGTTCTTGTCTGTTGCTCCAATGGCTTCTCCCTTAAACGTGTGCCTCACGACCGCAAGGTTGCCGGTTCAAGCCTCACTTGATGCAGATTCATTTAAGTTGAATTGCAAAAAACATGACTGTATCAATGAATACATGTGCAAACGGTAAAGATAACATGAAATGCTTATTTGAGAGTATGTTTTTTCAATGTATGACGTACTTCATTGTGAAAATAGCCGATCTACAATCTCAAAACTTTTCAGATAGCAACGTGTTTCTGAGCTTGTAGATCGGCTGCTTTCACTGGTTCACTTTTATCTTCAACAGACAACCTCAGCCTGGACAAAGCTATAGCACTATAGGTAGTGTTGCAGCCTGTCAATCCGAAGGTTGAGGGTTTGATTCCTGTTAATGGCAATAGGTTGAGACGTCCAATCAATCCATTCTGCTTCTATCTCTCTCTCTCTTCAATATATTCCGTTTCCATGTCTCTCACTCCGCCCTTAGATTGTCCGCAATTTTAAGCAGTTTGAAAAACACTTAAACCCAGGATTTTTCAGCTATTTGCGTGAAACTGTATCATCTGGCTGATCTCTTTTTTCACAGATTTTATCTGTTGGTCCAATGGCTTCTCCCTTAAGTGAGTGCCACACGACCGCAAGGTTGCCGGTTCAAGCCTCACTTGATGCAGACTCATTTAAGTTGAATTGCAAAAAACATGACTGTATCAATGAATACATGTGCAAACGGTAAAGATAACATGAAATGCTTATTTGAGAGTATGTTTTTTCAATGTATGACGTACTTCATTGTGAAAATAGCCGATATACAATCTCACAACTTTTCAGATAGCAACGTGTTTCTGAGCTTGTAGATCAGCTACTTTCACCAGTTTCAGCCAGGGGCTTGGTTCATGACAGAAGGCAAAAATGTATGATCTTCAACAGACAACTTCAGCCTGGACGAAGCTGTAGCACTACAGGTCGTGTCTTAGCCTGTGAGTCCGAAGGTCGAGCGTTCGATTCCTGTCAATAGCAATAGGTTGAGGTGTCCATGTGTGAGGTTCTTAACCTGGGATTGCCCCCCTGCGTCCTATGTATGTCCACCTCAGCTGGGTCGAGCTTAAAAGTAATTTCACCTGTTGGAATCATTTGCTTTGTCTCAATTTCAATCTATTCCGTTTCCATGTCT
>NC_137609.1:1596669-1678039 GCF_963280865.1 Gymnoscopelus braueri
TTTGACTTTAAAAACTAAAAAATTACAAATAACTAATGGGTATAAATACATGTATTTAAACCTTTTTAAATGTCTCAATTTCCTGCATTTTTGGTGAGCGGGGAACATAGAACCTTTTTTTGGTTGAGTGGGGAACATAGAACCTTTTTTAGAACCTTTTTTGGTTGAGTGGGGAACATAGAACCTCTTTTTGGATGAGTGGGGAACATAGAACCCTTTTTTGGTTGAGCGGGGAACATAGAACCCGGGGAACATAGAACCTTTTTTGGGGGGGAGGGGAACATAGAACCTGGGGAACATAGAACCTGGGGAACATAGGTACGGTCCCCCTTTAACCAGGTTGCTTATATCTCTCGTGAAATCTGCACAACAGTGCTTACGCTACAGCCTGTGTTCAACGTGTGATGCATTTACAAACCTGCTCTGCGTAGTTTGATGTGTGGCTGCAGCATCACGTCCAGCAGTTTGTTCTGTCTCTCCAGCAGAGTTTCTAGCGTCTCCATCTCTCTCTGGAAGAGGTTGAACATGAACTCTGCAGCCGCACTGAGGCGCTCCAACACAAACACTCCGACGTTAAGCTTCACACGAAAAACATCAGCGCCACGCTGCTGTTTGTCCAAAACACACAGTATCTCCTCTCCCACCGACGTCATGTGTTCATTTATCGACCGCCAGACAGACTCTGTTTGACACATTTTACCTCGTTTAGGAGACCTTTTTCCCCCCAACCGCGACCGTTGTTTCACCGCTATGGGAATAACACGCGTTTACTTCCGGGTTCAGCGTGTTTCACGCATGCGCATTGCACAATAAGGTTCCACGCTGATGGAGAGAGAGAGAGAGAGAGAGAGGCAGGCATAGACAGAGACAGAGAGACAGAGAGAGAGAGAGAGAGAGAGAGAGAGGGAGGGACGGACGGACGGACGGCAGACAGACAGACAGACAGAGTGTGTGTGTGTGTGTGTGTGTGTGTGTGTGTGTGTGTGTGTGTGTGTGTGTGTGTGTGTGTGTGTGTGTGTGCGTGCGTGCGTGCGTGCGTGCGTGCGTGCGTGCATTAGTGGCGGACGCAGGATCTCTTTATGAGGGGGGGGGAAACACTTGATATACACAAAAACAAAGCTGGCAATGTAGCCTATTGTTAATATCCAGGGATGCTTTGGCTACAGAGTGCAAAGCACTAAATTTAGCCAGTGAGAATTGCAGTGTACATAAACTGCTATCGGAAAGGTTTCTTTTAGGAGCGCTTTGTGATTTACCGTGCAGTCAAATCCGCGGTGTCAATAAATTCTACTGCCCGCTCTTTGATGAGTCCTCCATCCATGAATTGAATACAAACTGCAACTAGTTCCCGTTTGGAAAGATCTTTATACTCATCCGCGAGTAGGCCTATTGCAAAATGTTGTCCACTGAGTTCAGCCTTTATTTTACCAAGCAGGACTGATGCTGCAGCCTCAAGCAGCTTGTCCTGAATGTGGTTTAGCCGGTCGCGGTGGCGGCCGTTCGTTTAGGTGTCCTCGCGTCGATGAGTTTGCTCTGGACAAACTTTCTTTTAACGCTGGTGCCATTGCTGTCTCTCTGCAGTCTCAAGAATAAAAAATTAAGAAAACGAGGCCGGGACATTGTGTGTGGTGTTTATATTGTGTGCTTATGTCATGACGTAGAAAACCGGTTCTGTGAATGAGGGACACAGACAGACACATTTCACACTCGAGTGTGAAATGGGATTCTGAGAATACACATTGGCTCAAAAAACCCAACATCCTCCAGACACGCAGGACGTAGAGAGAGAATTGATGTGTATTAAGCTGTTTGTCGGCCTTAAAGAGATATTTCACTTTCAAAAAAACTTTTGGTCATTTTGCGTGGGTGCGTGGGTGTGGGTGTATTTGATTCTCTGTGAGAAAATGTTTGAATATTTAATTATACTACTCCATACGCGGGGGACTATGCTTAGTTCTTTGAGGAGTAATCTGTAGGAGTAATATTTATAAAAGTGATTAGCAAAAATCGGCCTCCTGGTGGCGCTATAACAGTCTGATCTGAAATATTTGGGGCAGAGGTCCTGCTCTAGCATCCAGGGAGTGTGTGTGCAAAGTTTTGCTGCGATCGGGCCAACAGTGCCAGAGATTAGCTGTTCACAGACAGACGGACACACACACGGACACACACTCACGGACGGACGGACGGACAGGGTGCAAAACATAGTCTCTGCTACGCCTTTGGCCTGGCGGAGACAATGAGTGAAAATGAAGAGAATATAGAGTTACTATTGACTCTGCTGCCCATCAGAAGTTATCGGACGGCGTTTTGACCCTGTTAGTTTGAGACATATGTCTAAACATGACACCTTACGTAAGCCCGAAGGGAGAGCTGGGATCAAAAGGTCACCAGTTTGATTCCCGAAAAGAACATCTCTCTAACCCAAAGTCTTACCAAGTGTTATGAATATTTAAAATATCTCTTAATTAGTGACACAAAGAGGTCAGTGTCTTATTGAGAATGCCATACAGCCAAGTAGTAGCCTTATATTTTGTATTGTTAAATACTTGAATGAACTGAACTGTAATGATGTTTGATCAGAGATGAATTATTATGGACTGATCTATATGCAGTGTGTAACATAGATTATACCAGATTATATCTATGTCTGTCTGTCTGTGTATGCATGCAACCTTTGTATGCCTTTGTGTGTACATGTAACCGTCCCAGGAAACGTAATTAAATTTCCAGCCGGTCAGTTGTATTTTTAGTTATAATTTGGTTTGTAATTAATTAAACATATTTTTAAATAATATTTTGTTGTTCAACAAAAAGGTGTTTGATGAGAGTAGTCGAGCTGAATTAGCTACTGGACAACATCAAAGTACTTCTTCTGTGCACACACGATCTGCTCACAGCCATCCACATTCCACAGAGCCTACTTGTGTCTTCTGTGATGAGCCTGCTAGTTCTGCAGGCTTGCATAAAGCATCAACCTTGACACAAGTGTGTCAGCAGGAGACATGATTACCATTAAGGCCAAGACAAGTACCATCTCAACTGTCTGGATTCATTGTACAACAGAGCCAGGAAGGCTGCACCAAAAGGCAATGATGGAGATGATTCTTCTCTGCATGGCATAGCCTTTAGTGGCATTCCTGGAAGACATGTGTAACAGAGTTGTTATTGTGTTTGAAGTCCGTCAAAATTCATGTGTATTCTGTTACTCTATGCAAGGCTCCCTTTTATTTTCCCTTTGGTGTAACTGCGCCCTCTTGTGGCGGGTGGTGTTTATATTAGTCCCAGGAATCCAGCAGCACGCCCCTTTCTGCTGCTGCATTTCCTTGTCATGGTATGTCACACACAGCTCCGCGAATTTTCATGTATTAAGTTAGAAAACGCTAATTTCACTTAAATCAAAGTATATGTTGAGTGATATGAATGTTGTGGACATGTTTTGCAATTGTCAGTAAGATGAAAATTGTACTGTTTTGTCTTTTATTCTGATGTGATAAGTTGCAAGCAGCATGGTATTATGGCACAACAGTAATGGCGGTCCCATTTGAAATGTATTGTTTCTGTTCTGATGTTTAGGGGCTGTGTCTTGATACTGCACACCACCAACCACACTGTGCCTGTTGTTGTTGTCTGACAGGTATGTTTTGTGAAGGGGAATTAGTTCATTTATACATGATTGTATTAATTTGATAAGCCTTTTTGCATAGAATGTTGTATTTTATTTTAATTTAATTAATTGTTGCATTTTCTAAAAATGCTAAAAAGAAAACAGGTTCATGGCTAAATTTATGTCAATTAATTCATGTTGTTAAAAATGTTAAAACTATACGATCACACTGTGAATATTGTAGGGCCCTTTCTGCTGCTGCATTTCCTTGTCATGGGGCTGTGTCTTGATACTGCACACCACCAACCACACTGTGCCTGTTGTTGTTGTCTGACAGAGTTGGCAATAAATGCTGTGAACCTGAGAGAAGTGTGGCGTCGTCAATCTGCTGGGAGTGAACCAAAATATAGGGGTTACATCTGGTGCCGTGACCTCGTGTCTGCAGAAGATCAGCCTACAGCCGATCCAACTTCCAGCAGTGTGTGGTTCATCTACCTTGGAGCTCTGCTTGAACACTCAGGTTTCACTAGTATACTGTGGTGGTATTGAAGCAGAGAACTGACACTGGCCTTTGGCAATTTGTTATTTTGTGGCTGCTTCATGCCTACATGCCACTCATGCAAGTGTTTATTTTCATTTTTTTCTAAAGTCCTGTTATATTCTATTCATTGTATTTGACTGTATTGTATTGGGAGTGGTCTTGAGGGACAATTACCGGACACTCTGGGTGATACAAAAAGAGAAACAGTGGACAGTGAATAATTTTTTTTGTTCTGGTCATATGCCTTTTTGGCACATTATTTTATTTTATTTTATTTCAAGGGTTTGGAAAATCAATTTGCACTCATTGACTTTGTGATACAGTTGAGTGGATATGGCAGAAGGTACAGACACAAAGTTACGGGGTACAGACCCTGAGATAATTGATGTACGTGCTAAAGTGGGTTTTGGTAGGGGGATGATGTTACCACCTGCTTCGTTGACCTTGCCAAGTCATGTGGGTTCTCTTGGTTTTCGGGAGGGTGTTCTCAATACGGGTGGGCGTGGAGCTAGACTTTTGGGTGACCATAATGCCACTTATACTTACTCATCCACCCCCACTCGTCCCCATAATGGTGCCCCCCAGACCCCTTACACCCCCGGCCCCGTCCATCCCGTCCATGATGTTCAGTTCCCCTACACTTCTACCCCTTTTCATCCCCATAATGCTGCCCAGGCCCCTTGCCCTTCTGACACTACCCCCGTGCCTAGTGACACAGACAGTACACTCAGACTATTGGGTGCTTTGATTACAGACCTGGGCAAACACATTGGAGATTCAGTCACAGCGAGATTGCTGTCGGATAGAGAGGCTACCAGTAACCTGGGCAGTGAGGGCAGACATTCACAAGCTAGTAGCACTGCAGTGGACCTCTCTCAGCTCAGCTTGACCCTTAAATCTGACAGCAAAGAACCTCCTGTCTTCCGCGGTGAGCTGACGGATAAATGCTCAGTACATGAATGGGTTGACCTGATGTCGATGTACCTGAGAAAGAAGAATGTTAAGGTTACTGACCAATTTGATGAGATTATGAGCAAGCTCATGGGCAGGGCCAAAGACGTGGTGAGGATAGGAATACGCAGTGACCCATCGCTTACTGTCGAGAAGCAGCCTGACACAATCTATGCTATTCTAAAGCAGCATTTCAGTGACCTGTCCTTCTCATGCATGCCACTGGCTGATTTCTACAGCACGCTTCCCAGAGCTCATGAGAGTCCCATTGATTACTGGGTGCGTCTGAATAAAGTGGCTGATGTAGCAGAGGAGTGCCTTCAGCGTCAGGGGAGGAGCATGGGCGAACTGACCAAGGAGGTGGCTATGATGTTTGTGAGACACTGAAATGAGCCTTCCTTGTCTGTTGTCTTCAAGTGCAAGCTGGCAAATAGCTGGACAGCCAAAGAGGTCCAGGAAAGGATTGACGAATATCAGAGGGAGGTGAAGTCCAGGCCCAGTAGGTCTACGGTGGAGCGTTCTGCCAGACAAGCTGTTGCTGTGGTGGATGATGGTGCCCAGTGTGTGGAGAGCGTTGAGCCTGAAGCTATGTTGCAGTGCCATAGGCAGGGTGTGGGTCAGTACCAGCGTCAGCCCCAGCGTCAGCCCCAGAGTGTGGAGCTTGCTTCGATGCAGGCCAACATGGATAGGATGTCTAAGATGCTTGGTGATTTGTTGGGTAGCTTAACTGCTTCTACAGGTGCTCCTGCCTCCCAGGTCCAAAATCCATCATTTCAGAGGAGGAGGGTCTTGACGACCAGAGTTTGCAACATTTGCAGTGACAATTCTCACTCTACCATTGCACATTGTCAGCTACACCGCCTGTGTTTCACATTTTTTCATTTTTTCATTTTTCACCAGCCAGGCCACATGAAACTCCAGTGCCCCAATAGCGCGTCCCCGATTGCACCACAGTCTGTTCACCAGTCTGCCCCTGCCTCCTCTTCTCAAGAGGGAAACTAGATTGCCCACGCTTTGAGAGGGGAAGTGTGGGCCTCAGTGATGACACCCTCAGTCTCGGTGATGATTTGCAGTCGATATATGAGTCAGTTTGTGAGAGTCTTCCCAGTACCCAGAAAGTCATCTTTCAGAACACGCAACGTTTGGAAGCAAGTGATAGTTTGTTTTACACGCCAGTAGTTGTCAATGGGTGTGAAACAGTGTCTGCCATGTTGGATTCCGGTTCTATGGCGTGTTCTGTGAGTGAGGCTGTGGAACAGAAGCTCATCGATCTTGGCATTATAGACTGTGATGATGGGAAAGCCCTGGATATTGTTCTGATCGGATGTGGAGGGCAGAGAGTGCGTCCTAAGAGAGTTTGTGACCTACAGCTCGAAGTTTATGGATGTAAAGTGATTGTGCCCACTCTCGTTGTTCCCGGTCAGGAGGATGAGCTCATTGTGGGGACAAATGTGATAAAGTGTCTGACACGCAGATTTAAAGAGTCAAACAAATACTGGGAGATGATTGCTGGGACGGCTAGGTCTGATGTTGGAGGGCATGATGAGTTCCTTGCCATGCTTGCTGGCATCCATCGGTGGAGAGGTGAGGTTGTTCCTGACTTCGTGGGGACAGTCAAACTCAACAGTGCTATAACACTCTTGCCTGGACATGAGCACCTGGTGTGGGGGAAACTCCCAGAAAAATCACGTGGGCCCCCAGGCTGCACCGTGGTGGTTGAGCCGACACGGTCTCATTCTGTCCCAAGAAATATTCTCGTTGGCAGAGTGGTGACGCCCTTGTGGGGGGATGGATGGGTCCCTATGAAAGTCATGAACCCTACAGACAAGCCAATAACGGTCAAGAGAAATGCTAAGTTGGCAGATGTGTACCCGTGTCTGGCTGTTGAGGAGATGCAACCTGCTGAGAGTTCATGTTTAAAGTCCAACAGCCACCATGTCGCTGCAGAGCAGACCCCTGACTTTGACATGGCGGAGGTCCTGAGGGAACAAGGTTTGAGTGACTTGGATCTCAACTCGTGTGAAGTGTCAGATCAGTGTAAGGGAAGGATGTGCAAGCTCGCCCTGAAATACTCTGACATCTTCTCCAAGCATAAACTTGACTGCGGTAAAGTGAAGGACTATGTCCACAAGATCCACCTGATGGATGAGAAGCCTTTCAAGCTCCCTTGGAGACGTGTTCCACCAGCTCACTACCAAAAACTCAGAACGACACTAAACGAAATGGAGGAGAAAGGCATCATAAGAAAGTCGAATAGTGAGTTTGCTTCACCACTGGTCCTGGTGTGGAAAAGGGATGGTGAGTTGCGCATCTGCACTGACTTTCGCTGGCTAAACGCCCGGACAGTGAAGGACGCTTACCCTCTCCCACATCAGGCTGACTGCCTTGCTGCACTGGGAGGCAACGCTCTATTCAGTACCATGGACCTCACGTCCGGATTCTATAATGTCCCCCTCGACGAAGATAGCAAGAAGTTCACTGCCTTTGCTTCACCTGTTGGGCTTCACGAATATAACAGACTTCCTCAGGGACTGTGTAACAGTCCAGGGAGTTTCATGCGCATGATGATGAAGATCTTCGGGGATCAGAACTTCATGAACTTGCTCTGCTATTTAGATGACTTGCTGGTCTTTGCGCCCAGTGAAGAGGAAGCTGTGGACAGGCTCGAGATGGTCTTTGAGCGGTTGCGGGAGCACAACCTCAAGCTTGCCCCGAAGAAGTGCCACCTTCTGCGCCGCTCAGTTCACTTTCTGGGCCACGTTATTGATAGTAGTGGCGTGTCAACAGACCCTGCTAAGGTTGAAGCCATACAACAGGTGTCCAAGTCAGAATTAATGTCTCCCGATGGTCGGACCCCATGCCCCAGGAAGATCAAGTCGTTCTTGGGTCTAGTAAACTATTATGGGCGTTTTGTTCCACGCTGTTCTACACTGGCGAAGCCTCTCATCCAACTAACAGCTGAGACAAAGGTCAACAAGAATAGCAAAAGGGAAGACGAAGAAACGTGTACATGTGTACAGGAAGCTGTCGGCTGAAGATTGGACCACAGAATGTGACAAGGCACTGCAAGATCTAAAGGATGCCCTGCTTAATAATGTCATGTTGGCCCACCCCGATTTCTCCAAGCCGTTCATCCTGTCCACTGACGCGTCGACTGACGGTTTGGGTGCTGTACTGTCCCAGGTCGCTCCGGGTGAGAAACGGGCTCGTCCAATAGCGTTTGCTAGCAAGACTTTAAACAAGGCCCAGAAGAACTACCCTGCTCACCGTCTGGAGTTTCTGGCGCTGAAATGGGCGGTCTGCGAGAAATTCAGCCACTGGCTTAAAGGGCACGCTTTCACCGCTTGGACAGATAACAATCCACTTGTCCATATCCTCACTAAGCCAAAGCTAGACGCAGTCGAACAACGCTGGGTTTCGAAGCTGGCTGCCTATGAGTTTGATCTCAAGTACATCCCCGGGCCGAGAAATGTAGTGGCGGATGCCCTCAGCAGGAAGCCTTTTGTGGGAAGGAAGATCGGTGAGCGCCTGGTCTATGAGCCTTATGAGCATCTGCTGAAAGAGTCCGAGGCTCTGTCTGGGGGTGACGTGCAAAAGGCCTTCAGGTCGTCGAATGTCCGCCAAGCTACTCAGAAAGCCTCACAGTTGAGCGAGTGCCTGTCACCTGTATCTGCAGCGTCCTCGGCTTGCTCCATGTCTGGGGGTGAGGTGTCGGCTCTCCTGGACTGCCACAATGAATGGGATACAGTTACGAGGATAAGATCCACGGTGCTGGTTGATCATATCCAGACTGTCATGTCCATCGGCCAGGACGTTCTGCCTTCTATCTCCAAGCAAGATCTCAGAGACAAGCAACGGGGAGATCCTGACTTAGCGAGGGTGTTGTTCTATGTCGAACGGCGTCGCCGGGCTTCGAGGAGGGAGAGGCCTAATGAACCTGTGAGCGCTTTGAGGCTTATGAAGCAGTGGGACAAGTTAGTGGTCGAAGATGGCATACTGTACCGTGTGTCCAAGGATCCAGTCTCCAGGAAGAAGAGACACCAGTATGTGGTGCCATTGTCACTGAGGAAGGATGTTCTGCATGGGTGTCACGATGACGCAGGTCACCAGGGTCAGGACAGGACCTTCTCCCTTGTAAGACGGAGGTTCTACTGGAGCTCTGTGGAGCGAGATGTACGTGACCACGTCAAATGCTGTGCCAGGTGTGTGATGAGCAAGACGCCGGAGCCGGAGGGCCGTGCACCTCTCGAGAGCATCAGAACTACTGCGCCGATGGAATTGGTGTGCATAGACTTTTGGTCTGCAGAGGATTCCAAAAACCGCCCTGTTGATGTTTTGGTCGTGACGGACCACTTTACTAGGCTGTCACATGCCTTCTACTGCCCTGACCAGACTGCTAAGCAGGTTGCGCGGAGGTTGTGGGACAACTTCTTCTGCTATTATGGGTTTCCGGAAAGAATTCATTCTGATCAGGGTGCAAACTTTGAGAGCGAGTTGATAGCGGCCCTTCTTCAAGTCTCAGGTGTCAAGAAGTCCCGCACCACTGCTTATCATCCAATGGGGAACGGTTCGGCCGAGCGTTTCAACCGTACTCTTGGAGGTATGATCAGAACCCTCTCACCTCGTGCAAAGCACACCTTGACCTTCATGTACAACAGCACCACACATGAAACGACTGGTTTCCCCCCTTTCTACTTGATGTTTGGCCGCGTTCCCCGCCTGCCAGTTGGCGTTCTGTTCAAATCTGCTCTGAGAGACGATAGTGAAGTTTCGTTTCCGCAGTATGTTGAGGAGCTGAGGAGGGACCTCCGTGAAGCCATGATCCTGGCAGAAAAGCATGCTGGTGCTGAGCAGAGACGACAGACAGACTTCTACAACCGGAGGGTTAAGGGAGTGGAGGTCGAGCCCGGTGACAGAGTTCTCCTGGCAAACAAGGGAGAGAGGGGACGAAGAAAGTTAGCGGACCGATGGGGTGATGTGGTTTACACCGTGGTCAACTGCAACCCACAGACCCACACCTTTGAGGTTCGTAATCCCATATCGGGCCAGTCAAGGATCGTTCACCGTAACTTGTTGCTATGTGTGAATTTCTTGCCAGTCCTGCCTGAGATTGATGGGTCGGACTCCTTTGTCTCTTCCTGTGCTTTGGAAGAAGATGTTGATCTCTCCAGTGGGCGCCTCACACAGCCTGATGCTGCCTCTCTGATCTCCACCTGTGATGCAAGTAGGCTTCATGCCGTGGACCTCTCTGTCCAACACACTCACCCTGATTGTGCATCTATGATCTCCTCCAGTGGCCCGAGTGAGACTGATGCCGTAGATCTCGCCTCTGTCCAACTCACAGAGACTGTCTCTGGGGTGGACAATACAACCCGTACCCAGGACTGGGTCTCTCAAATCCCTGTGGTGGCCCTTGATTCGTCTACCCCAGTCCCTGATTCATGTGCCCCAGCCCCTGATTCGTCTGCCCCAGTCCCTGATTCATGTGCCTCAGCCCCTGATTCATGTGCTTCAGCCCCTGCTTCATCTGCCCCAGTCCCTGTTTCAGGTGCCCCGGCCCCTGATTCGTCTGCCCTGGCCCCTGATTCATGTGCCCCAGCCTATGATTAATTTGCTTCGGCCCCTGCTTCATGTACCCCAGTCCCTGTTTCGGGTGCCCCTGGTAATGGTCCGTGCCGCCCAAGTGACCGTGGGTTTGTTTCATCGGACACTTTCCGGGCATCGCCGTCTGGTCGTCGGAGGACCAGAACGGGCCGTGTTGTCAGACCTGTCGACAGGCTTATCCAGACTATGAATAGTCAGGCTCTGCAGGCGTTGATTAATTAGCTGAAAACGTGGGCTGATTATGTCTTCAGTGTTGACACATTCCGTTGTGCTCTCTACCTGTAAATGGGTTGTAATTCCTTTTTGTTTATTTCCGTATCTCTGAACTGTACTGTTGTAAATGGTTGGACTGAGATTGAATTGAATTTGAGAAGTGTATACAGGCACTTTTTGTGTCGTCAGTGAAGGGTTTGTGTGAAGTACTGCACTGCCCTCCTGGGTTCTTTATTGAACAGCCTAGTGGCTTGACTGAGCGCATTGATTTTGTATGTGTGCTATGTTCGTTCAAAGTGATGCTCATGTGATACGTTGGGATTCACAGGACACTATGTGTTACTAGAATGTTTCCCATGCCATGTATATGTTTTGGAATTTTGCCGAATTCAGGAGAGGAGAATGTAACAGAGTTGTTATTGTGTTTGAAGTCCGTCAAAATTCATGTGTATTCTGTTACTCTATGCAAGGCTCCCTTTTATTTTCCCTTTGGTGTAACTGCGCCCTCTTGTGGCGGGTGGTGTTTATATTAGTCCCAGGAATCCAGCAGCACGCCCCTTTCTGCTGCTGCATTTCCTTGTCATGGTATGTCACACACAGCTCCGCGAATTTTCATGTATTAAGTTACAAAACGCTAATTTCACTTAAATCAAAGTATATGTTGAGTGATATGAATGTTGTGGACATGTTTTGCAATTGTCAGTAAGATGAAAATTGTACTGTTTTGTCTTTTATTCTGATGTGATAAGTTGCAAGCAGCATGGTATTATGGCACAACAGTAATGGCGGTCCCATTTGAAATGTATTGTTTCTGTTCTGATGTTTAGGGGCTGTGTCTTGATACTGCACACCACCAACCACACTGTGCCTGTTGTTGTTGTCTGACAGGTATGTTTTGTGAAGGGGAATTAGTTCATTTATACATGATTGTATTAATTTGATAAGCCTTTTTGCATAGAATGTTGTATTTTATTTTAATTTAATTAATTGTTGCATTTTCTAAAAATGCTAAAAAGAAAACAGGTTCATGGCTAAATTTATGTCAATTAATTCATGTTGTTAAAAATGTTAAAACTATACGATCACACTGTGAATATTGTAGGGCCCTTTCTGCTGCTGCATTTCCTTGTCATGGGGCTGTGTCTTGATACTGCACACCACCAACCACACTGTGCCTGTTGTTGTTGTCTGACAGAGTTGGCAATAAATGCTGTGAACCTGAGAGAAGTGTGGCGTCGTCAATCTGCTGAACCAAAATATAGGGGTTACACATGCATAGTGATGTGTTCAAAATGACAGACATTGCTCAGCTGTACAAGGACAGACTGCTACAGCTTGGTCTGACTGTAGAGACACGTATTCACACCACCAGACAGACTGATTTCTGCCCTTCCTGAACTGAGAGAACATTCACATGGAAGAGACATACTTAAACGTTTTCAGAAAAACATTGGATCCACCCTCATGATGGCCTGTCATCATGACACTGATGTCATGCACTTAATGCGAGCAGCACAGGTGGTGCGCAAAGAGATCTTTGACTCACGTTTCTCCTTCAATGGGTCTTTCCAGGCAAAGTGCCAGCAGGAGTCTGTGCCACCATCCCTCTTGTCTCTAGTCAACATGATACTTGATGGGACAAACATTAAGCATCAGACTCAGCTTGGCCACACAATCACTACCAAACCTGCCCTAGTAATCTCCCAATTAATGATGTTTAACAGTGTGAGACATGCACAGAAAGTGGATTGAGCTAGCTCAGCACGTCATAGCCAGAGCAGAGAAACTCCACTCCCACTCTATCTGTCCCTCAAGATCCATGCTGTTACACAAAGCAGAATGCTGGTTGACACACTGTTTAATTTGGGATTGTGTGTTTCCTATGACAGATTGTTGCAACTTTCATCAGAGATTGCCAATAGTGTCTGCCAGCACTTTAAGGAGGAAGAGGTAGTGTGCCCACCAAAGTTGCACCAGGGACTATTCACCGCAGGATCTGTGGAAAACATCGACCACAACCCAAGTTCTACAACAGCCAAAGATTCCTTCCACGGCACCGGAATCTTGCTTGTGCAGCATACGTCACACTCACATGGTGGAACTGATCGTGGTCTACAAGTCGTTAGTCAGGAGCATTATTCCACTAAGTCAGTGACACCTCTGCCATCAGCGTACACAATTGTGCCACCAGCTGCCCTCACGACAAAGGATTGTATTGTACCCACTGCACAAGGTCTTGTGAGACCTTCCAATCTCCTGGCTGCTGCAGTTGCTACAGAAGAGGAGTATGCACTAAGCAAAGTCAAGATAGCTGTTGAAACATCTATCATGGATGACAACATATTGGGGTCTGCCTACCATGCTGACATGCACCAAACTGTTATCCCACTTGCAGCAATAGACGCGCTATTGTCTCTGTTTCTCGACAATGCACACCAAGTCACAGCCGCAAGCCTTTACATACAACTCCAACAGGATTACATTGAAGAGTGCACATCTAACGATCCTGGCATGCAAACTGTTAGTATGCCTTTTGAGGAGTGGTGCATACAGCGAGCAAATGCCAGGGTCCACTTTAACTACTGGCTCAAGACCCTGTCACTGGAGCTTCTCTTGCTGCGGTACATCAGGTCAATTAGTGAGGGTAACTTTGAGCTGTACGTGGAATCCCTGAAGCAGATCGTGCCCTGGATGTTTGCCCTGGATCACACAGACTACTTAAGATGGCTTCCTGTACACATCCGTGACATGGTGACTCTTGCTGAAAAACACCCAGATGTGAATGCAGAATTCAAGTCAGGAAATGTTGTGGTGCACAAAACAAGCAATAGGTTCTCTGCCATAGCACTCGACCAATCCCATGAGCAGAACAATGCAATGGTTAAAGGTCATGGTGGGGCTATTGGGCTGACAGGCAATCCATGAGCACTCAGTGCTGGATGGTAGCAGGATGGTAGACGGGCCAGAAATTGCCAGAATAATTGCAGAGTTTGAGCTACAAGCCATACAGTAACAGCAAAGTACAAGTGACACTGAACACCATCACCATGAGCAGCAACCTGGAGTTCAAGCAGCATTCCTGAAGGATGTCAAGGCACTTATGACGAAGAAATGGGAAATCCATTTCTAGAACACAGTCAAGATTTACTTGTCATTGACATCATGGACACTCGAGTGGCTGAAACTGTGAGAAGGATTGAGACCCTTGGTGAGGAACAGTAAACCAAGTTTGTGACAGAAAGACTAGAACAGTGTACAACACCTGTCAAACAAACAATTGCAAGGAACAATTTGCCACTGTTCAGCACAGCTCGCAGCCCTGAAGAGTGACTGGTCTGTTTTCAAGGCAGTACATCTCCTGTCAAGCACGAGATGGAGATATTGTCAATGTTTTCTCCCATGAAAACCAAGCAGCCCCGCCAGCTCTGTCAACTGGAGAAAGAAATTGGATTGGAGTTAAAGCAGATCTACTTTGCTGCCTGGAAACAGATCTGCTTAAGAACAATAGTGAGCCTTTGGCTGATGCAACAGTTGTCGATGCAGCTGTGGTACAAATGCTAAATCCTGGAACTTCAAGAACTTTTCAAGAATATGGAGAAAGAGTGTTTGCCCCATACATCTAAGCTCAATTAAAGAAAAGCAGCCACATTGACCTTGTCTGGGATGTATACTTACCTGCCAGCCTGAAAGCGTCAACCAGACTGAGGAGGGGAAAGGGCACCAGGAAAAGGGTAGTTCCTTCGACTGTGATGCCAAAGAACTGGAAGGACTTCCTTCGATGTGATGAAAACAAAAGTGAATTGTTTGCTTTCCTGTCGTGCAAATCTGTTAACATTCCTCTAGCAGAGGGCAAGGAACTTTATGCAACCAATGGGAGTGGAGTCCTCTGTTCTCCTGCTGATTCCAACTGGGCCTGCCTTGCCCCATGTTCGCAAGACGAGGCTGACACTCGTCTGCTTCTGAATGTGGCAGATGCTGTGCAAAAGGGGTGTAAGAAGGTGACCATACGCACTGTTGATACTGATGTGGTAGTGCTGGCTGTGGCTTCATTTAGCAAGATAAGTCCTGATGAGCTGTGGGTTGCCTTTGGTGTTGGATCAAGCTTTCGGTATATTACTGTTCATGGAATGGTTGCCACAATGACTGAACACAGTGTCTGACTCTCCCAGTCTTTTACGCTTTCACCGGGTGTGACACTGTATCTGCGTTCGCTGGCAGAGGAAAGAAGACAGCCTGGGAAACTTGGAAGTCATTCCCAGAGGTGAATGAGGCTTTCAGTAAACTCCTACAGATGCCAAGTGAGGTCAGTGAAGGATCATATTTCCTGCTAGAGCGATTTGTGGTGCTCATGTATGACCGAACCAGTGAGTGCACGGAAGTGAATGATGCCAGGAATCAGCTCTTCACACAGAAGTCAAGAACACTAGAGAGCTTTCCTCCAACCCAGGCAGCACTCAAGCAACACATCAAGCGCTCTTTCTACCAGGCAAACTGTTGGAACCAGGCATTGTTACTGGAACCAGAGATGCCAGAGCCATCTGAATGGGGCTGGACAAAGGAAACAACTGGGTGGCAACCTGACCATTTTGAAGGGACAGCGAGTGCATTATCCGGCAGCGGAAGCTGCCGCGGCGCTGCCGGCGGGAGAGCGGCGGGATGCTGGCGGCAGAGGGGCAGCTGCTGGGAGGCGGGGTGGCAGCAGCAGTGGCGGAGCGGCAGTTTCCTATGCCTAAACCTAACCCTAACCCCAACCCCAGTAAAACTATGCCTAAACCTAACCCTAACCCCTAACCTCAGTAAAACTATACCAATAGCTAACCCTAACCTCTAATCCTAACCTCAGTAATATTTTATTTCAAGGATTAGTAGGCTACAGTCCTACTGATTCCGCGCTGCCACTTCACCGCCGGCAGCTGCCGCTCCTCCGCCGGCAGCCCGCCACTCCACCGCCGGTAGCCGCCAGAAGCTGCCGCTCCTCCGCCGGCAGTCACTGCCGGCAGCTGCCGCTCCTCCACCGGCAGTTCCGCCGGAAAATGCACTCGCTCCTTCTGCCATTTTGGACCACTCTCTCTGAAGCATCCAAATTGTGCCATGAATTAATCCGCTGTCGCTGCACGAAAGGGCGTACTGGACGATGCAAGTGTACCGACTAGACCATACCCGTGGGGGGATATGCGCACATGATCTGGCAACCCGGGAGCCAGCGAACACAAAAACACTAAACAGCTGAGATTTCGTGTAATCGGAAAACGGGCGTCGCTGTTAGGTGCACATGGTAATGGTCAATGGCTGTGTGCAAATTCAGATCAATTGCTCCAGCCACTGAGGAGAAACGGGCAGAACCAATTTTGGCCTCACCACGCACCACTACACCACGCACTACAGAGGTTTGTCAAATTATAGGAGGATTTGTCACAAAATGGAGGTACAGTTTCACTATATTGCAGTACCCAGTGTCCAAGCTAAGATATACTTATTACTATGTAATTTGACCTTGACCTTGATTTAATGTATGTCCTTGGTTTCTGGCAATCTCCAACGTATCATCAAATGAATGGGCAACCCCAACTTAGTTATTATTATTATTTTTTTATGATTAAAAAATATATATATTTAGACATTTAGACCCAGTGGACTGGCGGCCATCTTGGATTTGACCCCTCTGAAAGTTTATGTAATGGTATTTACTTTAACTATGCTGAAAGTTTCAGCCTTCTTACAAAAAGTACACGTTTTTAGTGCTAACCGCTCTACTAAAAAGCTTGTGAAAAGACAGTAGAGACAGCGCTGTTGAGGGGACACTGCATCTGGAAAAAGGATCTTTAATTAAAGTTTGTAATCGTTTGTTACTGTCATACAAGTCACATCACTTATTCCATTGCTATTGTGTTTTATAGGTAAGCTGTATTTCTTGTTTTAACCCCGGCATTTTATTCTTTAATCTTTATAATTTACTTAACTTTTTAAGTAAATTATATTTTTTATGAGAGCGACATTTTTGTAACCTGTTTTTAATCCAATTCATGCTGTGTCAAACTTGTATTATTGAGATGCATCTACTTATCACGGTCCGATATGCAGCCCTTGGACTTTGGCTGTTTTCCTCTGTTTTGGACTTTTACTGTTCTGTTCTAATCTGTGAGTTTGTTGTTGTGTTCCTTTTATGTCTTATTTTGTAGTAATGTTCTTGTGCCTTCCTGTCTGCCCTTGTAGCCGTTATCTGTTTTGTCTAGCCACCCTGATTATTGTTAACCCTGGTCTCCTGTGTCCTGTTTGTTCCAGCCTATCCTGTGTTGATTGTACTTTGAGTTCACCTGTGTGTAGTTAGTTCCCTGTCATTTTATACCCATCTGTTTCAATGTACCTTAGTGGTCTGTTGACCATTGTAGGAGAGTCTATGTTTGGCAGTTAGCCATCTAAAGTTGTACACCTACCTACCTACCTACCTACCTATGTTTACCTGCAAGTTTTGGTTAATAAATACTTTCAGTTAATCCTGCCTCCTTTCCTGACACTCCTGTGTCGGTGCTGCGCTATGAGCTTGTAGATCTGCCAATTTTTAATAGCCAGTGTAAAATAATGCTTTTTAGCTTAAATCAAAAAAGATGCGACACAGATGCGTCCCAGATTTTATATTATTGAAATAAATCACTGTATTGCTGACAAACGTAGTGTGGTCATTTGGGAATGAACAAAAAACTAACCTACACTCAAAAAAAGTATCTATTGGATGAATGCAATTAAATTGTAGGCAGTTTTTCCATCCAATAAATATATGTAGCCCTAACTCAAACTAAATGCATTCAATGCAATGAATGTTTTTCAA
Source organism: Gymnoscopelus braueri (assembly GCF_963280865.1). Taxonomy (NCBI): domain Eukaryota; kingdom Metazoa; phylum Chordata; class Actinopteri; order Myctophiformes; family Myctophidae; genus Gymnoscopelus; species Gymnoscopelus braueri. The sequence goes on from NC_137609.1 coordinate 1,614,409, forward strand.
TTGGTCCAACTCATTTTTATGAAATTAAGCTAAAATAAATACTTTCAATGAGTCAAATAAATGTACATTTGTCCAACTCAAACTAATATTACTTAAATAAGCTGGTGCAATTAATTTCTATCTAATATAGCCACCGTATAATCATTACATTAATACATTTACGCAAAATGTACTTTGTCCAACTCAAACTAATAGTAACTAAATACTTGCTGTTCTTAGCCCCTCCATTAAGACGCTTAAAACAAAACTTTATCTTTTGTTTAATTATTTAAATCCTTATAGGCTAAACTCTTTTCCCCCTTCTTTAAAACATTTTTTGTGCAACAATGTAACATGAAAAAAACATGTTGCAAATGTAGCCGGTCTGGGCCTACTTCTCAGCAGACCCTTGCTACGACTCTGCGTTGTGTTGTGCGTGTTTGATGGACAAGGAGATTCGGTTGTTGTCTTTAGCCGAAACTGTGGCATATTTATTTCTCTGCATGAAATAAACACAGGGATAATGCAGCAGCATTAATACACATGGACGTCTGCAACACACCAGTCTCAGTCTGCCATACAAACGACTGAGTGACTAGTACTTATAAAACATTCAGATATCAAATCTGTCACAATAGATCACAATACACAATTACAATTACACTTGAAATTAATACACCACCGGCTAATTAGTATTTTTTAGACATGTAAACAAAACAATAAAATAAACACATAGTACAAAACACAATAGACCAAAAGCATGGGAGCAACAAACATACCTGCATGAAATAAACACAGGGATAATGCAGCAGCATTAATACACATGGACGTCTGCAACACACCAGTCTGTGGTGGGGAAAAGACGCCATTAAACATGCTGCAGGTGCTGTGTGTGAGTCCTCACAAGTGCTGCTAAACAGTACACTTAACCAAAAGTTTGCTAAAACACTCAAACCTTTGCAAAACAACTACACAGCAACACATTAGCACCATAGAATGATACTATAACCTTGTTTCACAGTTTAAGATTATATAAACACTGTAAACAGCTTTTAGAACAGAAATCTACTAAGAGCACATGACAAATTATCCTCACCTCAGTCTGCCATACAAACGACTGAGTGAGAGAGGGTGCAACGCAGGTAGATGACGTCACTGCAGGAAGTGAAGACTTCAAAATAAAAGTATTAGCTCCCAAAACGGTCTTTTGTAGTAAACATACCAAAATAAATAATATTGGAACAATAAAATAAAACGTGAGGGATTATTGGTGGAATGCATTCCTGTATATTTATATACCTGCTACATTCACCCCTATTTTAGGGATTACACCAAAATCCTGAGCGGCTGACAGGACATAACACTGACAGGGACATCTAACACTGTGTTAAAACTGGCACGGGTTCACATAAAGATACCATCTTCATAATCAGCTAAAAGCTACCTGGTAAACAGGTTCAGAGAAATCAAAAGGGTGATCAACCCTTAGTCCCTCTTAGAATTGCTTGGTGCCGTGTACACCAAACTACCCGGCCTGAGTCCCAAGCCATACTTGTGAGCACATACAGTAAGTACATCACTTACAGTGACACTTTGCGAAATGTAAAAAAAACAAAGATGAAAAAGAAACAAGATCTCAATAAAAGAAAACAAACAAGACAAAATAATACAGCCCCTTTAGAACAGGGTAAGAAGAGACTGGGATCTCTTACTGAAAGAGTTTGCGAACCCCCTCATGATGGTCGGCTTCTGAGCCATTGTCTCTACAAAACGGCTGACTCTCTTAACAACCCTGCCAGCACGTGTCCTGACCACACCCTGCGTGTCTGCTTGTGTGGGTGCTTGGCTGTCTCTGCCCCGTTCTGCAACAGTTGGTAAAGTGTCAGGAATAACGGTCGGGACATGGCCTGTGTCAACCATCGACACTGTATCTGGTGTGTCAACTGCTGACACTGTGACTGGTCTGAATGACTGGACACTACTCGCGTCAATCACTGATGCTGTATCTGGTACACTTGACAGATCTTGCTCTGCATCAGACTGATCTTTGTCTGTATCAGCTTCGTCACAGGACCGGTGACTGGCAGTGTCTTCCGCCCCACTCAGTAACCATGCACTCGTCCTATCCTCCGAACCCTCCTCCTCTTCCAAAGAGTTGACGAGATCCTCCATACGAGACCCGTCCTCTGAATCATCAAGACTGTCCTCAGTCTCCGGCATGTCTCCATAAGAAGACTCTATGGGCAGGAAGCTGATATCCAGGATAAGATTGCGATGCACTACCTTTGTTTTCCCCTTGTTATCCTCCAACTTGTAGACATGAGTCTGCGGGTTGCTGTCCATGACAGTATAGACTGTTGGTTCCCACTTGTCCGCAAGTTTCTTCTTTCCCCTCTCGCCTTTGTTGGCGAGGAGTACTCTGTCTCCCACGTTCAGGCAAGTCCCCTTGACCTTACGATTGTAACCTCTGGCTTGCTTGTCTTGCTCCTTGATGGCATGCTTTCGAGCAATGTCTGCTGCCTCATGGAGGTGGGACATAAGCGTTGTCACATAGCTGCCATAGTCAACAACCACTGGGTCGTGTAAGACCTGTTTGAACATCACATCAACGGGAAGCCTTGGAACCCGACCAAACATTAGGTGGAAGGGTGCGTACCTAGTCGTCTCATGCACTGTCGCATTGTATGCAAATGTCAGGGTCTGGATTTGCTGGGGCCACTTGGCCTTCTCTCTCAGTGGCAGTGAACGGAGCATACCCCCCAGAGTCCTGTTAAATCTCTCAGTCCCTCCGTTCCCCATGGGGTGGTAGGCTGTAGTGTGTGACTTGGAGACACCCGATAGTTTAAGCAGTTCTGCGATAAGCTCACTCTCAAAGTTGTCTCCTTGATCTGTATGTATGCGCCCCGCAAACCCATACACACAGAAGACGTTATCCCACAACTTCTTAGCAACTTGTTTCGCTTGTTGGTTTGTGCAGGGAAAGGCATGGGCCAACTTTGTGAAGTGATCTGTCAGGACAAGAACATCTACTGAACGCTGCTTGCTATCTTCCGCACTCCAGAAATCCAAACACACTAGTTCCATAGGAGCGGTGGTCCTGATACTTTCAAGCGGAGCTCTGGCAGAAGGATCCGGTGTCTTGGCCAGGATGCACCTCTGGCAGCACTTCACATAGTCCTTAATTTGGTGCTCCATTCTAGGCCAGAAGAAGCGTTGTCTTGTCAGGTAAATCGTTCTTGCCTGCCCTTGATGTCCGGCCAAGTCATGTACACCACGCAAGGCCTTGTCTACCAGACTTTGGGGCAAGACAAACTGACGCCTCTTCTGTTTGCTCAAGGGATCCTTGGTGACTCTATAGAGCACTCCATCAATGACATTAAGTCTCTCCCACTGCTTGATGAGTACCAGAGCACTTGTGTCCAGACCGTCTCTCTCCCGCCTTGAGGGTCTTCTCTGTTGACTCAGAAAAGGCATGACTCTAGAGATGCCAGGGTCAAGCTCTTGGCTTTTTCGGAGCTCTTCCAGGGAGAAGGCAGGTAGCAGATCCTGCCCTGGTGGAACAAGGTGTTGAACGGACTGGATCAACTCTGTCGCCCTGGACTCTGCAGCTGCATCCCAGTGGTCATGAGAATCAAGGACAGCTTTCACAATGTTGTTACACAGGGGCGGGGAACAATGGGACTGAGTCACAGCACCTTGTTTTGACCTCTTCGTCCGCTGACACTGGACCTTTAAGCGAAAGACATCCTGAACTCCATTTTCTCCAACTTCATCAGATTCAGCGAGCAGATTGCCGTAGGACTCTGTGACAAGTCTACGCCCAACTGTCTTGGCAAACGGGTCCCGACTGAGCGCATCAGACACTACGTTCTTGGTTCCTGCAATGTGCTTCAGACTGAAAGTATAAGGAGCGAGCTTTGCGACCCATCGTTGTTCGCAGGCGTCGAGTTTGGGCTTAGTCATTATGTATGCGAGTGGATTATTGTCCGTCCATACTGTGAAGGAATTGCCCTTCAGCCAATGGCTGAATTTGTCACACACACTCTACTTCAGCGCCAAAAACTCAAGCCGGTGAGCTGGATAATTCTTCTGAGAGCTGCTCAGTGTCTTACTTGCGAAAGCTATGGGACGGGCTTTACTTTCACCAGCTGCTACTTGTGACAACACTGCGCCAAGCCCGTCCAAGGAAGCATCAGTTGACAGAATCAGGGGACGTGAGAAATCAGGATGTGCAAGGACCACACAGTCCAGCAGACTCTCTTTAAGACTGGTAAAAGCGATGTCACACTCTGGAGTCCAGTCATCAGGTTTCAGTTTCCTGAATGTTCCTGCCTTCACATTCACTTTCACTTTCATCCTTCCTCTTCTCTTTTGTCCAGCAGTCAGAGCAAAGAGTGGCTTGGCAATGGAAGAGCAATTAGGGATGAAGTGCTGGTAGAAGAACACCATGCCCAAATAGGATTTAATCCTCCGTACTGAGGGTGTACATCCGTCATCTTCCATGAGATCAGACTTCGACATTGTGGATATGACTTCCACCTTTGCGGGATCCACAGCTACTCCGCCGCCATCTATGATATGACCCAGAAACTTGACAGACGATCGCATCAGGTGACACTTCTTAGGACTCAACTTGAGGTTGTTGTCTCGCAGGCGCTGGAAGACGACCTCCAGTCTCTGTAGGGCCTCCTCTTCAGTTGATGCAAAAACAAGCAAGTCATCCAAATAACATAATAAGCTGCTGAAATTCATGTCCCCAAATATACTCAGCATCATGCGCATAAATGAGGCAGGACTATTGCACAGTCCCTGCGGCATCCTGTTATACTCATGCAAGCCTAGCGGTGTGGTGAAGGCTGTGTATTTTTTGTCCTCTTCAGCCATGGGGACGTTGTAGAAGCCGGACGTTAAGTCCATCGTGCTGAAGAAGGTGTTCCCTCCCAAGGCAGCCAAGCAGTCTGACTGATGTGGAAGAGGATGGGCGTCCTTGAGTGTTCTCGCATTCAACCACCGGAAATCGGTGCAGATCCTCAAGTTTCCGTCCTTCTTCCATACCATCACCAGTGGTGAGGCATACTCACTCACAGATTTCCGAATGATCCCTTGCTCCTCCATGTCTGTCAAGACTTGACGTAGTTTCTGGTAGTGAGCAGGGGGTACTCTCCGGTAAGGAAGGCGGAATGGGCGATCATCGGTAAGTCGAATGTGGTGGACAAAGCCCTTCGTCTCACCGCAGTCCATTTCATGCTTGGAGAAGACATCGTTGTAACACTCGAGCAGTTGGACTAACTTCTCCTTCCCTGTGTGGCTAGTATGACAAGGTTGTATGTCAAGTTTGTCAAGGCCAACATCTCGCAGCCTCTGTTCGAGATCTGAAGGACTGGTTGGTGTATGGTGCTTGCCTGGGACAGCCTTGTCAATCTGACTAGAGCCTTGGAGGAGCTCAAAATCTTCCACAGCTAAGCAGGGGGACACATCTGCCAGTTTACAGTTCCTCTTCAGCGTAACTGGTCTATCAGACAGATTGGTGACCTTCATGGGGACCCACCTATCACCCCACAGAGGTGTCACGATCCGGCCAACCATGGATGTTACGTGGCATGGACTTGGATGAGGTCGGCTCAACTATCACAGTGCTTCCCGGTGACATGGGAGTATCGTTAGGTAGCTTACCCCAAACGAGGTGTTCTTGCATTGCTAGAAGAGTGACTGACTGCTTCAGCTTGACTGTGCCAATTTTGTCCGGTAGCTCCTCACCCCTCCAACGGGATGTGTTCGCCATGAGGTCCAAGAACTGTTCACACTCTGGGGATGAGGAAAGACTGCAAACGGAGATAAGCCGCCAGTAATCATCACTGTTCTTCAACTTGCGCATGAGAAACTTGATCACATTCGTGCCGATGATGAGATCATCTCGCTGGCCTGGCACCACAAGAACTGGAACGATGCAGTTCTCCCCATACACCTTCAGTTCAACTTCGTACATGCACTTCGGTTTAGTGAGTTTTCCTCCACACCCAACTAAAACCACTTCCTGAGTCATCGGTCTTGGTTCTGACAATACTTTTTCACTCAGCATCTTTCCCACTGCTTCTTCACTGAAAGTACAGGCCATGGAACCTGAATCCAGCATTCCCTGCATCTGGAACATATTATTCACATTGACTGGAGCATAGAATAGCTCATCATATGGCTCAACTCTATGCGTGTTCTGTGCTATTATCGTCACACCAGCCGGTGCTGCACTGCACACTTTCAAATAACACTGTTCATATTCACTGTCACTACTGAGGGTTTGTTTGTCCTCACCCACACGTCCCCTCTCCAAATGCGGGCCAGTCAGTTTAAAGGCTGCTGCTCTCGAGGCGAATGTGCGGCCTGGTCCTCCCGTCCGGGAGTGTAACTCTGACAGTCTTTCTTGATATGGCCAGGCTTAAAGCAAGACAAGCACAGGCGCTCTCGCCGGCAGTGTGCTAGAGTGGAGTGTTCCATAGACTTGCATACCTTGCAGTGTTTTCTCTGGTCAGACGGGTGCTGCCTATACATCGGCTAGTTGTTTTGAGCCATCGCCTGGCTGTTCTGAGCCATCGCCTGGCTGTTCTGAGAAAGTGTGCGGTCAAGCAGACCAATCTATGTCTTTAGACAATTACCATCAAACTGAGGAGCAGATGTGACATTCGCTTCAGCCTGGACAGGGGGCAACACTGGAAGGCTAGGCATAGACACCTCCTCAGACACAGGTGTTTGAACATGAGCTGTCACATGTCTTGCTGCACCGGGGCGGTTTGGTCTGGTGCTCAGCTGTTCTCTCATGTCGATTTGATAACGGTCAACATGCTCCTGTATTTCACCAGCTGTCCACTTCTCTGGCGCTTTGAACCGCAACACTGCAGCCAGGGAGGGATCTGGACAATACTTGACAAACATCATGGTTACTTCTCGACGGGGATCATCAATATGTCGCCCATGTCTGCTCAAACCCTCCTCAGCTGCATCAACAGCTTTGTTAAGGCGGATCCAGTACTCGACAGGGTCCTCTCCTGCTACAGGTACAGTGCTGTAGAAGTCTGCAAGGGGCATACTCGAACATGACACACCACCAAAATGCTGTTTCAATATGTCAGTTATAACTTTTGGGTTCTCGTGAGGCTTCAGTAACGGATTGCTACGGAGCGTTATCTTCACAATGTCTCTGGCTTTGCCCATTAATCTAGTCAACATCTCCTGATGCTGCTCACCCAGCTGTATGCTCCTCTTCCTCAAGTAGGTGTCCATGAGCTCCTCCCACTCATGCACTGAGAGCTTGTCAGACCCATCTCCTCTGTACACAGGAGGCTCTCTCACATCGGACTGCATGACTAACTTCACACCAGTCAGGTTAAGTGTGGAGTCAACGCGCGACTGGCCTGCACCTGAGTTCTGAACCCGTGCTTGACTGCCTTCATTCGCTTGACTCTCTTCCTTTAACTGAGCTGATATAGACTGTCCCACTTGCTGGGCGATGTGTGCGATGAGATCACTCAAAGCTGGGTCACTCCTGTCTGGGATGGCCGAAAGTGAAAAAGTAGGTACTTGGGTAAGGGGCGGGTGGCTAGGTAGACGGGTGGAGGTGAGGACTGGGGAACCTACATTGCCTGGAACACTAGCTGGGCGGGTGTAGCTGGGCGCTGGTGACCTCATGTCGCCTGGACTTGCAACTGAAGAATTAAACAGCTGTGCCCCCCTCCCAAAAGAGTTGAACAGCGGTGCACCCCTCCCCAAACCAGCAACTGGAGAGTTAAATAATTCCAAACCAGGAAGTTGCGCCCCCCTCCCAAAACCAGAAACAGTATGAACAGCTTTCCCCTTTACAACATTGAAATCCATCTTTCTTTTCTTTTTCTTTTTTTTCCAAAAAAAAAACTTAGTTAATGTCAACAAAAACAGAAAATACTGATTCACAATAAACAATGGATATTTTTTTCAATGTCTTTCTTTCACTTGACACTTTTTTTTTTTTTTTTTTCAACCTTTTTTCTCAGAAAGAACACAATGTCCTTGTAACTGTGACAAAGTCACTTCAATATAACCTTTATAAGGGAACCTCTTTTTTGTTGTTGTTTTGACGTCCGACAACCTCCGGTGACCAAGCTGGTGTTGATCCACGATGTCGAACGGGTCACGGCACCAATGTAGCCGGTCTGGGCCTACTTCTCAGCAGACCCTTGCTACGACTCTGCGTTGTGTTGTGCGTGTTTGATGGACAAGGAGATTTGGTTGTTGTCTTTAGCCGAAACTGTGGCATATTTATTTCTCTGCATGAAATAAACACAGGGATAATGCAGCAGCATTAATACACATGGACGTCTGCAACACACCAGTCTCAGTCTGTCATACAAACGACTGAGTGACTAGTACTTATAAAACATTCAGATATCAAATCTGTCACAATAGATCACAATACACAATTACAATTACACTTGAAATTAATACACCACCGGCTAATTAGTATTTTTTAGACATGTAAACAAAACAATAAAATAAACACATAGTACAAAACACAATAGACCAAAAGCATGGGAGCAACAAACATACCTGCATGAAATAAACACAGGGATAATGCAGCAGCATTAATACACATGGACGTCTGCAACACACCAGTCTGTGGTGGAGAAAAGACGCCATTAAACATGCTGCAGGTGCTGTGTGTGAGTCCTCACAAGTGCTGCTAAACAGTACACTTAACCAAAAGTTTGCTAAAACACTCAAACCTTTGCAAAACAACTACACAGCAACACATTAGCACCATAGAATGATACTATAACCTTGTTTCACAGTTTAAGATTATATAAACACTGTAAACAGCTTTTAGAACAGAAATCTACTAAGAGCACATGACAAATTCTCCTCACCTCAGTCTGCCATACAAACGACTGAGTGAGAGAGGGTGCAACGCAGGTAGATGACGTTACTGCAGGAAGTGAAGACTTCAAAATAAAAGTATTAGCTCCCAAAACGGTCTTTTGTAGTAAACTTACCAAAATAAATAATATTGGAACAATAAAATAAAACGTGAGGGATTATTGGTGGAATGCATTCCTGTATATTTATATACCTGCTACACAAACAAAAAAACATTAAAGTGCAGATTACACTTTAAAAAATGTTATAACCTTAAAACAAACTATGAACTGACAATGAGGTCAACATGTATTGTATGTACACATCTGGCAATTGAAATAATGTCTTTATTATGGTATGCACGATGCAGTTCTTCCACTGTTGCTGGAATTCCAGAATCCAGTGGCAATTTTCTAGAGTCAGACTCTAACCAAAGATGATCCGCAGCACAGCCATTATGGAACTCTCATATAGGCCTATATGTTTCTCCCGCTTCAACAATTGGCAATGGCGTAGTCGGTCATTATAATATATACAGAATGATAGCAATGCTGTTACATAAACAACTTGACTGCTATTGTTATGTTTTTGGTCAAAAGTAGTGCTGTAGAAAAAAAGTGCAGATTTATTGCAAAGTTTACACATCTTTCTCTCAAACATACAAATACATAAATTGAATAATTATATAAGATATAATAAACCAAACGCTGCTTTACTGGAAACAAAAGGCACAATTAGAAGCCCCATTGACATCCATCATAAAATTAAAGTTGAATATCAAAAAGTATAAAGCATAAGTTACAAAACAAAAAACTACCAAAAAATAGTGGAGGTACTTCTTTGATCTACTGGCAGTGAGTGCATACAACGTTTTACCCTTTACTCACACAGACGCACACTATTTGTTATCTGCCTCCTTCCTCCGCATCTCTTCCATCCACTGGTCAAGTTGTATAGCAGCATTTTGGGGACAGTATATGTAACCATAATACTGGCTGTGGCCAGTTTCCTTGTTGCGGGGCTGGAGGCACCGACTGCATTTATTTCTGTCTACTGTCCCATTGTAAGGCCTCCGGGCAGGTGGAGTGGGGGGAAGGGGGACAGCAGGCGCAATCGGTCTGGCTGTAGCAATTGGTTTGGCTGCAGGGATTTGTGGTATTAAAAACACGATGGCAGGGCTGGGGACGACGGGCAATGGTGCAGAGGTAGGTGGAGGTGCCTCCAACCTCCAACTTCCTCTTTGCGGATAAGCTTGGTGGACAGACTATGGAGAATGGGGGTGGTAGATGGGGAGCCACAGACTTCCTCTTGTCCACTGCCTGTCTTACTCAACATTGAGGCAAGTGGTACAGATATTGGGGGCCAGGCTGTGGGGGTACAGCAGTGGGGCGTACTTGTGCAGATGGGAGAGGCACAGGAGCAACAGGAGTAGAGGCTGGCAAGTTGACCCCTTGAAGCAGAATACTACATTCCTGCCTCTTCAGTCGCTTGTTGTGCCATTGAATTAGTGTGTTTTAATTGACATTACATAACTGCAATGTAGTACTTTCCATGACTGTACCATTACACAGGACCAGGTCCTTGATCTTGCTGTAGTCCCTGAGAATCAGAGTCCATCTTGTTTGTGTGCAATTGCCCTGTTTTTGGGGTTGTTATGGATGTTACTAAGTTTTACAAATATGGACTCTACAGACGGCAACAGTTTGGCCACTGTGCAGGGGATCCTGATCCTAAGACACAGCGTGTCATGCTCTCCACAACTGGTGTAAATTCTGGTTTCCTTGATGGCTTGAAGCGTCCAGTTGTTTTGTGCACGTGGTGCCATGCAGGATATGCCACTCGCCGCTGGTCATACGGCAGAAGGTTCTGCCACAGGGCTATGATGGTATTGGCCTGCTGGTTGTTCAGGGTTTCGCCAGTTTCAGTCCTCAGTCCCATCAAGTACTCTGCCAGGCTGTCCACTCTGTCCATCCCTGGGATACTGTGCATATCCACAGCCTGATAAATACAATCAAAAACACAATCTCACAACCAGATAATAGCACATTGTCACAGTGTAACTTGTCACAAAATACTTACCAGCTGCTGCTCCGATACTGCTGGGGGAGAAGGGGTGAGGGATGGTGTGAGGTGGGACGGCGAAGGGATGACGTGGAGAGGGGGCGGGTTAGCGGAGGGGTGAAGGGGAGGAATGAGTGGTGGGATGAGGGGCTGAAAAGTTGGTGTATAAATGTACCGGTCACTGGACGAGGGCGATGTGGGCTTGGAGGAGGTCGTGAGAATTGGAGCGAATGTATGTAGTAGTAGTAGTTTTATTTTGGTCAATTAAAAGCATATCAATACAAATACAAAGCCTTCATTAGTTGTCATAGACACCAGAGACCAAAAAGGTGTAGGCTGAAGTCTCAGCTTATTGTGCCTACCCTTTTCACCTTTGCATAACTCTCAAGAACTTTGTAAGAAAATACAACAAAAAAACAAACAACAGAAAACAACAGAGACAACAACAGACAAATATAACAGACTACATAAACGAGAAAAACAAAAACAAGCACACACACACACAAAGACAAAAAAACAACAGATCACTTGGATTTTTAGATCTGAAAAAGAAAAGAAAACAAGTAACAGAAACCAAACTTATGGTCTTCTAATATACAATATCAGTCAAGCACATTCCATGTCACAGTAAAATAATATGGGATATAATATATACTTACATAAAATATATTTCATATTATACTAATGTTCTATATTTATCTATTAGGCCTATGCTAGCTCTGTACATATTTTTAAATTTATTTATAGAGCTACAATGTTTTAGTTCATCATCTAAGTTATTCCATAGTCTTACCCCTTTTACCGATATACATCTACCTTTATTATTGATTCTAGCATGCGTTTGTTCAAAAATAGCAATTCCCCTTAGGTTGTACCGGCTCTCTCTCAGCCGGAACAGCCTCTGGAATGGATACAGCACGGGAGCTGGGGATTGTGTGCTTTATACATTATTATTGCAGTATTTTGGTCAACTAGATCTTGTAGTTTTAAGGTGTTCAGTTTAATAAATAGTGCATTTGTTGGTGCATAATAATCAGTTTGGTTATCAATTCTGATGGCTTTCTTCTGGAGCAAGAATATTGGATTGATAATTGTTTTATAGTTGTTCCCCCATACTTCCACACAATAACTGATGTATGGGAGTACGAGGGAGCAATACAGAATGTAGTGACTTAAAAAAATAGTTTTCATTTTGCACATTATTGCAATAGTCTTGGATATTTTTGTCCTTAAGTTGTTAATGTGCAGTTTCCAGTTAAGTTTATTGTCAATAATAATACCCAAAAATGTATTTCCAAACACTCGTTCAATTTCTACATTATTAATCATGATTTTAACCTCTCTGTCAATTGGTCTATTACCAAAAATAAATTTAGTTTTGGTTAGGGTTAATGAACCATTTATTGTAAGCTCATTTTGTACTGTATCCAGAAGCTGATCCAGGTGTTTTCCTGAGCAGCACAGACTCGTGTCATCAGCAAACAAAACACAGCTCATTTGTTGTAATATTTCACAAACATCATTTATGTACATAATGAACAGTTGTGGGCCAAGTACAGAGCCTTGTGGGACTCCATATGTGATTTTTTTTCTTGTCAGAATCAACACTGTTCATATGCACATACTGAAGTAACGGGGCGGCCATAGCTGAGTGGTTAGTGAGCCCGCCTAGGGAGCCAGAGGCCCTGGTTGCCCCAGGTACGATTCCAGGCCACGCCAGCATATGTGTCGATGAAATGAAATTTGTCCCTGAGCAAGACTCTTAACCCCTAATTGCTCACAGGTCCTCATTGGAAACAAGCCCGCAAGGACTTTCATGAACGTCCTGTAAAAAGGAATTATCCTTATCCTTAAGTTTGTCACTTAAATAACTCTTTATGCATTAGCGGTTCCTCTGACACCTGTATCTTTCCATTTTTTTCAATAGCAGTCCATGATGAATGGTGTCGAATGCCTTTCTCAAATCAATAAATACACCTACTGTATACTGCTTTTCATCAATTGCCGTAGATATCTGTTCAACCAGATCAATAACTGCCATTGAGGTGGACCTATTTGATCTGAACCCATTCTGATGGTCGCTTAGTAAGTTGTGTTTTTCAATAAAGCTGTCAAGCCTGGTCACAAATAATTGTTCTAAAATCTTTGAAAATTGTGAGAGCAGAGAGATAGGTCTGAAATTTGTAAATTGATATTTGTCTCCACCTTTAAAAATAGGAATTACTTTAGCGGTTTTCATCTTACTAGGGAAGATGCCAATTAGAAAAGATTGATTGCAGATGGAGGTGAGTGGTGTTACTATACTATTTATTATATATTTGACTAGCAATTTTTAAACAAATCTCCAGGATTTCACTTTCATGTACGCTTCTAATGAATATTGAGTTTGGATTGTGTCTGATGTTTCTTTCATTTAAGCCGTCCGTGTCTCTCGGCTCCACAATGTCTTTTGCTAGAGTAGGCCCAACATTTACAAAGAAGTTTTTGGTTTATTTATAATTATATTATCTTTAATAAATTGGTGTGGATAGTCAGCTTTAGCTTTTCCTTTTTTAATTATACTATCTTCCAAGTCCCTTGGATGTTGCTCCTGTGCTGTTCTAATTGCTTGTGATAATAATCCTTCTTATTTACTCTTAAAATACTTATTCATTTATTTTTACATGTTTTATATCTACTTTCTGCATCCTTCGTCATATATAGTTTATATAATAGGTTTTTCTTTTTACATGCATTTTCAAGACCTTTTGTGATCCATGGCTTATCTTGTTTGGTTTTATTTTTATTTGTAGATGTTCTTAGCGGACAGTGCTTATCATAAAGTTTAAGTAGGGTGGAGAGAAAGGGCTCATAGGCCTGATCTGGGTCCTCAGTGGCATAGACCTTAGTCCAAGTCTGTGTGCTTAGGTCCACCTCAAGGGCAGCTACGGCTCCAGGTGTTTTACATCTAGTCAACTTGTAGTTGTACGGTAGGCTTGGGATGACCACCTACCAAGAATCTGGTAGGCGGAGGTGATGGTGAACTAACTATGGGTGATGACGGAACCAGATTCGGAAATGAAGAGAGGGTCGGATGGTGACACGTTTTGAGACTGGCGGGTGGATAAGTGGCTCATAAGGGCTGAGAGGTGAATTTAGCTTGAAGATGTGAATGGGAGTGGATATTCCGAATTAGTCGGTCTTAGTGTGTTTGAGTGTGAATATGAGAATGGAACGCATCTGGTGGGGGTGTTGATTTGCGAGTTGCCGTCCTTGCGGAGGCAGGCTCTGTCGGAGCTACCGACGCACCCCCGGGTCTGACATCACCTCTGTGCGACGGCTCCGGAGGGGAGGAGGACACCAACAAAGCAGATTTAAATAACTCAGTCTACAGGCTACAGTCCAATCTGAAATAGAGGGAATGGGTGGACCAACTGACCTGATGGGTGGTGGAGCCGTGGTCGAGGAACGGTGGCGGGTGTGAGGATATGGCTCGGGAGAGCGGACGGAGGGATGGGAGGAGGCTTGTTTGAGAAGAGGGAGTTGACGGTTGTCTGGGCGATGTCCTCGGGCCATGGTGGAATTCAATGGGAGTCCGGGCTATGAATGATGGAATGATGGCTGAACGGAGACGGCGGCCGAGGGGTGTCGGCGGGGCAGGTAGAGCCGGGGGGGTTCTCCGGAGGTGAAAAATCCTCGTCGTCCAAGGCCACCAGAATTAATGTATCGTTGTTCATCGTGTCTTTGAAATATAGGTTAATTCTCTGCAAACGAATGAACGATGCTTCAATGCAGTAGTTCACACGTTTGTGCACAGCGTTTCTCTGCACAAAAGCACGGCGAGGTATAAATACAACCCTTGATTGTCTTGGGAGGAGGAGATAAGGGAGGAGTTGTTATCAAAAAGGATTGTTATCAAAACAGAAGTGGCTGAAAAGAGGGGACAAGCTTCCTTCCAAGCAACATGACACTGTAGGTGTTGACATAGTGAACAAAACAAGGTCCCCTGAGTAGTTTGATTACTAGTGATGCTGCTTCACGGTCTTGGTTCTGTGTTCTGTGAATGCCATCCAGGAGCTACAGCTGGGAATTGAGGCTGCTGGCGCTAGTTCCTTAAGATAGTATCAATGTGACAGGTTCATTTATTGTGTTTGGTCATTTGAAAGATATGCACTGTGTCACTGTTTGCAGGACAATAGCAATAATACAATATTGCTGATTAACAGTGCTTCATACTGACCTGGAATGAATCTGTTCACATGCAAGTGGAAGGACTCAAGTGATGTGGACCTTCTTGCACACCTGTAGTTTGGTAGAATAATACCCCTTTAGTGGTGGTCCCAGTCTCAGTGTACAGGAGCAAACCTGCTCATCCTGAATGCATTTAACATGGTTCTTTTATTCCTCCCAGATGGTCAGCATCTTCTCGTAGTCCAAGAGAGGAACACCAAGGAAATCTCTGCCCTTTATCCCGGCCAGCTCGCTCAGAAGGCGTTCAATCAGGATGATGGACTGCTGCTCTCCTCTTCTCCGTCTTCTGCAGTGCATGGCCGTCTCCAGCTTGGTGATCTCCTGGTCCACCATTGTTCCAGTGGTACCAAGGACACCTTCCTGTTTCAGCTGTTCCCTTCCCTACGCACCTCATACTAAAGGAGCGCAAAGGTAAGCTTTTTTGCGTTATCCTGTTGATTATGGTGGATCAGATGTTACAGATGTATGTACAGTATGTGACGTATTTAATTCATGATCAATTAAGATATCAATCAATCAATCTGTTGTACACCACAGGGCCAGGCGCCACATAATGTGGCATATGTCGAGCTTGAGGACCAGTTCTGACCAACCACCAAATCTTTGTTTCAGTTTTGTCTTCTCTCTACCCTCCCGACAACAGTAATTGTCCACATACAGTAGACGTGGTGGAGCCACACCAGCTTCTCTGTAAGTGTGGATGAGGTTAGCCGCTATGTCAAGAGGGGGACCTACCTGACTTGTCAGCACACTGATGAGGATTTGGCACACTTTGTTGCACACAGATGTAAGCCACAAGGCAGTCCCCTTGGCATGGCCTGATAGCTTCTTGGTGATCTGCAATCATATACATAGTACACAGTGACCATGCCTAGGCTAAGCCCACATAAATTGTTTATTTGATGTTATGCTAGTATACTATCACATTAAAGGTCCAGTGAAATGACATTGTCTGTCATTTTATTTTGAAGTTTAAGTCTGAAACAGCCTTGAGCCCTTCAGGCTATGGCACGGTACAACCTCTCTCACGTGGTGCGCTGTGTTATTGTTTGTAGCCTGCAGGCGCACGCTGGCCAAGGGAGAGAGAGACAGCCACTGTGCAGAATGGTTGTTACCAAGTTGCTTATTTCTAACCTTAAATGTTTTCAGATACATATTTTAGTGTGCTGATTATGTTTGCACCTTTGAAAGTGCAATTTTCATGCCAGACTTCTCTAAAATTCCTCTATGATTGTCTGAATAGTGCTAGCAGGGAGGAGCATTTTGACTTTGTCCGCGACACCTTTGGATGTCGCGGACAAAAAAAGTAACAGCCTCCTCGAGGGTGTCAACTTCGGGTATTTCATCCGGATCCGGAAAGGGGGTGGAGTCAGCACCTGCTGGTGCCGACTCAGTCAGCATCAGTGGAGCCAGCATCAGTGGAGTCAGCACCTGCTGGATTATGTCACATACTTCGCCGCTGAGCTCGATGGTTGACGATGGCTGTGGAGGATTAAACAAAGCCAGTCAGACAACCAGACAGTCAGATGGACACACGCACGCACGCACACAGATGAATACAGACCTCTCCAAAAAGCTGCTCTGCGGTGGCCTCTGCGTTGGCCTCTGCGGTGGCGGGCTATGAGCTTGTATATCTGCTATTTTTGAATAGCCAAAGAAATCTAAAGTGACACAGATGCGTTCCAGGTCTTAATGGGTTAAAAACGGCCTGGGGGGCTCACAAAAGCATGAGTAGACTATAAAATGACCCAAAGTTTTTTTGAAAGTGAAATATCCCTTTAAGGCCAGGACAGACCAACCAAACATTTCTAACCACGTTTTAGAGAACCACTGGCACTCAAAGAGTTAAGGAGCAATAAGCCATGTTGACACAAGCACTATCAGAAGTATTTTTCGTTGTGATACTTGTAATTCTCTACAACCGGATAGTGATGAATCTACCATGGTTTGTTACACACAAAAAACAATAGGTCTGGAACTCACAGCACTAGAAAAGTCAAATTCTAGATTACATCTAGAGGGAGGATTCAGGTTTTTAATGGTAAAGGTTGGGATTAAGGCTAGGTCAGACCAACCAAACAGTTCCAAACAAACAGACAAATACAAACATTCTGACACCACCAGTGAGGCCTAGAATGTTTGACGTTGTCTTTAGAATCTGAAAAGTAGAGGGAAAGTGATGCAACCGTTTCCCATCCTCTTTAAATGGTCCTTTGTATTGGCCTGAGTCTTGGGGGTTTAGTGAGGTGGGGTGTTAGTGACTTCTTGGGGAGCAGATCCTTGCTGTTTTTGGTCCTTTTGGAGAGCTGAACAGCTGACAACGGCTCCTGGATCTCGTCTACCAGAGCTGCCATCATGCCTCGTTTCTTTTTTGCCTCGTTTTTCATCTGCTTCTCCTCTCTCATTGGTTTGCTGGCATGTGGCTGAGAAGGGACGTCCAGCTCCTTGTGCACAGCCTTCAGCTGGGAAGGGAGGGAACAAGGGAGACCAGAGTTTAGATCACGACACTCGCCCAGACTGGAGGCAGTACAGACAGGATATGCATGAGGAGGCTTATCAAAGAAGGAAAAAATATTGAGAGGGATCTATAACCACAATCTACATATGGTTACAAATGGTTACCTGCAAGCTGGAGGGTGAAACCTCCTTCTCTGTTAAGGTGCTGTTCGCCAGGGCCATGGGTTTGCACTCCTTTGCCATCTGGGAGGCTAGCATACAACGCTTCTTCACCCTTTCCTTGTTACTGCAAAGCATAACACACAATACTCTCAGTCATCTTCCAATTAATCTCTCAAGAACAGATTCTGCTCTGCGTTGGAATCTGTCGTGAAGGCTCGTCATAACATGTACGCACTGGGCTACAAGTGGACGTGCCTTCAGATCAGGAAGCAGGCCGCGCTTTACCCAATCAAATGTAGTGGGCGGGATTCACGTGTCCGTCGATCTTTCCCCCTCGAAACAAACCCAAACTAATTTAACAATAGCGTCCGCGGAGCAGACAAAACCATGGAAAGATATTCACATTTTAACTTACTCTTTCATCATAGAAACAAGTGGGCTTATAACCAAAACGATCCATGTTCTCTGGGAGAAGTGGTATTAGTGTTCCGTGTAGAAATATTGTTAGTGGGAATGAAAACATAGTGGCACCACCGGAAGTGAAAGCTGAAGGCAGACCAAAACCCCGGTTTCCTTTGCGCACAGGTGCTACGTCGCCATTGTCCCAGAGCCAAGTAAGATAGTACAAACAGCAGAGGGCGCTGTTTTTCATTCTTATTTGGTTCTGGGTTCCCAGATTGTCTTCCAATTAACCTGAGTGCCATTGACATATGTATACATCAGTAGAAATACAAGGGGGTGACTGCCATCAACGTAAAGATACATCAATAGGTGTTTTCCGCCAGATGGCGCTCCCTCGCAAGCTCCGAGCCCACTTTCAACCACGTTTTAGAGAACCACTGGCACTCAAAGAGTTAAGGAGCAATAAGCCATGTTGACACAAGCACTATCAGAAGTATTTTTCGTTGTGATACTTGTAATTCTCTACAACCGGATAGTGATGAATCTACCATGGTTTGTTACACACAAAAAACAATGGGTCTGGAACTCACAGCACTAGAAAAGTCAAATTCTAGATTACATCTAGAGGGAGGATTCAGGTTTTTAATGGTAAAGGTTGGGATTAAGGCTAGGTCAGACCAACCAAACAGTTCCAAACAAATAGACAAATACAAACATTCTGACACCACCAGTGAGGCCTAGAATGTTTGACGTTGTCTTTAGAATCTGAAAAGTAGAGGGAAAGTGATGCAACCGTTTCCCATCCTCTTTAAATGGTCCTTTGTATTGGCTTGAGTCTTGGGGGTTTAGTGAGGTGGGGTGTTAGTGACCTACCTAGACTTCTTGGGGAGCAGATCCTTGCTGTGTTTGGTCCTTTTGGAGAGCTGAACAGCTGACAACGGCTCCTGGATCTCGTCTACCAGAGCTGCCATCGTGCCTCGTTTCTTTTTTGCCTCGTTTTTCGTCTGCTTCTCCTCTCTCATTGGTTTGCTGGCATGTAATCTCTCAAGAACAGATTCTGCTCTGCGTTTGAATCTGTCTGGGAGGTTCGTCATAACGTGTGCGCTACAAGTGGGCGTGCCTTCAGATCAGGAAGCAGACCGCGCTTTACCCAATCAAATGTAGTGGGCGGGATTCACGTGTCCGTCGATCCTTCCCCTCTCGAAACCAACCGAAACTAATTTAACAATAGCGTCCGCGGAGCAGGCAAAACCACGGAAAGATATTCACATTTTAACTTGCTCTTTCATCATAGAAACAAGTGGGCTTATAACCAAAACGATCCATGTTCTCTGGGAGAAGTGGTGTTAGTGTTCCGTGTAGAAATATTGTTAATGGGAATGAAAACATAGTCGCACCACCGGAAGTGATGCGCTGAAGGCAGACCAAAACCCCGGTTTCCTTGCGCACGGGTGCTACGTTTTCTTCCTTCCAGAGCCAAGTGAGATAGTCAAAAACAGCAGAGGGCGCTGTTTTTCCTTTTCATTTGGCGCTGGGTTCCCAGATTGGCTGGCATGTGGCTGAGAAGGGACGTCCAGCTCCTTGTGCACGGCCTTCATCTGGGAAGGGAGGGAACAAGGGAGACCAGAGTTTAGATCACGACACTCGCCCAAACTGGGGGCATGAGGAGGCTTATCAAAGAACATTTAGAAGGACCTAAGCACAATACACGTATGGTCAGTTACAGATATTGGCACCTGTGTGGCTATCTGTGTAACTCTGACCTGGCCTTTAGCGCCCTCTGGCATGGACTTCAAATGGATCCTCTTCACACAGTGGACCACCCCATCATCGATCAGCACTGTGTACCTCCCTGCTGTCAAAGAACAGAAGAGGGCTTCAGAAACATGGACATGTCCATTTATAACAAATACCATGTCTATCTAGTTACTGTCTTGATGAAAATGTGTTTCAGTGATTCAAACCTTTCTCGTTGACTGATTTTATCTTGGCAGGGTAGTCGTGACAGTCTGTCCATCGAGCTAGCACTTTTTCTCCAACACGAAACTCCTGGAACACACAACAGTCAAAACTAGTCATCGCCTTCTTTTTGTCAAGTTCGACTTTAAAGCACCGCTTGAATCACATAAAAACCCTGCATATCCCATTGCATAATCAATCATTTTGGGAGGGACTGGCCTCATATTACAATGCGCTCATTTCCACAACACACACACACAACACAGCGTTGTGCAAGGCAAGGCTAGCAATAATAGCAAGCCGTTCGCATAGCGAACCATTCACATACTGTATATAGGCATATATATTTTTCAAGTACTGTTTTTTCCCAACATTTTCAACACTTTTAAAAACTAAAGCTATTGCGATGCTAAATAATCAGTTACCTGGAAGCTGGAGGCTGGCAAGACGCCTTTCACCAGGGCCATGACGGACATCACTTGTTTTGTTGAGCCTGTGAGAAAACGAGGGAGGTCAGACTCAATATGGAATAACATCTTTGTCTTAGTCAGATTTCTTGGTACTTGATTCCACCACATTTGTACACTCAGAGTTACACACCCTTAAGGGGCCATTTGGAACCCCCTCAAGGAACCATGAGGGCAACTGAACCACACTTTTGAGACCCACTGGCGTAGCAGAGTACACAATGCACATATCAACACACTGAATGTTTCACCACATTGGAACAGCCTTCATTGTTATTAGGGATCGACCGATTCTGGTTAAAAATAGCCGATCTACAAGCTCACAACGCTGTGTTGTGAGCTTGTAAATCTGCTAGTTTTGGCTTAGGTTCTCCTCAGAAAAGTGATGCTAGGGTTCAAGTGGTTAAGGTAAAATAAATAAATCTTATCACACAGATTTGGCGGACCCCCTGTAGTAACTCTGAGGACCCCCTAGGGGTCCCGGACCCTCTGTTGAAGACCCCTGTTTTAAATGATAAACAATATAGGTCCTGTTTTGTTCTATCAAATGCAGCATTATAATTAGCTCCCACTTGTAGCAGCATTTCTTATGAACTGAATTATAAATAAAACATTACAAAACAGTTCCCCAAAGGTTTATTTGACCTGTAATCAAATTAACCAGTACAACTTAAATGAAGTTGCAAGCTTGTCCCTTGAATTCAACAGCACGGATCGGTCGACCCCTAATTAGTATCATTAGTGACACCTGTGCTTCCAGGCTGCAGTTTGCTACCGACGTGCAAGGTGCAGGGGGGGAGGGGAAGAGAGCATTGGCTTTGATTGAAGCTCGTTGAGGTGATGGGGGAAGGGCAGCAAAAGCAAAGAGTCATCGACCAGACACATTTCCAAGCCCTGTGAGCTTGCTAACTAGCTAACGTTAGCTATTTTTTTTTAAAAGGAACAAAAATGATATTATTATTTTTATATAAATATTTTTTTAATATATATATATATAATTTTATATTCATTAAGAATATTTTGTTAATGTATATTAGAATATAAATTATATATCTAAATAACATTATGAAATGTATATAAATATATATTTTTGTATTAAAAAAATATACATTTAAAAAATGTATATAAATATACAAATGAGCCAGTATTTTGAATGGGTCTTTGAAAAGAACAGATCCCCATGAAGCGCACAGAAGTCAAGGCACACAATGCTCAGCGTTGCCAG
Source organism: Gymnoscopelus braueri (assembly GCF_963280865.1). Taxonomy (NCBI): domain Eukaryota; kingdom Metazoa; phylum Chordata; class Actinopteri; order Myctophiformes; family Myctophidae; genus Gymnoscopelus; species Gymnoscopelus braueri. Next base: position 1,636,231 of record NC_137609.1, read on the forward strand.
GTTTTGTGAGAGAAACACGCAACCAGGTCTATGAAAAGATGCCCAAAAGAAAGGCCACATGAGCACTTTAAACCTATGTATACAGACATTTGAAAATAGCCGATCTACAAGCTCACATCGCGACGCGTTCTGAGCTTGTCGATCTACAAGCCCAAAAAAACGCCATTATACAAATATTTACAAGAGACTTTACAGAAACAAGCCACTTATAATAAACTGACATGGCAACACTGATATACAACCGTATACATTTCAGTCATTTGAAAATAGACGATCTACAAGCTCACAGCTAGTAGATCTGCTATTTTCAATACAATATATTTTTATATATTTTGAATTCCGGACTTTTACTTGTAACAGAGTATTTCTAGATTACAGTATTGCTTATTTTACCTAAGTAAAACATGTGAGTACTTTTTCCACCACACATGCGAAGTTCATGTAAATACAGCCTCTAACTAAAAATATATAATCCCTTTTTTAGACACAAATTAAATGCGTTTGCAGATCCCACAATGTTGTAAATGTGAAGATTGTTAGGCAAACACAGAGGGAGTGCACGGCTGCAGGCCACAGGTAATTGACACAAAAAAAAACCAACTTATTTCCTCATTTGTTTTATAACTTGCGAGTTATGTCCCTCTTTGCTGGACCTGGACACATATTAGTTGAACTCACACTGCAAAGACAATAAATATGTTACAAAAAATGTACAAAATTGTTTGAAAACATACCTTTATATCGTAACATCCAGCCCTCTGCATCATCAGTGCTGCTGCTGCGTTCAACCATAGAGGTGCGCTCAACAGATGGGAAGGGACCGGAAGAGACGCTTTGACGATTGGATCTTAGTGATGTGAAATCAGACCCATAGAGAGAGAGAGTTCTGACACTCGCGTTCACTTCTTCGGGCCAGGTCTTCTACATAGCCGTCTATTGGCGAATAGTGACAAAGCCCTAAACCGGAAGTTCATGGAATGCATTGAAGTCGACGGCTCCTTGTCACTATTTCCAGTTACATGAACCACGTGACCGACGCTGTTTCTGACCCCTCATTGGCGCAACTCTCTAATTCTAATAGAAGGCTCTGTGTGAAATGTGATTGGTGGCTGAGTGACACGTGACGTACACGTGACTGCAGATCGCATTATGATTGTCTAGGAGACACAGGAGTGTGTGAAAGTTACACACTTCTGCAGTACCGATTGTAGTCTCTAGAGGGAGACAATTTAACACTCTTTTAACACACATATCATATTTTTCTGTCCATGTGGGCCAAAATTCAAAACATGAAAATTTTGACACTAGGCAATGCTTTTTCGATCGATTTAAGTGATAAACCAAGTGGGGACCTGGATTTGGGTCCCCACTTCCGTTGGTGTGTTGTCAGTAGCAAGTCCCCACGTGGTAGCAAAAACACACGCACACACACACACACACACACACAATGTCAATGTTCTCTCCCCATCACGGTGAAATAACACGGATTACAAGTCCGTAAATACACAATATTTTCGAGCTGCGTTCGCTTCCAGCGTTCGCGCGTCTTACTTGTCTTGTGCCAAGTAGGGACATTTGATCTCCAAGCACCCAGAGCCACAACAGTCACAACACACCTTCCCATCAGGTGACGCACCAAGATGAGGGTACTGTGGAGAAATGTAGAATCCAGTGGGGGTAACATCAAAATTGAGGTGTTTTGATGACTCAGACTGGATGTATTTCTCCTTTGCCCTGGTCTTGTGACGAATACCCCGGCTAGAAATATTTGATAAAACATACATTAAGTTAGGTGCATAAATATACATGTTTTATGAGAGGTTTTATATAGCCCCATCTTTTGATTAGTAAACAATGTGAAACACATCTATAGATAGATAGATAGATCTAACTATTCTGGCCTGACCTGGACCCCACTATGGTAACGACAGACTGCCTTTCCCACTTGCCCTTTATACTCTCACATGTTCATTTATATTGTTTCTCATGATTACATATTTATTTTCTGTTTATCATATGCCTTCTTATCATACACGCATTTGTTCCATACATAGTGATAGATAGACAGATAGGGGTGTGTGTGTGTGTGTGTGTGTGTGTTTCAAATTGTTCACTAATACAAAGGATAGTGCTACATAAAACAGATAGATAGAAAGAATTTGACTTTACATTTTAAAATGAAAAAAATAATACCTTGTTGGGTCACTTTTAAACTTTGTTGTCTCTGGGTTGCATATGTCATTCAGAAGTGATATGGGAGGCTTGTTATCTCTGCTCTTTACAACTTGACCAAACCTGGAAGCAGTAATCCTGCCACGTCTGTAGATATACCACATCTCTTCTTTAGCCTGTCGCCTTGTCTCCTGTTCAACAAGCTTACACTGATCATCTGTGATCAACAAATCTTCAAAGACCTTATCACATTTGTCACAAAGCTCACTGTAGGTCAAGCCAAGATTCTCTGGATCATATAGATGTCCTAATGGTGTATGATAGCCATCCCTCAGAACCTTAGTCTTTGGAGTGTTTTGGAGCTACAGAGAGCACAGCAGCTCTGGGATTTGCATTCTTGAGCTTATCCAGAAAGTCTGAAATGTCATTGTCTGTAGGTTTAGGGGTAACATGACAGGGCCCTGACTTCTTTCCAACTTCACAGACAACATTCTGGTCCAATGCACTCAAAACCTTTCTACGCTGCGTTTTGGGAGAGGTCAGATCTATAGAAGACAATTTAGAGTAGCAGATTTTCTTTGTTTGTGATGGCTGAAGCCACTGACATGGCAGTGAAGTACAAGGCGTTTCATCGCGCCTCATAACTATGGACTCAACAGCAAACATCAACGCTGCTGCATGTGAACATGTCTCTGAAAGTCCTGCCATGCAGTTACAATGGGCTGTCAAAAGTGTCCCCATCTTCTTTGCAGCTATCCAAGGCTTCAGTGGTGTCTCATTCATTCGCTGGCTGTGTTTTACCTGCACAAATACATAACGTTAGTCATTTGGCAAGAAGTAATCAGATATTTTACGTAAAAGTATCAATACCAAAATACTCTGTTACAAGTAAAAGGCCTGTGTTAAAAATGTTACTTGAGTGAAAGTACAAATAGTAGGGCAGTTTAGAGCAGTGGTTCTCAAACTTTTTCATGTCAAGGACCCCCAAATTGACACTTATTAGCTTGCGGACCCCCATTTGAAAACATAAGCCAAGGACCCCCATAAGAGAAGATTTCTAGCAGTGATTCTCAATCATTGTAATTTAAGGACCCCCCCAGTTTGACATGCATTAGGCTACGGACCCCCATTTAATGGCATTTCTATCTCTGGGACTCCAATTCATATTGTAAAATCAATGTTAATTTAACTCTGAGAGTGTACAAATGGAACCAAATGGACCCGTTAGGGTAACGGGTCCATTTGGTTCCATTTGTACACTCTCAGAGTTACAGACCCATAAGGGTCCATTTGGTTCCTATACATCATTTAGCTGGGGACCCCCTGGTATCCCCTCAAGTACCCCTGGGGGTCCCCGGACCCCACTTTGAGAACCAATGGTTTAGAGGCTCCGTGAGCACCCCAACAACACATCTCTGTAACCTGTTTTTTTTAGGACCCTAAAGGTGTCTAGTTATGATTTCTTCTTGTTGCCCTGGTCAACTAATGTTCCATGGGGTTTATTTTTAACCCTTTCTGACACCTAGCCCCAACCCAAACCATAACATGGTGATAACAGAGAATACCATAACTCTTGAAGTAAACAACATACAGCGACAAATGAACAAATTTTCTATATCATTTGGACCCAAGGAATTCATTGAAGTGGTTAATATTAAGATTCAAGCAGGTCTTGACTATTTCAGGACAGAAACAGCAAAAAACGAACAGAAAATGTTCAAATCACATCAATATTAATCCTTGTATTAAATACTTAAGGTGTATTCTACTTTACCCCATGTTTTAGGACCCTTATGGTGTCTAGTTAAGATTTCTTCTTGTTGCCCAGGTCAACTAATGTCCCATGGGGTTCATTTGGTGACTATTTTGTCCACAGGAGTGGCGTTTTCATATCTGAACCAGACAACGTACAAAGACAAATAAACCCACTTTTCATAGAATGTTTACACCAGGAATTTAATGGAAAGGTCACTGACAGCTGGTAAATGTCACGGAGCTAGCTGTCTTGGGCAGCCATACTGCAGCACCCTGCTTGGGTACCATGTATTCAGTGGTCAGGGCTGTACTAGTTCCTTCAAGGGCAAGGGCAAGGTGGCACCAATCAAAAAGCTCCAGAAGAACCCCAAATTTCGAGTATCTGGTACAGCCACCTGTGCTCGGGTTCCCAGAGTTCTCAAAACCATTTATTCTGCACACTGATGCATCCAACCAAGGCTTGGGAGCAGTACTGTATCAGCAACAGATGGGGAAACTTCGTGTGATCGCCTACGGCTCACGGACCTTGAACACGTCAGAAAAGAACTACAACCTCCATTCTGGGAAACTGGAATTCCTTGCTTTAAAGTGGGCCATCACAGAGAAGTTTCGGGACTATCTGTACTACGCACCAACCTTCACTGTGTTTAGCGACAACAATCCCCTGACGTATGTCTTGTCGACTGCAAAGTTGAATGCAACGGGGTTGCGATGGGTTGCAGAGCTGGCCGACTTCAACTTCACTATCCGGTACCGCCCGGGTAAAGAGAACATCGATGCTGACAGTCTATCACGGATGCCTGTGGACATGGAGTCCACTATGAGGGAGTGCACTGAAGAAATGTCATCTGACTCTGTGAGAGCTACAGTACAAGCTGTGGGGGTTCAAGACGACACACCCTGGGCAATGGCGGTATCAGTCCAGTGCCCCCCAGTAGACCTCAATTCAGGGCCAATGTCAATCACACCACTTCCCAAAACAGAGGTTCGAAAGGCACAGGAAGATGACAAACACATTGGTGTGGTCATGAAGTATAAACAGTCAGGAATAAAACCATCATATCGAGACATAAGAACAATGAACATGCTAACTAGGTGTCTCTTGCGAGAATGGGAGAAGCTCAGCCTGGACGAGGATGGCATCCTTCGTAGGAAGACTGCACACAGAACGCAACTGGTTTTGCCTGATCAGTACAAGAGCACGGTTCTAAGAGAGTTGCATGACGAAATGGGTCATCAGGGCACTGACCGCACACTAACATTGGTTCGTGATCGTTTCTTTTGGCCTTACATGCAGCAAGATATTGAACAATATGTTCTAAGAGCATGCACTTGCCTTAAGCAAAAGAAACCATCGCGTGAGACGAGAGCACCACTCATGAGCATTGTAACCACCCAACCATTCGAACTTATCTCTATTGACTTCCTTCACTTGGACAGATGCAAGGGCGGATACGAGTATATCCTGGTGATCATCGATCACTTCACCCGATTTGCACAGGCATATGCTACTATCAATAAGTCTGGTAAAACTGTCGCTGACCGGATTTTCAATGACTATGCACTGAAGTTTGGTTTTCCGTCTCGGATTCATCATGACCAAGGAGGCGAGTTTGAAAACCAGCTCTTTACTCAGCTTCAGAAGTACAGTGGCATTGTCGGATCAAGAACAACTCCTTACCATCCCCAGGGGAATGGCCAAGTGGAGCGATTTAATCGGACTTTATTGCAGATGTTGAAAACACTGACCGAGTGTCAGAAGTCAAATTGGAAAGAGTCACTCAACAAACTGTTGTATGCTTATAACTGCACCCGCTGCGAGGTGACGGGATTCTCACCATTCCAACTTCTTTACGGTCGGTCCCCAAGATTACCAGTCGACATGCTCTTCAACCTGAACTCTGAACCAGGTATAGCAAGTCGTAGTGAGTACTTGGAGAAATGGCGACGAGGGATGCAAGAAGCACATCGTATTGCGAGAGAGCATGCACAAAAGGCCTCAGAGAGGAATAAGAAGTACTATGACAGCAAAGTAAGGTGTTCAGAACTACAGCGTGGTGACCGAGTGCTGGTTAAGAACTTGACCCCACGTGGAGGGCCAGGCAAGCTTCGGAGTTACTGGGAAGAAAGCATCCATACAGTTGTTCGACAACTTGGGGAAAATGCTCCAATATACGAAGTAAGGCCCGAGCTGGGCAAGGGAAGAACAAGGATACTGCATCGTAATCTGCTCCTACCTTGCGATTACTTACCACTGGAAGCTGACATGACACCAGACGCCACAGCAAAGGGGGAAACCCTGAAGAGCCAAAAGACAAGGAGTCAAGCAAAAGTACAAGAGGAGGAAGAGCATCCTGACAGAGAGGATGACAGTGCGGATGAAGATGAGCAGTATGCTGGCCTACTTCAATGGTGTGGGAGCGAGGTCGATACAAGCTATGTCGTTGAACCTGCTAATCCAGCAGTCCAGCCAGCAAGTTCCAGTCCTGCGCTCCAGCCAGGGAGTCAGCCAGCAAGTTCCAGGCCTGCACTTCAGCCGGCGAGCCCAGGGTCTGCACGCCAGCCAGAGAGTCCAGGGTCTGCACGTCAGCCGGAGAGTCCAGGGTCTGCACGTCAGCCGGAGAGCCCAGGGTCTGCACTTCAGTCGGAGAGCCCAGGGTCTGCACTTCAGCCGGCGAGCCCAGGGTCTGCACGCCAGCCAGAGAGTCCAGGGTTTGCACTTCAGTCGGAGAGCCCAGGGTCTACACGTCAGCCAGGGAGTCCAGGGTCTGCACTTCAGTCGGAGAGCCCAGGGTCTACACGTCAGCCAGGGAGTCCAGGGTCTGCACTTCAGCCGGCGAGCCCAGGGTCTGCACGTCTGCCAGGGAGTCCAGGGTCTGCACGTCTGCCAGAGAGTCCAGGGTCTGCACCTCAGCCGCCTGCACAGGGTCTTCTGCACAGGCGGGAACGTAGACCACCAATACTCTTCACTTATGACCAGTTCGGGATGCCAAGTTACACGGTACAGTCCACAAGCTTTGCCCCTTCCCTTTACCAGCCTGTCCTACAGGCCTCAGTGATACCCGTACACCACTATCAGTACGAGCCCTATTATGTTCAGTGAGGGTGTGCAATTGACTGTTTAGCACAAATATCGTTTGAACTTGAACTGTTTGTGCATGGGCTACTGATTAGAGGTGTGAACTGTGTGAGAACAAACATTCTGAAGGATTATCCCAGGATTCGATAACAGACTTTTTCTATCAGTGGTTGAATATGGCCTGCAGCCAGCTGGTTGCGTTGAAAGTGCTTCTGGACTGTCTATATAGGTGAGCACTTGCACCCAGAGACTCTTCATATGGCGAACACCCATGGATTAACTTCTGTAGCCGGGTACTGCACTCAGGGAATTTAGCAGACTTTTGAAAGAAAAAGAGAGAGAAAAAAAAAAACATTGTTTGTGATGTCGAGACGACATCTGGTTTTGTGGGGGAGTGTGTAACAGATTGGATATTCCAGAAACACAATGTTTATATCTTTATTGTTCCCTTGTGTTATCACCCTTGTGCCTTTTTCTTTATATGGGCTGAATGAGGGATTGATTGCTCATGTCTGAATACAGGGGGCGCTAATGCAATAGTATGTCACGTTCCCATCTGTTCCTACCCTTGTGCCTTATATGGTCTGAATGAGGGATCGATTGCTCCTGCCTGCGTTAGCATATAGGAGACGCTAATGCTAGGCTCCGTCATTATTACAGTAAATGGAGCCAAAGCAAGTGGTTGTCCTGACTGTCCCTTTATTTACTATCTTTTCCCTTTATTCAAGGTAAAGTGTGTTTTCACCAAATTGAGGGTATTTAGGTAGGAACGTATGTGTATTATTTTGCCATTTGGAATAAGGCATAATGGGAATGTTTTGGAGGTTTATGTTGTGATTAGAAGGCAATGTGGCCGTGGCGATAGCACACAAAGCTAACTATTTAGCAACAGCTCGCTAGCACAGCTGGTGATGCGAAATGAAGAAGAAATGTGTGGTTCTATGTGTTTCAAATGTGTAATGGACCTTCATGAGAGTAAACAGCGGTCTTAAGATTACAACACTATCTCTGAATAGTTTGCAGCAATTGCAGATTATGTTTAACGTGCGTGGTGCGCGCGTGCGTGCCCGCGTGCGTGAGTGAGTGAAAGAAAGTGCATTAATGAAGAGTCAGTGGTACATTGTGGTCATGTTATATATTAATGGACCATTTACCTGTTGTGTACAGTATACTGATAGAATTGACATTTGTATTCTGGGCAGCACTGTGAGAGGGAAATGTGATATTCTGTCATCTACTCTGAGTGAAAAAACAAGAATGTACAATATATGTCATGATTATTACAGTAAATGGAGCCAAAGCAAGTGGTTGTCCTGACTGTCCCTTTATTTACTATCTTTTCCCTTTATTCAAGGTAAAGGGGATTTACACAGACTGTACTTCTCATGTGAACACACAGACAGACAATCGCTCGATGATTAGGCCTACACGCCAGGCCATCAAGTCATTGTCCTGAGCGTCGCGTAAAAAACAGTTTCAGCTGTTGTGTGCCCACCAGGCGGGTGTGTGCGTGAAACGAATACGAGCGCAACAGTTTCACGGGAGTGCGCCCGCCTGTGGCTCCGTCTGTCTGATTGCCCGCTCCTCCCTACCTGCCCGCTCGCCTCTCATGAATTACTTGTCAGTAGCTTCCCTTGTGAAAAGCCTGAACACATATTGACTTGTATTTATAGGCCTATCCTGTTAACACATTTAGTGCCAGAGGTTTTTACCATTTACGCTGCGCTGTTTAGGGAACAATAATATTTATGAAGCTTTTTGTCAAGGAGTTATAATGGGAGCGGACGGGAGGTATTTTTTTAGGTATGTTTGTCGATTACAGTTGACGCAATGATGCAGGCGCAATGATGCAGGCGCGCTGGAAGTCATTTATTACAAAAAAAATATATATGTTAATAAAAAAAACGTTTTATTTTATTTTTTATTTTTTTGCTTCCCACCACCAGGGGGGCTGCAGCCCCCATAGCCCCCCGCCCCCCCCCCCCTTCCCGCGCCACTGAATGATGGTGTAATTTATTTATTTTATTTTAGCGATATTAAAAAGGTCTTAAAAGTCCTTAAATTGTCACTGTAGAAATGTGCAGATACCCTGTAGGCTATATACTTATACTGTATGTTGGTATGTTTACTGTTGAGTGAGAAAACATTAAGCTAATCATCTGGGGACCCCCAGTGTGTGTGTGTGTGTGTGTGTGTGTGTGTGTGTGTGTGTGTGTGTGTGTGTGTGTGTGTGTGTGTGTGTGTGTGTGTGTGTGTGTGTGTGTGTGTGTGTGTGTGTGTGTGTGTGTGTGTCTGTGTGTGTGTTCATGCTGCACATTGCTGCAGCTCCTCATATCTCACACTCTATGTAGGGCAGGAGGAGCTTCAGCTTCCTGTCAACAAGAAACCACATGATGAAGAGATAAGATGAGCTGATGTGTCACCAGTGGTGTAGTGTAGTTATGACTGGCCTCAGGGTATTTAGGATGACCCCCTCCCTCCCCAGAGTGCACATTATTATGAAGCACACATAGATCATGGGGAATTCGCAAAATAAAAATAAATAAAACACACAAACACAAAAAACACACACACATATATGATAACACTCATTACTCAGCTATTTAAAAGCAGTACGTTTTTAAAACCAACATTACATGTAAGATGTTACCTTCCACACATAACTACACAATGGCAAATAATCAGTTTAATCAGTATGTGTGTGCTGTATCCGGCTCATAAATGCGTGCTGTGCACTGACAGACAGGCATGCATGTCAATACATCCTCCATGTTGTTACGTGCAATGTTCAGTGGCCTCCATGTTGATGCATTATGTGTTCCTCTGTCTGTGTGTGTTGATGCTGCAGAGCTCACACTCACTGTGTAGGACAGAATGCCAGGGCCGGCGCGCCTTAGACGAATCCACAGAGCACTCCTGCTGCGGTGTGCATTCTGACACCGCAGTTATGATTGCGCCAGGGGAGCGCTCTGTGGATTCGTCTATAGGCGACCTAGGCGGCTGCCTAGGGCGCCATGTGTTTTTTTGTTTTTTTTTGTTTGGTGCAAATTGGAGCCCCATCCTGAGGTTTAGTCATGACCCCAACCCCCAGTTGTTGAGGGTTGGGGTCGAAACGCCCCGATTTTACGACATGAAGAACCAGAATACGACCTTACAATAACATATGGAAAGCCAATAAGAAAGAGTTTCCCCCGCCCACCTCGCTGCCTGTCAAGTCACACACACACGCACGCACGCACACACACGCACACACGCACGCACGCACGCACGCACGCACACACACACACACACAGACAATGGAGTGATTCATGAATGAACGCATAAACATTAATGGATGAAGGCTGGTGTGTGCAGGGATGGTTATAAATCTCCGATCTCCCGGTGGCCCAAATAAATCCACAGCGTGAAGATTACCTGCGCTGGGCACAGGTTTGAAGCGTCGGTTCCTTAACCCATGTTGCACATAACTCCATAGGAGTGGTGTGTTCTACCAGTATACACATGCAGTATACTCAAACCGACATTTTGAAAAAAAAAGTAGTACACCCTCTTTAACCTCAATAATTAGCGTACCTGATACGCTGGATGCATGTATTATTGGCCCATTGTTATTATTATACATTATATAGAGGATATAGCCTCTCTCCCTCTCTGTCTTATATAATAAGGACAAGGTTATTTCATTCTGTGACCACGTGGGTATACGTGCGCATGCACGTGCGCAAGGGAATAATTATGGTATACCGTCTGAAAAAACCTAGACTACAGCACTGGACACACTACTCTACTGTATATAGATTTGGAGACCTCACTGTCCATGAAAAGATTACAGTGGAGCCGCCGGTCCTGACTCCCAAAAATGTTCTCGCATAAGCGCTCATATATTTTGAAAATAGCACATCTATAAGCTCACAACGTGTCGCATCGCAACACTTTTGAGCTTGTATATCTGCTATTTTCGAACAGCCAATGCAGCCAGATCTGCAATCTTATCTGAATGACTGTTAAAGCAGTTTGTTTAAATGAGTGAATGATTAAGCACCTAACTTGTAACATTGCAAATAGGCTATATTAGATTTTAATTGCATGTCATTTGGAAATAAAATAGTCATGCATGGCCATGTATGCCTTATTTTATAAAGCTATACAATAATTTAACAAGGATTATTTATTTGTGTTTACATTTTGGAGTGGATACATGTGTCCAGATGCCTGTCAGATGGTCAGACAATGCTGCTCCGCAGGTCTAGATGGAACCAGCCAAAGTCAAAAGTCTACACGGCCTCAGACCTGACCTGAGATCTGAGCGGGCCGTACGCTGAAGTGAAAGTCACGATAGATTGATAAATGCCCAAAATTGCGGTGATCTCGCTACGTATTTTGATAAATGAGGGCCTTTATCCCTGGAGTCATGTGATCAAGATGTATGAGTCAGATTTTTCATATTAAATTCCGTTTGACTATGATTGATTTTAAAAATGTGTTGGCCCTAGGTAGCCAATCCTGGTCTGATGGAAATACAGTATATGCTCCGAGGAGCACACTTGATGAAGTGAAACCACATGATGAAGAGATAAGATGAGCTGATGTGTCACTAATAAACACACAGACGACAGCGAGTGTGAAGATCGGTGAAGTTCCAGTTGAGAATCCAGTGTGAGTGAATCCAGAAATGGAACAAACAGGGATAGTGTTGTTCCTTCTGCTCTTCAGCCCAGGTAAACACTTTGAATGACACTTATTGGTTGATGTGGATCTGTAAGACAACATGATGCTTAAACAACATCAGTACTGCTGCCTGCGTCACTACTATGCACTGTGTGTGTGTGTGTGTGTGTGTGTGTGTGTGTGTGTGTGTGTGTGTGTGTGCGTGCGTGCGTGCGTGCGTGCGTGCGTGCATGCGTGTGATTGTAGTGTATTATTTTGTTTTGCTTGATTCTGTAAGCATGCATAGGTTCATTAGAGTTTTGCCATGGCATATGCATAATGTAAAGTTAAAATGTATGGTCTATTCATGTGCACGTGCGTGCGTGCGTGCGTGTCATAGTGGATTCATTGACATGTATTGTGTGAATTATGCTCAGTGTAGCTACGTATGTACAGTGCATATCGTCATCATCATGAACACCATGGAAGATGTTTGTTTTCACTTTTTGTTTTGTTTTGTTTTGTTTTGTTTTGATGCTCATGGTTGAAACTAGGGGCCCTACAGTATCTTGCACAACGCCTTACCCCTTATCTAGTATTTGGAAAAACATTTTAAAATTGTTCAAATAGCCGATCTACAAGCTCACAACGTGTCAATGTAGATTGGCTAGTTGAACTATTTTAAAATGTTTTTCAAAATAGTAAAATATGGCTTATAGGCTTAAGTGGTATAAGGTAGGTCTTTTCAATGTGTGAATTTACAACTCCAAAACGCTCATTGTCCAGGAAATGAAGAAAACCTTATATTTTTTAAACAAAGCAATACTGCCTCATCAAAGTTGGTATAGTGACTTTATATATTGTCAGATACTTGCATGTGTCATTATATTATCACCACTTTACCCAAATCCAGCGCAAGTGGAGTTAGGAGTTTCATACTAACAATGGATCTCCAAGCTCACAATGCATCACAACGTGTGAATTAATGCCCTGATACTTCATGACACTTATTATATAGGCCTACAATAATAAACAGGACTTTAAATATTACAATAACTTCTGCAAAGAGGGGTTAACAGTTGGAGTTTGAGTAGAACTAGCGCGACAGAAATGCTATGAACTCCTTTCTTCTTCTCACATTGCTCTCCTCATTAAACACTTCATAGATTTTAGAAATATAATGACTTGTTTTCATAACATTAGCGTCAGTGCTAAGTTTGATAAACAGGTACACTGCATAGTTTTAACAGACTACAGGGAGAAAAACCCTGCCGTTTTGTTTGTTTACGTGGTACTCCTCCTCTCTCACTGCGCAGCCAGCGCGCTCTGCTCTGTGTTGTTCAAAGGCAGCAGGAGAGGAGAGGGGGGAGTTGCATGGTGTCACGTTCAATAGCGTTGATTTATGAAAAAAAAAATAAGCTGAAAATGGAGTTAGCTGGTTGGTCCTGGCCCCCGACGATATGTAAATGCATATGTATTTATGTATAATATGTTTACATATTTATATTATTATATAATATATAATATATATATACCGGTGTATATATATATATATATATATATATGTATATATATATATATATATATATATATATATATATATATATATATATATATATATATATATACACACAGTGTATAAATATATTATATTTATATATATAAATATCTCAGTATTTTTTGCTCATGCATGTATTTCGCCCCGCCTGCAGTTCCAGCTTTGGCCACTGGGGTGGCAGCTTCAATGTTTATCAGCAACTCTGGGGGCCTGGTATGGACCCTCACAGGTCCATTTGGTTCCAGTTGTACACTCCAGAGTTACAGATTTGTAAGGGTCCATTTGGTTCCTATTGTAACTATCAATCATTTAGCTGGGGACCTCATGGTACACAGACGGGTCAAATATATTTATACACAGCTTAGTATGGAGTCTATAATGCATCACAACGTGTGAATTAATGCCCTGATACTTCATGACACTTATTATATAGGCCTACAATAATAAACAGGACTTTAAATATTACAATAACTTCTGCAAAGAGGGGTTAACAGTTGGAGTTTGAGTAGAACTAGCGCGACAGAAATGCTATGAACTCCTTTCTTCTTCTCACATTGCTCTCCTCATTAAACACTTCATAGATTTTAGAAATATAATGACTTGTTTTCATAACATTAGCGTCAGTGCTAAGTTTGATAAACAGGTACACTGCATAGTTTTAACAGACTACAGGGAGAAAAACCCTGCCGTTTTGTTTGTTTACGTGGTACTCCTCCTCTCTCACTGCGCAGCCAGCGCGCTCTGCTCTGTGTTGTTCAAAGGCAGCAGGAGAGGAGAGGGGGGGAGTTGCATGGTGTCACGTTCAATAGCGTTGATTTATGAAAAAAAAAATAAGCTGAAAATGGAGTTAGCTGGTTGGTCCTGGCCCCCGACGATATGTAAATGCATATGTATTTATGTATAATATGTTTACATATTTATATTATTATATAATATATAATATATATATACCGGTGTATATATATATATATAATATATATATATATATATATATATATATATATATATATATATATATATATATATATATATATACACAGTGTATAAATATATTATATTTATATATATAAATATCTCAGTATTTTTTGCTCATGCATGTATTTCGCCCCGCCTGCAGTTCCAGCTTTGGCCACTGGGGTGGCAGCTTCAATGTTTATCAGCAACTCTGGGGGCCTGGTATGGACCCTCACAGGTCCATTTGGTTCCAGTTGTACACTCCAGAGTTACAGATTTGTAAGGGTCCATTTGGTTCCTATTGTAACTATCAATCATTTAGCTGGGGACCTCATGGTACACAGACGGGTCAAATATATTTATACACAGCTTAGTATGGAGTCTATAATACTAATACTAATAATATCCCAGCCAGGCTGAAATGATGCTATCTCTGCTGTCCGGCAGAAACCAGCTAACTCCAAAATGTTCATTTTTCAGGAAATGACATGAACAAAACAAAAAGTGGATTTGGGAGGTTTTGTTCATCATTGATAAGTAGAGCTAAATGGACCTCCAAGCTCACAATGAGGTTGGAGGTCAAAAGGGGGTGGAGCCTGGAGTTAGCAAAACCAGCTAACTCCACCCCCCTTTGGTTCAGTAAGCTGATTTAGCAGAAAGTTTGAGGATCCAATGGAGTTAGCTGGTTTTGTCATGTAAGCACTTTTTAATACTTTTCATTGGTTCAATATTTTTTTAATCAACACACAGACGGAAAGGGTGTTCATAGCGCTGATTTATGGAGAAAAAAATGCAAGCAACAAAAGTGGGCTTGTCTGCAGGTTCCACCATGATTGACAGTGCCTTTTATTCATACAGTGTATAGACTGGCTGTGGCTGTGATCGCCCAACTAGAAAATCTATCTATATCTATCTATCTATATGAGATTTGCAGTCTTTACTTTAATGTGACAGTGATTAGAGGCAGACCAGATCTAAGTAGTTTTCCAGTAGATTCTCGATAGTCCAAATTAAAATGACTGGGGAAAACTTCCATCCCACGTCACTTCTCCTACTTAAAACTCTACCGCTTGCTGATTGGCTCGAATCAATGGCTACTTGACGGCCAGTTGTTGACTTTAACATTAAGAACTGTATCGAATCTGTTCAATTTATGTGAACATGCTTTAATATTATGTTTTTTATTTAGTTATTATCCCTGCCAGACGGGAACAGCCAAAGGCGAGGGATTATGTTTTCACTTGCGTGAGTCCATCTGTCTGTACGTCTGTGAACAGCTAATCTCAGGCACCACTGGACCGACCGGCATGAAATCTTGCACGCTCACTCCCGGGTTCCAGTAGTAGGACAAGGAAGAACCTTCACCCAACATTTTTAAAATCATCCCCATGGTGGCCCTATAACAGGCCGCTTTATGTTTTGCCTTATAACTCTTGAACTGTATGGCGTACAATAATTTTATGTTTTCTTCAAAACTCTTTTTTATACTAGTCTCTACAAGGTTCAACTGTCAGATTTTTCTTATTCTATTCTGATTGGCTATGATTACCTTTCAAGGTTTTTGGGATGGGCCCGTTTTGCACAAAATGTCACTGATCATGAACACAGCGCCCCATCAGCTCCAAATGTGAATCACACATTTTAGTAGGGCAGTTTCGAGGCTCCGTGAGCACCCCAAAAACACATCTCTTAAACCTGTTTTTTTAGGACCCTAAAGGTGTCTAGTTATGATTTCTGCTTGTTGCCCATGTCAACTAATGTCCCATTGGGTTTATTTTTAACCCTTTCTGACACCTACCCCTAACCCAAACCATAACATGGAGATAACAGAGAATACCATAACTCTTGAAGTAAACAACATACAGCAACAAATGAACACATTTTTCTATATCATTTTGACCCAAGGAATTCATTAAAGTGTTTTTTATTAATATTCAAACACATATTGACTCTATTTCAGGGCAGAAACAGCCAAAAACTAGCAGAAAATGTTGAAATTATAATGATCACGTCTATATTTCTCTTTGTACTAAACGTTTACCGTGTATTCTTTTTTACCATATGTTTTTTAGGACCTTTATGGTGTCTAGTTAAGATTCATTCTTGTTGCCCAGGTCAAATAATGTCCCATGGGGTTTATTTTAACCCTTTCTGACACCTATTCGGCTATTCCCAATCTGAACCATAAAATGGAGGTAACAGAAAATACCATAACTCTTGAAGTAAACAACATACAGAGACAAATGAACACATTTTTCTATATCATTTGGACCCAAGGAATGCATTTAAGTGGTTTTTATTAAGATTCAAGCACATCTTGACTCTATTTCAGGGCAGAAACAGCCAAAAACTAGCAGAAAATGTTGAAATTATAATGATCACGTCTATATTTCTCTTTGTACTAAACGTTTACCGTGTATTCTTTTTTACCATATGTTTTTTAGGACCTTTATGGTGTCTAGTTAAGATTCATTCTTGTTGCCCAGGTCAAATAATGTCCCATGGGGTTTATTTTAACCCTTTCTGACACCTATTCCCAATCAAACCATAAAATGGAGATAACAGAAAATACCATAACTCTTGAAGTAAACAACCTACAGAGACAAATTAACAATTTTTTCTATATCATTTGGACCCAAGGAATTCATTGAAGTGGTTAATATTAAGATTCAAGCACATTTTGACTCTATTTCAGCCAGGACAGAAACAGCAAAAAAATAGCAGAATATTTTGAAATCACATTTATATTTCTCTTTGTACTACATTTTTAAGGTGTATTATTTTCTACCATATGTCTTTTAGGACCCTAAAGGTGTCTAGTTAAGTTTTAATCTTGTTGCCCTGGTCAAATAAGGTCCCATGGGGTTTATTTTAACCCTTTGTTACACCTATTCCCAACCCGAACCATACAATGGAGACAATAGAAAATACCATAACTCTTGAAGTAAACATACATAGACAAATTAACACATTTCTATATATAATTTTGACCCAAGGAATTCATTAAAGTGGTTATTATTAAGATTCAAGCAGGTCTTGACTCTATTTCAGGACAGAAACTGCAAAAAACAAAAAAACTAACAGAAAATGTTCAAATCACATCTATATTAATCCTTGTATTAAATACTTAAGGTGTATTATACTTTCCCCCATGTTTTTAGGACCCTTATGGTGTCTAGTTAAGATTTCTTCTTGTTGCCCAGGTCAACTAATGTCCCATGGGGTTCATTTGGTGACCATTTTAAATCGATGTCCACAGGAGTGGCGTTTTCATATCTGAACCAGACAACGTACAAAGACAAATAAACCCACTTTTTCATTGAATGTTTACACCAGGAATCTAATGGAAAGGTCACTGACATGGTACAACCATTCTTTATTGGTGAAAAACACACAAATATCAAATTCTGGCTTATATCAAAACACAATTTCACTGATCAGTATCATCCATCTCATCATCAAACTCCACCTCATCCTCTTCCCTCTCATCATCATCATCACTGATCTCACCAGCAGCCAACAGGTCAATGAGAGATAGGGACAGAATTGGCCCACAAGACCAGACAGGCTCCAAAATCCCTCCTTCTGTCTTCTGCCACCCCTGACCATCATCCTAGGATTTAGGCCTCCAAAAGATTGGCTCAGCTGCTCGCTTGTAACAGGTCACTCTATAGTTCACCCACTGGATGTGGGGGATGAGTGTGTCCTGGCATGGGGGCAGGCGAGCTAGTCCACGCCTCAGCCTCTACTGCGCCTTGATGGAATCAAGACCACTCTTGATTCCATTAAGGGCGCAGTAGAGGCTGAGGCGTGGACTTTCTGAGAAATTCATAGTGCAAGGTCCAGGCACCAGGAAACCCCAGGACTTTAAGTTCTTTCTGGGCAATGTGGAAAATAAGCGACAGCTCTGCCAGTTGATGCTCAAGGTCTGGGGGAGTAAGGAGGCAGCATCCCGGCTGGCAAAATGTGAAACAGCTGCTCTCATCGTGGAAGGAACAGCTCATAAACTTGTGGCATTAGATTGAGAAGTGAGTTGATTGATCAATACCTATATAACTTTGGTGAGTTCTTGTGTTAGCAGATTTGCCAAGAATGATTGTTGATGTTGATGACGACATCAACCTGCTCATCTACCTTGACACTGACACAGGCAGGCACCGTCAGCTGGTAAATGTCACAGAGCTAGCAACCTCTCTTGGCAACCATACTGTAGCACCCTGCTTGGGTACCATGTATTCAGTGATCAGGGCTGTACTAGTTCCTTCAAGGGCAAGGTGGCACCACTCAAAAAGCTCCAGAAGAACCCCAAATTTCAAAAGGCTTTCAGGTTGGTGTATGATCATCCTAATAATATTTAATGATGATGATGATGATAAGAGGGAAGAGGTTGAGATGGATGATACCGATCAGTGACATTATGTTTTGATTATTTAAGAAAGTTATATTATGCCTAAATATAAGCCAGAATTTGATATTTGTGTGTTTTTCACCAATAAAGAATGGTTGTACCATGTCAGTGACCTTTCCATTAGATTCCTGGTGTAAACATTCTATGAAAAAGTGGGTTTATTTGTCTTTGTACGTTGTCTGGTTCAGATAAAAAAACGCCACTCCTGTGGACATCGATTTAAAATGGTCACCAAATGAACCCCATGGGACATTACCTGGGCAACAAGAAGAAACCTTAACTAGACACCATAAGGGTCCTAAAAACATGGGGTAAAGTAGAATACACCTTAAGTATTTAATACAAGGATTAATATAGATGTGATTTGAACATTTTCTGTTAGTTTTTTGCAGTTTCTGTCCTGAAATAGAGTCAAGACCTGCTTGAATCTTAATAATAACCACTTTAATTAATTCCTTGGGTCAAAATTATATATAGAAATGTGTTCATTTGTCTATGTATGTTTACTTCAAGAGTTATGGTATTTTCTATTGTCTCCATTGTATGGTTCGGGTTGGGAATAGGTGTAACAAAGGGTTAAAATAAACCCCATGGGACCTTATTTGACCAGGGCAACAATATTAAAACTTAACTAGACACCTTTAGGGTCCGAAAAGACATATGGTAAAAAAGAATACACCTTAAAAATGTAGTACAAAGAGAAATATAGATGTGATTTGAAAGTTTTCTGCTTGTTTTTGGCTGTTTATGTCCTGAAATAGAGTCAAGATGTGCTTGAATCTTTATAATAACCACTTCAATGAATTCCTTGGGTCAAAATGATGTAAAAGAATGTGTTCATTTGTCGCTGTATGTTGTTTACTTCAGGAGTTATGGTATTTTCTGTTATCTCAATTTTATGGTTTGATTGGTAATAGGTGTCAGAAAGGGTTAAAATGAACCCCATGGGCCATTATTTGACCAGGGCAACAAGAATAAATCTTAACTAGACACCATAAAGGTCCTAAAAAACATATGGTAAAAAAGAATACACCTTAAAAGTTTAGTACAAAGAGAAATATAGATGTGATAATTGTGATTTGAACGTTTTCTGCTTGTTTTTGGCTGTTTATGTCCTGAAATAGAGTCAAGATGTGCTTGAATCTTTATAATAACCACTTTAATGAATTCCTTTGGTCAAAATGATATAGAAAAATTTGTTCATTTGTCGCTGTATGTTGTTTACTTCAAGAGTTATGGTATTCTCTGTTATCTTCATGTTATGGTTTGGGTTGGGGGTAGGTGTCAGAAAGTGTTAAAAATAAACCCCATGGGACATTAGTTGACATGGGCAACAAGCAGAAATCATAACTAGACACCTTTAGGGTCCTAAAAAAACAGGTTTAAGAGATGTGTTTTTGGGGTGCTCACGGAGCCTCGAAACTGCCCTACTATTTAGGAGCCTCTAAACAACCCAGAGCCAAAAGTAATTGCACTTACAACCATAGGGGGGCGCTACACATGCCAGACAGCTACACCCCACGACTGACACAGCCCTGGGTAGGCAACCCAGCCTGGCGGGGATCTAGTTTTATGTGAGCTCTGATATAAATCATAGTTCCTCATTCCCACCCTGTGAATGTCAAATAAATAGCAGCAAACAGGAGAAACAAAGGACATCTTGTCCTGTATTTCAACAGATAAACCACAACTACAACCAACCAGCTGTTACACTGAAGCTCATTTCATTTTTTATGTTTCTCCTCAGCTCTCCAGGCTGAACCAACACACACCACAAAAGGTAAGTCTGTCTGTCTGTCTGTCTGTCTGTCTGTCTGCCTGCCTGTCCGTCCGTCCGTCCGTCCGTCCGTCCGTCCGTCCGTCCGTCCGCCTGCCCTTGCCTGCTTGCCTTTAAGTCTGTCCGTCCGTCGGAAACCTCCCACTATATTCCACATAAAGTGAATAAAAAGGTCAGTCAGTAAATACAGCAGCTTCACAACATCCAAAGATGGTGATTAATGCATCTACATTTATAATGTTATTTATGTATCTAAATGTTAAACTTATGATGAGAGAGAGGGAGAGAGAGAGAGAGAGAGAGAGAGAGAGAGAGAGATAGAGAGAGAGAGAGAGAGAGAGAGAGAGAGAGAGAGAGAGAGAGAGAGATTTGCAAGGTGTGTGGAATTTTAAATATAAACCAACTCAAATGTAATGTCTCACTTTCTCCAGAGGTGGAGCCCTTCCTCATCGTAGCCACCTACCCCAAACTGATGAAAATCAACTTGGACGGCTCCAACTCCACAGAGCTCAAACAGGTGAAAACCATTGGATATAAACACATCCTATGTAATGGTGGAAAGTAACTAAGTACATTTACTCAAGTACTGTACTTAGGTACAATTTTGTAGATTTATTTTTACTTGACTTGAGTATTTCCAATTTTCAATACTTCTACTTTTACACCACTACATTACAAAGGCAAATATTGTACTTATGACTCCACTACAATTATTTGAAAACTTCAATTACTATTTACTTAACACTTGGGGTGCCAGAGGTTTATTAAAATATTATACGTTGAGTGCCGGGACTTTTTACCATTTTTGAACCTTTTTCAAGTAGTCACAAAATATTTTCAGTGATCACCGTCCTCACGGTGATCCCCTCATTACACACATAGAGGTCTCGTACAATCGGGGGGAAAAAATTTAAAACATTCGGTAATCCGTTCCATAGTTGCAGCCAGTTGAAAATAGTCAAAAATACATTGTAAAAAAAAAAAGTACACAGGAGCCGAGATACAGGCTTTTGAAGTCTTAAGTTAACCAGGAAGTGGAGTCTAAATCTTCGAAAAATTATATCTCCTGGTGCTGTGAAGGAAAAAATAAAAATAATAATAATAATAATAATAATAATATTTTTTTTTCTCCAAAAACGTATATATACGTTTTTGGCACTCAGAGGGTGTATTTGCAAAAATGTATATATACGTTTTTGGCACAATACAGATTACTATATTCCAAACATACATTAACCAGTTACCCCTATTTTATGCATAGGCTATGCAAAAATAGGCGATCTACAATTTCACAACGTGACGCATCGCAACACGTTGTGAGATTGTAGATAACTAAAGGTTACGTAGGTAACCAGGTTCTTTTAGTTTAGGAGTGGGACACTCCCTATGGGAAACAGCGCCATCTGGCGATGAGTACAGAGCTACACAATACGCTCCCGGGGCCCATTCATTGGGCTAGAGGGTATGTCACGTGACCGGTCAAGTCCTCCCCTCCAGCAGAGGGCATAAGAGGCACCGGCCGTGACATTGACTTCCTCTTTCACACAGGTCCTCTGTTCGCAGTGGCGAAACAAAAGGGGTGTATGGGGAGTGTCCCACTCCTAAACTAAAAGAACCTGGTTACCTACGTAACCTTTAGTTCTTCTTCGTTTTTGGAGTGGGACACTCCCTATGGGATCTATAAACCCCCCGGAAGCGTTAAAACCATCCTACCCCCAGAAAAAAACGTACGTCCCCCACCGGCTCAGGGACCCGCACACGGCGGGCCCCCGCCTCAGGGACGCCCAGGCCCACCGGATGAGATAAAAGAGACCCTGACAGACCGAAGTCTGCCTCATTCAGCTAATAGAAGACAAGGTCCGTCACCTACCAACCATATAATAAGGGAACAGGGCCCCCCCTGCTCCCAGAGGCCCAACAGATCGTTAGCCCCACGGGATCACATCAGGAGGAGAAAGGCACCTCAAGTAGATGAGGCTGCCACGCCCAGGACTGCGTGCGCCACTGAGGAGGCCGCCACGTCCAGGCTGTAGAAAGCTGCAAAAGTCGAAGGAGACGACCAATCAGCAGCCGTGCAAATCTCCTGGATCGAAGCCCCTCTAGAGAGGGCCCAGGAGGTAGCCACTCCCCTAGTCGAGTGTGCCCTCAGTCCAACAGGTACTGGGGCCCCACTACTAGTATAGGCGAGCTTTATGGCTTCAACAATCCATCTGGAAAGTGTTGGCTTGGCATCCGCCTTCCGCTGGTTACCCCGTCCGTAGGAGACAAACAACTGTGTTGACGACCTACTGGACGCCGTCCTCTGACAGTAGAGCTTCAGCGCCCTTACTGGACAGAGACAGTGCGTAGTGAAAGGAGGAGGATGAAAAGCAGCCAATTCGACCGGAGCCGGTGCAACCACTCCGGTCTTGGTAACGAACGCCAAGTTTGGTTTCAGCAGAACCCGTCTGCCATCCCCCGAGAACCTCAAGCACTCCGAACTCACCGAGAGTGCCTGCAGGTCACCGACCCTCTTGGCCGTAGCCAGGGCCACCAGGAGGATAGTCTTCAAACTTAACACCTCGAGGCTCACAGTCTCGAGGGGTTCAAAGGGGGGGAGGCAGAGTGCATTCAGCACCACCGCTAGATCCCAGGTCGGAAACAGAGGTCTGTTAGTCGGCCTGCCCCGTCTAGCCCCGCTCATGAACCGCCGTACCATGTAATGCTTGCCAACCGTCCCGACCTCGAAACCTTCGTGACAGGCGGAGATGGCCCCCAAGTATACCTTGACCGTCGAGAAGGTCAAGCCCTGATTCAACCTGCTCTGCAGGAAAATCAGAATGTTGTGTGCCGGCGCCCGAAAAGCCACTATCGGTGGTGACTGTTCCTGGCACCATGACACAAACATATTCCATTTTATGTCATAGGCAGCCCTAGTGGAAGCAGCCCTGGCCCCCTGAATAGTAGCTACCACATCAGGGGGCAAGCCGTAGGCATCTAGATTTGCCCTCTCACGGGCCAGACCCATAGGTCTAGGTCCCGGGGGCTGGGGTGGTTGATCTCGGTCCCCACCTGCGTCAGCAGGTCCGTTATCGGAGGGAAGGACCAGGGCTCGGCGTAGAGTAGAGGAGATATCTCCGATCTCCACACGCCCCATCCCGGAGCAACCAGCAGCACAGTCAGGCCCTGGAGCCTGACTCTCTCCAACGTTGGGCGGATCAGCTCCAGCGGCAGGAATGCATAGAGCAGTTCCCTCGGCCACCTGTGAGCCCTCGCATCCAACCCCAACGAGAGATCCGTTGCCTTCATTGAGAAAAAGCAGATCTCGCGCACTGTTTTCGGATTGAGAGACCAATTCGAATACCAAAGCCTGCCCCTGGACAGTAGATCCGCTCCGCCGTTCTGGAGACCCGGAACGTGGACCGCCCGCACCGACAGTAGATGCGAATCGCACCACATCGTCAACTCCCGGGCCAGGTCGTCCAACACACGGGAGCCTAAGCCTCCCTGTTTGTTGATGTAGCACATGGTCGTGGTGTTGTCCGTCCTCACCAGGACATGACAACCGCTGATGTGCGCCTCGAACTGCTTCAGTGCGAGAAAAACCGCCATCAGCTCCAGGTAGTTTATGTGGGCCACCCGCAGATCGGGGCCCCACACACCCCTGGCCGCACGGCCTTCGTAGACGGCGCCCCAGCACGTCATGCTGGCGTCCGTCGTGACCACCTTCCATGAGAGCACCACACCCAGTATGACACCTTCTGACAGAAAGGGTGCTTGTGACCAGGGTTCGAGTGCCTCCATGCACTGTGGAGACACTAGCACTCGTCGAGACCCCTTGGTAGGTGGAATGCGGAGATCCCGCACCCACCGCTGAAAAGGTCTCATGAACAGTCTGCCCAGGCGGATCAGGTGTATGGCTGAGGCCATGAGACCCGCCGCCTGCAAACACAGCCTGTACGTGACTTTCTTTCCTACTTGAAAAGACCTCACACAAGCTAGGAAACTGACTATTCTGTCCCTGGATAGGCGTGCCACCATCTTGTCCGAGTCCAAAGCAATCCCTATGAAGGAGGTGTGTTGGCTCGGGACCAGCACGCTCTTCTGAAAATTCACGGTGAAACCCAGTGACGTCAGATGGGAGATGACCATCTCCGTGTGACGCACCACCTCCTGGCTGGAATCCCCTGCCAGGAGCCAGTCGTCGATGTAAGTCGACAGGCGTATTCCCCATCTCCTCAGGGGGGCTATAGCCGCCTGAGTGCATTTCACGAAAACACAGGGGCTCAGAGACATCCCGAACGGGAGAACCGTGTATTCGTACACTCGTCCCTCGAAACCGAAGCGCAGAAATTTTCTGTGCGGTGGATAGATGGGGATGTGGAAATACGCATCCTTCAGGTCTATACTGGTCCACCATTCGCCCTGACGCACCGTGCGTAAAAGCATCTCGTTCGTCAGCATGCGAAACTTGAATTTCGTTAGAAATCTGTTGAGACCTCTCAGATCCAGTATGGGACGTACACCCCCCCCTTTTTCTTGACCAGAAAATACTTTGAGTAAAAACCCAGGCGTTTCTGATCTGGGGATAACTCTCTTATGGCGCCCTTGTTTAGGAGAGAGAAAACCTCTTCCCTTAACGTGATCGCCGCTGCGCCCTTTGCGCTGGAGAATACCACTTTGTCTGTCATAGGGGGCTTTGCGCAAAATTGCAATTTGTAACCCTTCTGTATGGTGCGTAGTACCCAGGGAGAGGGGTGGCAAGCTTTCCATTGCGTTAGACAGCGAGCTAAGGGGTTGGGGCGAGCTACAAAAGTTGCTCGCTGCCCTGACTGTCTGAGCGTTGTCATGGAAACTAGTGTCGTGCTCACATGCTCTGGCGGTGCCATACGTGTGACGCTCGCTAGAGGCAGCACGGACGTAACCTGACTGACAAACGGATTCGAGGAGGTCACGTGATCCTGCACGCTGTGCCTCCCCGGCGCCCATATCCGATTGGAAACGCCCCCTCTCCGTATCCGGTCGGAAACGGATGTGTTTAGCAAACCTACCTTCCGTTCGGCCATCTTGAGAGGGGTCCGAGCGGCCATCTTGAGAGGGCCCTGAAAGGCAGAAGCGTTTTGGCGCCCTCTCCTGGCCGGGAGAATCGGCTGGTAAAACGAGCGTGGCCCCTGTGCAGAGGGGCAAAGGCGCCCTCTGGCGGACAGGGATGGCACTGGTTTTACACTTGATTTTATTACCTTCAAAGAATTTAATACATTCAGCATCTTTGTCCCACACGCATTCGGAAAACCGAAAACCGGATTTGCCGAATGCTGTGGACTCATGGGGGGACCCTCGAGAACCGGGGGCCGCCATGTAGGCGGTCCTCGTTCTCCCTGGTACATAGGCAGAGTTGAAATAAGACACGGTTTTGTACCTTTCAATGCATTTATTGCCACAATTACAGGGTATTTCTCTTGTACAGACCTGACAGAAATGTGCGACATTTTGCTCAGTTTGGCTGTGGAGGAGTGGTCCATGACTCTGTCCTCTAGAAATAAACGTTTTCCCTGTCTCTTCCCCAACAGAAAAGGGGGGGTCCGCGACTGTCCAGGCTGACCGAGCAGCTCTGGGGGGAGCGGTTGGCAAAGCTGCATGTCCTCCTGTGTCTGCCTCGCATCGGGAGGAACAAGGGACAAAATGTCAAAACTCCTTCCCGCTTTTACGAGTGCGGGGGGTGCCTCGACGAGGAGCCCTGGTAGTGGAGACAGGGCGAGAGGGACGGGGCCGAGGACCGGCCGTTTCGTGAGACCTCTCTCTGGAGCTGCTCGATGGGGTTGCCTCATGAGCGCGCCTTGGCCTGGACTGGCGAGAGGAGGAGCGTCCTCCCCTGCTAACCGGTCTCCTTCCTCGGCCTCTGGTGCTGGTGGAGGTGGAGGCGAGCGGCTGGAAAACATCAGACGCCGCCTCCTGAGTCGCTCTCCTCTCGTCTGTGAAAGACTTTAGGTACTTGGCCCCGTCTTTGAACAGATTTTCTGGGACCAGAGCGAGGGCCAGCAGTTGTTTTCTGGCCTCCTGGCCCTGCTCGCCTGGGAAGTGGACGAGGTCCAGCCATCTGGTCCGCTCCTGCAGGGCGGCGAGGTCCAGGGACCATCCGGTCCAGTTGGTGGCAATCTGGTTCAGCTGGATGATCAGCTGCATCAGTATTTCCACCTCCTCGGCCTGCTCGCCCAGTGCTGGTAGCATGCCCTTGAGCAGCGTGCTGAGAGAGCCCTGCAGGAAGGTGCTGGCATTGAGAGACTTTGCCACCTGGCAAGAAGCGAAGTAGGCTCTCCCCGTGGCCGCGGACGCATCCTTGTCTCTCTTCTGAGCGAAGGTGGGCTTGGAAGAGAGGGAGACTAGTTGGTGGCTAGGACCGAGTCCATGGGGGGAACCTCGAGGCCCAGTCCTTCCGCTCCTGCCACGCTGATGTCGAAGGGTAGCCTTGAGGGATTGCTGTGGCTCTCCCAGGACGACTGGAGTGCCTCTCTGAAACCGCTGGCCACTGGAAGCTTCCTGAAGCGGGGGCGGCGAGGCTCCTGGGCAGCCATGCCTGGGAAGGGTGCTGTAGAGGAGGTGGAGGCCTGGGGCTTCTCCGCCTGGAGCTTTTGGCCACAGTTCCCCACTGCTCTCTCGAACACTGAGGAGACAGAGAGCTTTGGGCGCTGTGGGGCCCCGTCAGGTAGGGCCACGGGCTGGGGAGATGCCTGACCTGTTGGAGCAGAGGGGTGAGGGGTGGAAGTGCCGGGGGGCACGGCCTGTCCTTCGGGGTCCCTCCCCGGGCTCGTCATGGGGACGTCGGGGGGTCCCTGAGCGCTGGGAAGGTCCACCTCACCGAACTCGTCCTCTTCCTCGTATTCGCCGTCCTCGTACTCGCCATCTTCCTCCTCGGCGGCGGAGAAGTCCTCGTCCATGGACTGCTCCCCGGACTCCAGCTGGAGTTGGCCGCTGGGTGGAGGTGGCTGAGTCGAAGGGGGGTTGGGGGGAAGAGGTGGGCTAGCCCGGTGCTGTGGGAGCTGAGTTCCAGCCCCAAAGGCAGCGGCAGCCGATGTGTGACCACCGTGGCCCCGTAGGAGGCTAGTGCTGCCTGCTACGGGGCCTAGTGTGGGTTGCGGGAGAACCGTGGACTCTGCTGCGTGCTGCGAGCGGGGAGCGCCCCCGCTAGCAGCGGCAGCCGAGTGCGGTCTCGGGATGCGGGAGGGCTTCTGGGGAGCTGAGCGACTAGCGCCAGCGTCTCCAGTGCTACTGGCCCAGGCCGTGGCCTGGCCGTATCTGTATCGGAGCAGCCGCACCGAGTACCGGGCGCATGCTTCACAGAAAAACTCGGGGTCAGAGAGCGCGAAAAAGGCGTGCGCGACACCGAGACATCCCACACACACGTCGTGTGTGTCGTCTCCGTCGATCTCAATAGAGCAGTCGGGTAGGCCGCACTGTCTAGTCGGCAGAGGGCCCAGTGTGTAAGGGGTGCCTCTGGGGGTTTTCGACGGAGCCTTCGACATCGTGGGACAAACAATGGGGGAGAGCAACCCGGCTAGGCTAACAGCTCTATGCGGGGAGTTAGCTAAGCGGGAAGGGGGGGTTAGCGCTGTGGAAGTAGCCGAGCAGCTAAGCTAGTACAGCTAGCGACTAGGCTAGGGAACAGCTAACAGCTAACAATTGCTCAAGAAAGCTAGGCTAACAGCTGGAATGAGAAAACCCGTGGGTGACTGATCCTAGCCTCCGCTTTAAGGGTTAAAGCTGGTTTCTCAAATTGGGTCCTTGAAGTAGAAGTTTTGAAGATTTTGAAGATAGAGTTGATTTTCAGTGTTTTAACTTGCGTGTAGCCTTGTTATCATCTGCGAACAGAGGAACTGAAAGAGGAAGTCAATGTCACGGCCGGTGCCTCTTATGCCCTCTGCTGGAGGGGAGGACTTGACCGGTCACGTGACATACCCTCTAGCCCAATGAATGGGCCCCGGGAGCGTATTGTGTAGCTCTGTACTCATCGCCAGATGACGCTGTTTCCCATAGGGAGTGTCCCACTCCAAAAACGAAGAAGAACCTATTATCGTAAAGTTTGAAAAACAATAATTTTTACTTTCGGTAAGAATATTGTATAACTTTTGTACTTTTAATCAAGTAACATTTTTAATGCAGGACTTTTAGCGTACTTGTATTTCTACATTGTGGTATTGATACTTTTAATAAAATCTGAGTACTTCTTCCACTACTGGTAATCCTACACTATATTCTACTCACACTGCTTTTGACGTGCTGGAATGTATTCCTGTCTGAGACTAACACAACTGCTGTGGTGTGACAGGACTTTAGGTATGTGTTTGCTCTGGACTTTGACTATCAGCAGCAGATGATCTACTGTATAGAAGTGAACCCCTACAGGATCAGTCGCATGAACATCAGTGGCAGTGACGTCCAGGTCAGTGTGACAATGACAACGATGAGGATAAATGACAGGAAAGGAAAACCAAATGAACAATACTTAGTATTCGTAATGTAAATACTTTGTGATATCAGCGTTAAATATCAAACAAGAGAACAGGGTGCCTGGTGTCTCAGTCACTTGGTGTAGTGTTTCCAAAACAGTGGGATGGGACCCATTTTTTAAACATGTTTCAAAACAACTTCATAAGTGAAAACAATTAAATAAATTCTGTTTATAAACGAAAAGAAAAGAAAAAGCGAAATTCCATAAAACATACATAAATAAATAAATAGATAGTGAAATTAGCAGAGCTCACAACTGGTTGCATCGCGACCCATTATGAGCTTATAGATCGGCTATTTTCACTAGTTTGGGTCCAAGGGAAATTTAAAATGTATCTTTAGGGTCTGGAGCTAAAAAGTTTGGGAACCACTGAGTTAGTGTACAAAACTAACTCAACATCTCAACTCTAACAAAACAACAATATACAATATAATACAAGCTCACAGTGTGCTGCGATGTGACACGTTGTGAGCATTGTGCAACATTGTGTTGAAAATAAACAGCTAGACACATTCATGAAAAATGTACTCTAAATCTCCTATCTATAAAATAACACTTAACCATTTAGAAATAATTGTATCAATAAATTAAATAAAACATGGTGAGTATATTCAGATATATTGCAAGTATGGTTCATTAACAGGTCCTTCACAACACGTTGACCAGGCCAGAGGGTCTGGCTGTTGATTGGGTGGGAGGTAACCTGTACTGGTGTAACAGAGACACCATAGAGGTGTCCAAACTAAACGGGTCATACAGAACAGTCCTGGTCAACACCGGTCTGGACCGGCCATCGTCCATGGCTGTGGATGTACGCTATGGGTAAGAGCACTGTGGTGACATCATGAACCTCACAATGAATGTATCAACCATCCTGTGAAACACCACGGATACAAGAAGACTGTATACTAAAACAAATCATAAAAACATGTACATGCTTTTTGCACAATGTTTGAACTAAGGTGATTTTAGTTCATACTGTTTCAATAGATTTTATTTTTATTTATTTTTGACCTTTTTTATTTATTTATTTCAGTACATTTTCATTTGTTTTCAAAGCTTGTTTGATATTTTAGTTTTTAACTTTCAGTTTGTTTTCATTTAGTTTTTATTATTATTAGTAAAAAAATTAATATGGGGTACACAGGGGCTAGATTAAAAAAGCTAAGAAGAATCATGAAAATAGCCAATCTACAAGCTCACAACACGTCAAGCTGTGAGCTTGTAGATCTGCTATTTTAACTATTCTTAAAGATAGATATTGGCTAGTGACAAAGCCTAAAACTAGGAAATATTCCATATGATTTTAGTGAATTTATTTTTGTTTAGTAAACACGCAATAGAGTTTCAGTTAGTTATCGTTCTTTTTTGTAAAGCCTCGTTTTTATGTTTTCTTCAGTTAACTAAAATGTTTTTATTCTATTCTAGTTTTCCTTATTTTTTTATAGATTTATTTCACTATAATAACCCTGGTATGAACTCTTCATCATATTGTATGTCCACTAGTACTGTACAGCACTGTATGTGTGATTAGTTGTGAATATAGTGACCCTGACACAGTGTCTCCCTGACAGATACTTGTACTGGTCAGACATAAGTGACAACAACCCCCACATAGAGAGGATGGGGATGGACGGCACCAACAGGACAGTCATCGTGAAGGATAAGATCTCCAAGCCCTACGGCCTGACGTTAGACTACATCAACGATCACATCTACTGGAGCAACGAGAGGAAATACATTGAGTTTGCCAACCTGGATGGAACCAACAGACACACAGGTAACACACACACACACACACACACACACACACACACACACACACACACACACACACACACACACACACACACACACACACACACACACACACACACACACACACACTCTCACACACACACACACACACACACACACACACACACACACACACACACACACACACACACATTAGCCTTTATCTTTATTTTTTATTAATTTCTACTCTTTAGTATCTGTTTTAAATAGTTTAGTGTAAGAAAAAGCAAGGAAAGCAACGAGAGCATTATTAATATTTACGTTCCTATACTTTACTGATACATCACATTCTTTATAATATGGTGACTCTTTTGGTTTTGTGTGTCCATAGTTATGAGTCAGGACAACGTCTATTTCATTACTCTGTTTGAGGATCACATTTACTGGATAGACATGGAGACCAGTTCCATCTACAGAGCCAACAAGACTCAGGGAACCAATAAGATCAGTCTCATCAGCAACCTGTTCAATCCATCTGACATCCACATGTACCACCCCTATCGACAACCTGAGGGTCTGTACAACCTACTGTATACAACACTCTCATTATTACTCTTGATGCCGTTTGATTATTTTTATTGTCTCCGCCACTGCCGACAGGCATGGCGAGACTGTCCGTCCGTCTGTGTGTCCGTCCGTCTGTGTGTCCGTGTGTCCATTGGCCCGGTCGCTCCGAAACTGTGCACACACATTCCCTGGATGCCAATTCAAAACCTCTGCCCCGAATTTTTCACATGGGCCTGTTATAGCGCCACCAGGAGGCCGGTTTGTGCAAACCCCATTTTTTTATATTACTCCTACAGATTTTATCCAAACGTCAGTCTGGTGCAGCGCTCAGGTCCTGGACCTGGTGAGACGGAGGAGGAGCTCGGCCAGGAGGCCATCCACAGAGCCTAGCCCCTCCACGTACCAGAGCCTTCCTCTCCCCCATTCCTGGCAGAGTAGTTTCGGACAAGCGTATTGAGTGGCCCTGTCTTTCCCTATTTAGGACTGACCGTGGGTAGCTACCTGGGACGTAAGGCGGGGCTTGATCAACCCTGGCTGGGTCACCTGGGCGAGGGTGTATGTTGCGAGACCCGAAACATCCTATGACCCCAGGCTACAACACTGATGATACGTCCCAGGTGCATCCATGTGATGTTTTTTCGTTATATCTTGACCTGTTTTGAAAAGTGCTATACAAATAACCTGGCAAAAACAGCCATATTCTGGCAATGGCCAGGTTTCCCAAACGAATTTGATCTCCTGCGTAGCCTAGAAGCTGCGTGAGAGCCTCCACGCACCTGCGCAGTAGCAACCCCGCCACGCCCTATCTTCGTTAGTAGCAGCTGTGTGTGCCCAACGTGCCAGCTAAACTGGCTTCAGGAGACACCATCGTCGTAGGTTCTCGTTGCGTGTGTGCTAAAACTACATTCGTGAGACAGCATAGACGTAAAGACCTCCTGGACGAAGTCTACGTAAAGCCTACGTAAACTACGTAGGGCTGTCCTATGCTACACTGCAGTTTAAACACCCTTTGCGAAAGTGAAATGGATCATAAAAATACCAGAGGCAACTGTCAGATGTCCTGAAGCAGTCCACTCCAATTACAACTTTTGAATAATATATTTATGAATGAAATTACAGTGGTGAGTTGACATCTGCAAGGTAAATAAAACACTAAAGTGTCCCCATTATGCAAGTAAATTAAATATACTTAAAATACCAAAAGGAATGCAGAATGTCCCATTTCCCAAAATTAATATGTATTAAAATCTTTTGAAAATAGCAGATCTACAAGCTTGTGAAGCGTTGTGAGCTTGTAGATCTGCTAGTTTCAAAAGATGTTTTAACCATTCATAAACATGGCGAGCGCAACAGCTGTCACTTTGTGAGAGGAACTGGGGACTTTCATCATAACGTTTAACTATAAAACTTCGAAATTAAGTAAACATGTTTAGCTCAGCATCATTTATATACCTTTAGTTAACTTGGCATATGCTTAATATTTTTATCAGACGATCGGATCATCCGTGAGAGTACAATTTGTAAACTTCGGGTTCATGCATATAGAGGACGAAGCCCTGGTTCAGAGCGTTAGTGAACTACAGCCACACATGTCCGTAAAGCGTCCGTCAAGTTGCCGTACGGACGCCGGAGGTCCCATCCACTCCCATGTTAAAAAAAAAACCGGAACGGTACTTCCGGTTTTAAACTTAACATGGGAGTGGATGGGACTTCCGGCGTCCGTACGGAAACTTGACGGACGCTTTTACGGACATGTGTGGCTGTACCCACTAACGCTCTGAATCAGGGCTAGAAGCAGCGCAGCTGCCCGCGTTGTGTGTGTGTGTGTGTGTATATATATATATATATATATATATATATATATATATATATATATATATATATGTATATAAATTAAATGTGTGTGTGTGTGTGTGTGTGTGTGTGTGTGTGTGTGTGTGTGTGTGTGTGTGTGTGTGGTCGGTCTTTTCATAGATCTATTTCGCTACGATGGGTGTTACTACCGCGCCAGGGCGCTCGTAACAAACTGCTTCGTAGGACAGTACTGCAGGGCTACGCCTCTCGCAGAAGTAGGAGGAGAGTAGGATACGCCATTCTGTCTCCCAAATGTAGTTTTAGCAGACACGTAACGCTGTGGACGTGGGAAGCGATTGCACGTTGGGCACAACCAGCTGCTACTAATGAGGGTAGAGCATAGGTTTCGCCGGGTCCCAGGCTCTTACGCAAGCTGCGTAGGCTGCGCATAACCTGAAATCTACGTGGCTGCTATGGTACTGCGCAGATTGTGTGGACACACGTAAGACCCATCGTAGAACCTGCGCAGATGCTCAACGCAGCATCTCAACGAATCTCTTTGGGAAACGCGGCCAATGTCGTTATAGGCGAAAATATTGATTTGATTTATCCCCCCCCCCCCCACAAATAAAAGAATAAAATAGTGAAAACGACATTTGTACAAGCTCATATTGCATCGCAATGCAGAAAGTTGTGAGTTTGTAGATCGACTATTTTCTAAAGAAAATAGATGTGCCTTAACATTTTGACTTGCTCATTGGTGTTTCTTGGGCACAGTCGGAAAAGCTCTGTTGTAACATATAGGTGTGTGTTCTCATGTCATTACATGTGTGCATTTTTTCTCCACCCTGCAGTGTCTGGTCATCCATGTCAGACCAACAATGGAGGCTGCAGTAACCTGTGTCTGCTCTCACCTGGAGGAGGCTACAAGTGTTCCTGTCCCACAGACTCCTACTTATCAGCTGACAACAAGCAGTGCATGTCCAGCTGCACTGCCAGCCAGGTGATTCACCTCAGCTTCACTTGTGTTACTCTGTATGACATGTCTCATTGTCTCACTCAACCGCGAGTGAGTGAGGGAGAGAAAGACACACAATCTTTTGGACAACAGATCTACAAGCTTGAGAAAGACACACAGATGGAGAGAAACAGAGAGAGACAGAGAGACGCGACAAAACATTTCTCTCTATCACAGGGCTTCTCAAACTTTTTTATACAACAACCCCATATCATGAGGGATTTATTTTGGTGACACTCTTTTTCTTATTTTTTTAATTTTATTTTATAAAAAAAACACTTTTTTTGGTTGCCAATGAGAGGGGGGGGAGAGAGAGGGACAGAGAGACAGACAGAAACAAGCGTGCACGCCACTGTTGCCATGTATGCTAATTATAAGCAGTATTGCCATGTCCGCTGACTATAAGCAGCTTTGGCCTACTTTTACAAAATGGTCTCTCTCACACTGTGCGGTGTCTGTGAAGTGGATCTGCGCTGCAAAGTGGCCGACACACACACTTCACAATTGCACACACCTCCTAAATATGGACGCCCATTCATTCACAACAAACAATATATTGCCCATTTTCGCTAATACGTGAGTAGGCCTATATATATATATATATATATATATATATATATATATATATATATATATATATATATATATATATATATATCCATCCATACATATATCCATCCATATATCCATCCATATATATATATATATATATATATATATATATATATATATATATATATATATATATATATATATATATATATATATATATATATATACAGTAAAGTACAGTACTTGGGTACATGTAATTTCATTCATGAATCCCAGGATCCTCTGGATCCTCTGGACTCCTCTTAGGACATGATTATGTCATGGCCCCACTGGCCCTCATGACGCTACGCCAGTGATCTGCGCTGCCAAGTGGGCGCTACGTGGGCGTGGGCGCTAGATGTTCGGCCCGCTGTTCTAGTCAAAAGTAATCAACAAACTATACTAGTAAGAAAATAAGTAGAAAGTAGCCGATATACAAGCTCACAAGGTCTCGCAACAATATTTATCTGGGGGGTCCCTAGTTCAAATATGATTATTTATGGGGGTCACGGCCTGAAAAGGTTGAGAATCACTGCTTTAGACACATTACTGATTCTAAACATAATTCTCTGTCTCCCCCATCAGTTTGTTTGTAAGAACTACAAGTGCATTCCATTGTCATGGAAATGTGACACAGTAGATGACTGTGGGGACCGGTTAGATGAACCTGCAGATTGCTGTGAGTACAGACTGAATAATTACCTCCATATTCATATTCATGCTTGATTATTACTGTGTTTACTGTGTACTATTATGTATGTGTACTCCAATGTCGTTTGACGGTTTCCAACATCTGTATAAATATAGCAATCACAAGGTTTATCATGATTGGACAGACACTCATTCATCTAACGTTCCTGTCTACATGTTCACATGTTCAAATGTCCCATCATGTGGTTTTCCCCCTCAATAACCATCTCACCTCTGTATGAAATAAGAGGCCGTGGTGCTCTGATCCTATTTCACTGCAGAGAATGGAGAATAATCACGTCTTGAGTGGCCGGGACTTGATGTAATTGGCAATCTTTACAGCTTGGTTCAAAATAGATCTGGAGGCATAGTTGTGGCCATGAGAGCCTCTCGGTGCAGCATGCAGTGGGTTGTGACCATGGTGGGATTTCTTTCTTTGGCTTACATTACAAAACCTTTAACCCGGCCAGTCATGGAGGCTGCACCGTCGGAACAAATGCCGATGCATATATCCCAGTTGAGATTATGTTCCCTGAAGTACTCGTCTCTGACTCTGAATATTTCATCACCTGTAGCGTGGTTTTCCAACTCTTTGCAAAATAAAACGTTCTCTTTGATACAATCTTCATCCACGTGCACATGCACATGTTGGCAATCAGCTGGCAATGGCCACTTGCATCAGTTGAATCGTCAATTTGGAATGCAAATTTCCCACTCAGTAGTTTCCCACAGAGGACAGATTCCATTATCCGACATATCATCAATGCGCCGTTTGATGGTGCATAAAAACAAGTGCTCCTCCAAGCAACTCCAGTCAGGGTTAAAATACTAGAATTGCATTTGACATGTATTCACCCCAAAGATATGTTGCGAGATTTTTTTTATATAATAGCCGTTTTGGTTAGAACTAACTTTGTACTTCACGTTTAAATTTATATAAAATAATTGTGTGTTGAGAGGGTCCAAATAAATTCCAAATGACTATGAAATTATTTCCCGGCACCCCAGGTTGCCTTGGAACCCACTTTGATACCCCCTGGTATAATAGCATGAGTACAGTGAATACATCTTAGAAAATAGCCGATCTATAAGCTGACATTGCGTCGCTGACCTCCATGCACGTGCCTGTCTGCTCATGCACTGTGCATTGCACGTGGCTCTTGTGTATAGAAGAAGAGTTATGTTTGTTTTTTTGTTTGTTTCAAGGTCGGGGATGCCATTTTTTAAATGGGGGGAACGAACTAAAACCAACAACTGTATCACAATACATGCACACTAGTCATATCCCGGACGCGTCAGATGTCAATGTAGGCTATTGCATCTTCATGATATTTGACTTGACGTCAAACTCCCATCCATTCTGTCACCCGGCGAGGATGCACTGTGATTGCCCAGTCGTCGCTTTGACTGGCAGTTCTACCTTGTCTTTGTTTTTGTGACTTCTGCCTTTTGGTAGGAGGGGGCGGTCCCTTTCCAGAATTTAGCCAATCCAAAGCAGTTAGGGGCGTAGGCTAGAATTATTGGCAGATCTACAAGCTTCGCAGCGCAACGCATTGTGAGCTTGTAGGTCTGCTATTTTCTGCAGTGCGGTCCTGCTAAACGTTCCAATGCTCCACTGTTCAAACGCTCATCATGCAGACGGAGTCCCACAGTAGACCACAGTGTGTGACTGACGCAGTATGTAAGTGGCGGGCGGTCCCCAGGTCAGTGCCGGCTCCAGACAGTAAACAGCATGGGGGCCTCAATATTTCCAAGGGAGGCACTTTATTAACACCCCTATATATGTAATATCACCATCTCCACGGCGGGAGAAAAAAAGAAGAAGAAAAAAAACACGACGAGTGTCATCGCTGAACTTCAACCTGGTTTTTGCACTTTCTTCATTACAACCCGTACATCTACATAAACGTTCACATTTCAAATATAAAGTGCTTACCCCATGGCCACGGATGTTATAATTATGTACGGGCCCTCAGAAGTACCCGTATCTTCCGTACTGTTCAATAAAAAGCATTTTAATCCGATTGGCCATTTTCTCAAAATTTTCATTCAAGAATTTTCTCCATGCTTTTTATTACTTGAGCCTATCGGTTGGGAGTATTTCTGATACATTATAACTCTATGAGAAAATGGCCGCCGATCGGATTAAAATGCTTTTTATTTAACAACACAGAATATACGGGTACTTTTGAGGAGCCGTACATAATTGTAACGTCTGTGGCCATGGGGTAAGCACTTTATATTTGAAATCTGAACATTTATGTAGATGTACGGGCGTAAATGGAGAAAGTGCAAAAACCAGGTTGAAGTTTCGTCATGACTGTCATGATATGACGTTTCAGGGCTACCATGAAACCATGAACTCACAAACGAGCGTTTCTTCCCACTTTATAAATGCTGCTCAGATATTTATCCCATTTCACCTGATTTGGTGGCTCTAGTCCAAACTTCTGCTGCTGGCTGTGGAAGTTGCAGCAGGAGCCGGGTGCGTTTGAACTCCCTGCAACAACAGGAGGACCGGCATAGTTTCACAATCCTCATCGTTTTTGTCAATCGGAATTATCGCGTGACATTCGGACGGTGGTGGGTATGATTTTTCAGATGTAGATGGACAAGATGGTGCTGTTTTTTGCTGCATTTTGAGCCACTTCCTTATGTCCATTTTACTAGTTTTCTCACTTATGTGCTGCATGCACAACACAGAGGAGGTAATGTCACGTCGCGTGTCAGGTGTGCTACAGTACATCAAAACAAATGTCCAACTCAGTGTCATGTACCCCTTGTCTCTGGACCCACTTGGAAGAGGCCGGCCTCTGAAGGTGGTCTGTACAGGTGGTGATTATGTGGTCTGCAGTCTGCTCAGGCTCACCACACTCTTATGCTGCGCTATCTGCCAGACCCCACTTCTTCATAGTTGACTTGAAGCTACAGTGTGTGAATTTACATTACAGCGTTTGTTATCAAAGTTCTTTATTTTCAAGGACCCACATAACTCTGAGAGTGTACAAATGGAACCAAATGGACTTGTAAGGGTCCATTTGTTTCCATTTTAACACTCCAGAGTTACAGATTTGTAACGGTCCATTTGGTTCCAACTGTAACTATCATTTAGCTGGGGGGGGGGGGTATGTGTGGGGAATCATGGTACACAGACAGAGCACACATTTTTTATACACAGCAGTATGAAGTCTAATATAATAATATCCCAGCCAACATGTCCAGGTGGGGCTCATATAGGATAAATGCAGGCTGAAATAATGCTATCCAAGTGGGCTTGTCTGCAGGTTCCACTGTATATGACTGACAGTGCATTTGATTCAAATAGACTGTAGGCTGGCTGTGGCTCTGATAGCCCATCTTTTGAAAATCTATAAGTTTATCAGTGAGTTTTGCAGTCTTTACTTTAATGTGTGACAGTGATAAGAGGCAGACCAGATCAAAGTAGTTTTTCAGTAGATTCTTGACAGTCCAGATGAAAATGACCAGGACAAACACCCCCCCCCCCCCCCACACCACTTCTCCTACTTAAAACTCTACTGCTTGCTGATTGGCTCGAATCAATGGCTAGTCGACGGCCAGTTGTTAAATTCAACATTAAGTATTGAAGTGTATTGAATTGGTTACATTTATGCGAACATGCTGTAATAATTTATGTTTTTAATTTAGTTATTATCCCTGCCAGAGGGGAACGGCCAAAGGCGAGGGATTATAATCTCAGGCACCGCTGGACCGACTCGCATGAAATCTTGCACGCTCACTCCTGGGTTCCAGTAGTAGGCCAAGGAAGAACCTTCACCCCACATTTTTCAAATCATCCCCATGGTGGCCCCCGCTTTATGTTTTGCCTTATAACTCTTGAACTGTATGGCGTACAATTATTTCTGCCTGACAGGATTTTCAGCCATCTTACGTTTTCTTCACAACATACTTTTTTGCTACTAGTCTGCTACAAGATTTATCCACTAGATTTTTCTGATTATTTTCCGATTGCCTGTAAAGGTTTGTGGGAGGGGCACGTTTTTCACAGCTCCCTGTCAGTTCTAAACTATACACAGAGCCAAAAGTGATTGCACTTACACCCATAGGGGGCACCACACATGCTAGACAGTGCACCCCACAACTGACACAGCCCTGGGTAGGCAACCCAGCCTGGCGGGCGGGGATCTAGTTTTATGTGAGTTCTGATCTAATCATAGTTCCTCATTCCCACCCTGTGAATGTCAAATAAATAGCAGCAATAGGAGAAACAAAGGACATCATTTGTCCTCTATTTCAACAGTTAAACTACAACCAACCAGCTGTTACACTGAAGCTCATTTAGTTGTATATGTTTCTCATCAGCTCTCCAAGCTGAACCAACACACAACACAACAGGTAAGTCTGTCTGTCTGTCTGTCTGTCTGTCTGTCTGTCTGTCTGTCTGCCTGCCTTTAGGTCTGTCCGTCCGAGGGAGGGAGGGAGGGAGGGAGGGAGAAAGAGTAAGAGAGAGAGATGAGTTATTAGTCACATATAAATATTGTAATGAGACAGTCTTGCTTTGCAGGGTGTGTGGGTTTTTTAATTTTTAATTTTTTTAAATAATTTTTATCCCTCGATTTTGTAACCCTTTTTTCACCCGGTGCCAATTTGCTAAGTGATCCTGGGCACTACACTCCCCCCACCAGCCTAGGGAGGCCAGGGCCGAGCTCATGCCTCCTTCAATGCATGAGAGCCAACTGACCTTCTTGTCACCTAACAGGGGGGAGTTTCCCTGGTTGGATGTAGCACGTGGAAGGAACACGTTATTCCAACCAGTTCCCTTCCCCTCCATCAGGCGCCCCGGCTGACCAGGGGGAGGCAGTATAGTGACCAGGATTACTACATGTTTTTGTGAGGGTATTAACTACCCTAGGAGACACGGGGAGAACATGCAAACTCCACACAGAGTAGGCCCTTTCGCCAACCCCACCTAGGGTATGGACGCGGAGGAGAAGACACGCCCCCAGCGCCCACAGCGTCCCCGGCGGGAATCGAACCCAGGACCTTCTAGCTGTGAGGCGACAGCGCTACCGACTGCGCCACCGTGCCCCGTGTGTGGTTTTTTTTATGTAAACCAACTCAAAAGTAATGTCTTACATTCTCCAGAGGTGGAGCCCTTCCTCATCGTAACCAACAACCACAACCTGATGAAGATCAACTGGAACGGCTCCAGCTCCACAGAGCTCATACAGGTGAGAACCTTTGGACATAACAACACATCATATGTAATGGTGGAAAGTAACTAAGTACATTTACCCAGGTACTGAACGTAGGTACAATTTTGTTTTATTACGGGGCCAGAGCTCAGCTCTGGACCTGTTTTAATATTGCCTGTATTCTGTTTCTTCTGCCACTTTTCGCAGTTCTGGCTGAACCGTAATGTCGCTTTTTACGAGACTCGGCCATATGGTAGATGGTCATGAAAAATTATCAAGAAATAAATCTCACAATCTTTCGTCAAAAGGTGGCGCTATAGCACTCAATTGAAAATGCCAACTTTGAACAGGTACAACTCATGCCCTGTTTGACCTACAGCCATAAAACTTCAATACACACATGCGTCTACTCATGATGAACAACTTTAACCCTCTGACTTTTGACCTCTGACCTTTAGATCTCCCACCATTTTGAATTATATGAAAAACAGTTAAAACCTATCTCCTCCTTTTTTGAGTAATCTGCACGAAACGTTTTACACATGAACTTTGGACCTATGCCGACAAACAAGCAGCAAGATTTTTCCATAAGTGAAAAAATGAAGCTTTAATGAGCCAATGAATATTGCAGTTTTATGACAATTATTCATCTTCCCCTAACACATACATGCAGACTCACATTTCTTTGAAACTTTGCGTTAATGTTGAGGGTCATTCCAAATATTACTGAAACCAATCTTACTCCAATTGGTCAAAGGGGGGCGCTATAGCGATTTTTTGAAAGTGCAAACTTTAAACAGGCAAAAGTCATGCCTCGTTTGGCCGACAGCCATTAAACCTGCTTACACATGTGCCTTGACTCATGAGGAACACATGTATCACGTTGACCAG
Source organism: Gymnoscopelus braueri (assembly GCF_963280865.1). Classification (NCBI taxonomy): domain Eukaryota; kingdom Metazoa; phylum Chordata; class Actinopteri; order Myctophiformes; family Myctophidae; genus Gymnoscopelus; species Gymnoscopelus braueri. The sequence goes on from NC_137609.1 coordinate 1,677,528, forward strand.
TAAGCTCCGCCCTTAGATTGTCCGCAATTTTGAGCAGTTTGAAAAACACTTAAACCCAGGATTTTTCAGCTATTTGCGTGAAACTGTATCATCTGTGTGATCTCCTTTTTCACAAGTTCTTGTCTGTTGGTCCAATGGCTTCTCCCTTAAACGTGTGCCTCACAACCTGAAGGTTGCCAGTTCAAGCCTCACTTGATGCGGACTTCATTAAAGTTGCATTGCACACAACATGATTGTGTCAATTAATACATGTGCAATTGTTAAACATAACCTGAAATACTTATTTGAGAGGGTATGTTTTTGCAATGTATGACATACTTCATTCTGAAAATAGCCGATCTACAATCTCAAAACTTTTCAGATAGCAACGTGTTTCTGAGTTTGTAGATCGGCTGCTTTCACTGGTTCACTTTTATCTTCAACAGACAACCTCAGCCTGAACAAAGCTATAGCACTATAGGTAATGTTGCAGCCCGTCAATCCGAAGGTTGAGGGTTAGATTCCTGTTAATG
>NC_137609.1:1678239-1795739 GCF_963280865.1 Gymnoscopelus braueri
GTGAAAAAGCCAAGGTACTAGCAATTATGTTTCATCATTACTGAGACAATACATCACAAGGACAGTACTTACAGACACAGCTGCACATAGCTTTGCTGTATGCTAAACAGGAAGTGAATGCACACTGCAGGTGTTGCCAGATTTTGCAAAAGAAACAGGCGGCCAGGTCTTTGAAAACAAGCCCAAAAAAGCAACTAGGCTCAGTTTTACCACTTTACATCTGCAATTTGAAAATAGCAGATCAACAAGCTCACAATGTGTCACATCAAGACACGTTGTGTGAGCTTGTAGATCTGCTATTTTCAAAAAAATATTGGGAAAAAGGTTTTTAAAAAAATCAAAAAATATTTTTCCTTTCCATGAAAACATTTGATTTGTGAACCACTGGTTTAAAAAAAACTTTTGAAAGCAAGCCCAATTAAGCAACTACACTTAAAAAAAGCCCCAAATTGTTTATTATATGCAGACATGGCAACACTGGTAAACAGGAAACTCATTGATATGGGGCTCCCCAACTCTCTACTCCCCTACCTGGCCACGCCCACAGTGGGCAGGTAGGTGGACAATGTAATACAATGTAATAAACAATTTGGGGCTTTTTTTTAAGTGTAGTTGCTTAATTACGGGGCCAGAGCTCTCAGCTCTGGACCTGTTTTAATGTTCCCCTCTTTTTTCTTCTCCCACTTTTGGCATACGCTTTTTACGAAACTTGGCCATATGGTAGATGGTCATGAAAAACTATCAAGAAATAATTCTCACAATCTTTCGTCAAAAGGTGGCGCTATAGCACTCAATTGAAAATGCCAACTTTGAACAGGTACAACTCATGCCCTGTTTGACCTACAGCCATGAAACTTCAATATACATATGCGTCTACTCATGATCAACAACTTTCACACTCTGACTTTTGACCTCTGACCTTTAGATCTCCCACCATTTTGAATAATATGAAAAACAGTTAAAACCTATCTCCTCCTGGGATTTTTTAGTAATCTGCACGAAACGTTTTACACATGAACTTTGAACCTATGCCGAAAAACATGTGCAAAAGATTTTCCATAAGTGAAAAAATGAAGCTTTAATGAGCCAATGAATATTGCAGTTTTATGACAATTATTCATCTGCCCCTAACACATACATGCAGACTCACATTTCTTTGAAACTTTGCGGTAATGTTGAGGGTCATTTCAAATATCACTGAAACCAATCTTACTCCAATTGGTCAAAGGGGGGCGCTATAGCGATTTTTTGAAAATGCAAACTTTAACCAGGCAAAAGTCATGTCTCGTTTGGCCGACAGCCATTAAACCTGCTTACACATGTGCCTTGACTCATGAGGAACACATGTATCACGTTGACCAGTAAGCTCCGCCCTTAGATTGTCCGCAATTTTGAGCAGTTTGAAAAACACTTAAACCCAGGATTTTCCAGCTATTTGCGTGAAACTGTATAATCTGAGCGATCCTTTATCACAGGTTTTTGTCTGTTGGTCCAATGGCTTCTCCCTTAAACGCGTGCCTCACAACCTGAAGGTTGCCAGTTCAAGCCTCACATGATGCAGACTCATTTAAGTTAAATTGCAAAAAACATGACTGTATCAATGAATACATGTGCAAACGGTAAAGATAACATGAAATGCTTATTTGAGAGTATGTTTTTTTCAATGTATGACGTACTTCATTGTGAAAATAGCCGATCTACAATCTCACAACTTTTCAGATAGCAACGTTTTGTGAGCTTGTAGATCGGCTGCTTTCACTGGTTTCGGTTTCGAGGAGACATACAATTTCTCTATTGGTAAATGGTTTGTGAACGAGTGATCTTAGTGTTAGTGAAACAGGGGCTTGGTTCATGACAGAAGGCAAAAGTTTATGATCTTCAACAGACAACTTCAGCCTGGATGAAGCTATAGCACTACAGGTAGTGTCTCAGCCTGTGAGTCTGAAGGTTGAGAGTTTGATTCCTGTCAATGGCAATAGGTTGAGCTGTCTGTTTCTCTCACTCTGTCTATCTGGCTCTGGTAGGTGGGTCATTACGGGGCCAGAGCTCAGCTCTGGACCTATTTTAATGTTGCCCTCTTTTTTCTTCTGCCACTTTTCGCAGTTCTGGCTGAACCGTGCATACGCTTTTTACGAAACTTGGCCATATGGTAGATGGTCATGAAAAACTATCAAGAAATAATTCTCACAATCTTTCGTCAAAAGGTGGCGCTATAGCAAAATGCCAACTTTGAACAGGTACAACTCATGCCCTGTTTGACCTACAGCCATGAAACTTCAATACACACATGCGTCTACTCATGATGAACAACTTTCACACTCTGACTTTTGACCTCTGACCTTTAGATCTCCCACCATTTTGAATTATATGAAAAAACAGTTAAAACCTATCTCCTCCTGGGATTTTTTAGTAATCTGCACGAAACGTTTTACACATGAACTTTGGACCTATGCCGACAAACAAGCAGCAAAGATTTTCCATAAGTGAAAAATGAAGCTTTAATGAGCCAATGAATATTGCAGTTTTATGACAATTATTCATCTGCCCCTAACACATACATGCAGACTCACATTTCTTTGAAACTTTGCGGTAATGTTGAGGGTCATTCCAAATATCACTGAAACCAATCTTACTCCAATTGGTCAAAGGGGGGCGCTATAGCGATTTTTTTTAAATGCAAACTTTAAACAGGCAAAAGTCATGCCTCGTTTGGCCGACAGCCATTAAACCTGCTTACACATGTGCCTTGACTCATGAGGAACACATGTATCACGTTAACCAGTAAGCTCCGCCCTTAGATTGTCTGCAATTTTGAGCAGTTTGAAAAACACTTAAACCCAGGATTTTTCAGCTATTTGCGTGAAACTGTATCATCTGTGTGATCTCCTTTTTCACAGGTTCTTGTCTGTTGGTCCAATGGCTTCTCCCTTAAGCGAGTGCCTCACGACCGCAAGGTTGCCGGTTCAAGCCTCACTTGATGCAGACTCATTTAAGTTGAATTGCAAAAAACATGACTGTATCAATGAAATACATATGCAAACGGTAAAGATAACATGAAATGCTTATTTGAGAGTATGTTTTTTCATGTATGACGTACTTCATTGTGAAAATATCCGATCTACAATCTCACAACTTTTCAGATAGCAACGTTTTGTGAGCTTGTAGATCGGCTGCTTTCACTGGTTTCGGTTTCGAGGAGACATACAATTTCTCTATTGGTAAATGGTTTGTGAACGAGTGATCTTAGTGTTAGTGAAACAGGGGGCTTGGTTCATGACAGAAGACAAAAGTGTATGATCTTCAACAGACAACTTCAGCCTGGATGAAGCTATAGCACTACTTGTAGTGTCTCATTCTGTGAGTCCGAAGGTTGAGAGTTTGATTCCTGTCAATGGCAATAGGTTGAGCTGTCTGTTTCTCGCATCAAATAATGCATGTGCAATTTTTTAAGACCATTACAATCTAATATTTAATTCAGATCTCTCTCTCTCCTCTCTCTCTCTCTCTCTCTCTCTCTCTCTCTCTCTCTCTCTCTCTCTCTCTCTCTCTCTCTCTCTCTCTCTCTCTCTCTCTCTCTCTCTCTCTCTCTCTCTCTCTCTCTCTCTCTCTCATTCACCAGGTCAGGTCTGTTGGTCCAATGGCTTCTCGCTTAAGTGTGTGCCTTAGAACCTCAAGGTTGCCAGTTCAAACCCCCACTTGATGCAGACTTCATTTAAGTTGCATTGCACACAACATGATTGTGTCAATTAATGCAAGTGCAATTGTTAAAGATAACCTGAAATGCTTATTTGAGAGTATGTCTTTTCAATGTATGACATAGTCATTCTGAAAATAGCCGATCTACAATCTCAAAACTTTTCAGATAGCAACGTGTTTCTGAGCTTGTAGATCGGCTGCTTTCACTGGTTCACTTTTATCTTCAACAGACAACCTTAGCCTGTACAAAGCTATAGCACTATAGGTAGTGTTGCAGCTTGTCAATCCGAAGGTTCAGGGTTCGATTCCTGTTAATGGCAATAGGTTGAGATGTCAATTCCGCTTCCATCTCTCTTCAATCTATTATGTTTCCAAGTGTCCTCTCTCTCTCTTCAATCTATTCCGTTTCCATGTCTCTCTCGCTCTCTCCCCTCTCCCTTCAATCTATTCCGTTTCCATGTCTCTCTCTCTCTTCAATCTATTCCGTTTCCATGTCTCTCTCTCTCTTCAATCTATTCCGTTTCCATGTCTCTCTCTCTCTCTCTCTCTCTCTCTCTCTCTCTCTCTCTCTTCAATCTATTCCGTTTCCATGTCTCTCTCTCTCTCTCTCTCTCTCTCTCTTTCTCTTCAATCTATTCCGTTTCTCTCTCTCTCTCTTTCTCTTCAATCTATTCCGTTTCTCTCTCTCTCTCTCTCTTCAATCTATTTCGTCTCTCTCTCTCTCTCTCTTCAATCTATTCCGTCTCTCTCTCTCTTCAATCTAATCCGTCTCTCTCTCTCTCTCTCTCTCTCTCTCTCTCTCTCTCTCTCTCTCTCTCTCTCTCTCTCTCTCTCTCTCTCTCTCTCTCTCTCTCTCTCTCTCTATTCACTGGCCCCGTATTATCGCTGCTTGCAGCTATATTTCTTTAATTATTATTTATTCACCTTGGAGGGGACGTGTGGCGAGCGGGGTTGCGCATTTGTGTGTGTGTTACGGCCGCGGACCTTTGACAGACAGACAGACAGACAGACAGACAGACAGACAGATCGATTTACAAGCCAATCTACACGCTCCATCGCCTCGCAGCGTGAGGCGTTGTGAGCTTGTAGATCGGCTACTTTTGGTAAAGAGCTTGACATAGATAGATAGATAGATAGATAGATAGATATTCATATAATGTATTATTCTTTAATTATTATTTATCCACTTTGGAGGGGACGTGTGGCGAGCGGGGTTTCTCATTTGTGTGTGTGTGTGTTACGGCCGCGGACCTTTGACAGACAGACAGACAGACAGACAGACAGACAGACAGACAGACAGACAGACAGACAGACAGACAGACAGACAGACAGACAGAATACGTCGCAATGCGCGGCTTTCGCAAAGCAGCAGATATGAGCTCGTATAGATCGGCTGAATGTAAATGCATTGTATAGTGTGATTTCTGTGTTATCTATTGCGTTGGGGGGGGTCTCCCGGGGACCCCCCAGAAGGACGAGCGTGAACACATTCCGTCTGCGTGCGTGCGCTCTCTCTTTCTCTCTCTCCCCCCCCCCCCCTCTCTCTCTCTCTCTCTCTCTCTCTCTCTCTCTCTCTCTCTCTCTCTCTCTCTCTCTCTCTCTCTCTCTCTCTCTCGTGCGTAAAAGGAAAAAAAAAAAGAAACACTTTCTTTTCAATAGGCCATTAAACGTTCAAATCGAATAAAAAAAAATCCTTATTTCCGGAGGTTGTTGAAGTTATATCAATCGATAAAATGTGATGCAACATATGGTTATTGGATTAAAATAATGGAAGCAATAAAATTTAAAGTTAACTTAGGGAATGCAGCCCTAATTCACGGGGACAAATGAAGGCATGCGTAAAGGGATTCCCAAGGGGACCCGGATCCCCCCCCCCCCCCCCCCCCCAAAGGTCCGCAGGGACCCCCACCCGACCCCCTACCCCCGTGAAGGCGGTCGGGTGGGGGGGGGGGGGGGGGAGCACACACATAGGAAGGAGGGAAGGAGGGAGAGAGGCAGATGCGACCACGAGCGCCCGTTCTCCGACGCACGGGTGAAACGCCGACAAAAACAGGCCCCCGTCGAGACGATGGGCAATCGTCGCGACGAACAGGCCCCCGTCGAGACGATGGGCAATCGTCGCGACGAGTCAGAAACGCCGACAAAAACAGGCCCCCGTCGAGACGATGGGCAATCGTCGCGACGAGATAGACAGCCGTCGAAGCGACCCGTCGCAGTCGCAAGTGGAGCTCGCTGTCTCTCCCATTTGGTTCCATTTGTACACTCTCAGAGTTACAGACCCATAAGGGTCCATTTGGTTCCTATACATCATTTAGCTGGGGACCCCCTGGTATCCCCTCAAGTACCCCTGGGGGTCCCCGGACCCCACTTTGAGAACCAATGGTTTAGAGGCTCCGTGAGCACCCCAACAACACATCTCTGTAACCTGTTTTTTTTAGGACCCTAAAGGTGTCTAGTTATGATTTCTTCTTGTTGCCCTGGTCAACTAATGTTCCATGGGGTTTATTTTTAACCCTTTCTGACACCTAGCCCCAACCCAAACCATAACATGGTGATAACAGAGAATACCATAACTCTTGAAGTAAACAACATACAGCGACAAATGAACAAATTTTCTATATCATTTGGACCCAAGGAATTCATTGAAGTGGTTAATATTAAGATTCAAGCAGGTCTTGACTATTTCAGGACAGAAACGGCAAAAAACGAACAGAAAATGTTCAAATCACATCAATATTAATCCTTGTATTAAATACTTAAGGTGTATTCTACTTTACCCCATGTTTTAGGACCCTTATGGTGTCTAGTTAAGATTTCTTCTTGTTGCCCAGGTCAACTAATGTCCCATTGGGTTCATTTGGTGACTATTTTGTCCACAGGAGTGGCGTTTTCATATCTGAACCAGACAACGTACAAAGACAAATAAACCCACTTTTCATAGAATGTTTACACCAGGAATTTAATGGAAAGGTCACTGACAGCTGGTAAATGTCACGGAGCTAGCTGTCTTGGGCAGCCATACTGCAGCACCCTGCTTGGGACCATGTATTCAGTGGTCAGGGCTGTACTAGTTCCTTCAAGGGCAAGGGCAAGGTGGCACCAATCAAAAAGCTCCAGAAGAACCCCAAATTTCAAAAGGCTTTCAGGTTGGTGTATGATCATCCTAACAATATTTAATGATGAGGATGATGATGATGATAAGAGGGAAGAGGTTGAGATGGATGATACTGATCAGTGAAATTATGTTTTGATTATTTAAGAAAGTTATGCCTAAATGTAAGCCAGAATTTGATATTTGTGTGTTTTTCACCAATAAAGAATGGTTGTACCATGTCAGTGACCTTTCCATTAGATTCCTGGTGTAAACATTCTATGAAAAAGTGGGTTTATTTGTCTTTGTACGTTGTCTGGTTCAGATATGAAAACGCCACTCCGGTGGACATCGATTTAAAATGGTCACCCAATGAACCCCATGGGACATTATTTGACCAGGGCAACAAGATTAAAACTTAACTAGACACCTGTAGGGTCCAAAAAGACATATGGTAAAAAAGAATACACCTTAAAAATGTAGTACAAAGATAAATATAGATGTGATTTCAAAATATTCTGCTATTTTTTTTGCTGTTTCTGTCCTGAAATATAGTCAAAATGTGCTTGAATCTTAATATTAACCACTTCAATTCCTTGGGTCCAAATGATATAGAAGAATGTGTTCATTTGTCTCTGTAGGTTGTTTACTTCAAGAGTTATGGTATTTTCTGTTATCTCCATTTTATGATTTGATTGGGAATACAGTATGTGTCAGAAAGGGTTAAAATGAACCCCATGGGCCATTATTTGACCAGGGCAACAAGAATAAATCTTAACTAGACACCATAAAGGTCCTAAAAAACATATGGTAAAAAAGAATACACCTTAAAAGTTTAGTACAAAGAGAAATATAGATGTAATAATTGTGATTTGAACATTTTCTGCCAGTTTTTGTCTGTTTATGTCCTGAAATAGAGTCCTATGTCCTAAAAATAAACCCCATGGAATATTAGTTGACCAGGGCAACAAGAAGAACTCATAACTAGACACCTTTAGGGTCCTAAAAAAACAGGTTACAGAGATGTGTTTTTGGGGTGCTCATGGAACCTCTAAACTGCCCTACTAAAAAGTATTGGCATGAAAATATACTTTAAGTACCAAAAGTGAAAGTATTAAAATGTTTGAAAATAGCAGATCTACAAGCTCACAACAGGTCACGTGAGAGATCAGGCGACGCGTTGTGAGAAGTACAGTACTTGAGTAAATGTACTTAGTTACACCACTGGTGGTCATTACTAGACGTGTTACTGCAAAAGTAGAGCTAGAATGCTAGATTACAAATTTCCAATAAAAGTTTACAAGTTTAAAAAAGTACACATCTGTCCACATACAACCAGAATATCCTTCGGTGTCCTGGTCACCTTAATTTCGCCAACAAATCCAGCTTTGAAGAACGCCCAAGCATCAAGGCTTTTCCAAGCTTCTAGACTCTGCTGTGTGTATTTACCCAGCGACGAGATTAAGTACATATAAATGTCACCAAAATTGATATCTGGCCGCCACATGTTAATGTCCGTGGTGGACCAGCTGGTTCTTCGGTAAGTCATAAGGATCACTGTCGAGTCCAACTGTCTTTAATTTAACCGAATACTCGATGTTTTGATACCGGTTTCATTACTACACCGTACCATGCTTCATTGTTTTGCCACTCAGTCAGCAGAGGGGGGCGTGTCCCAGCGGAATCGTGACGTACTCGCATATCCATTTGATTGTCGGAGAAAACGTAAGAGCACTTATGATTGTCTGAAAGCGAATCCGTCTGATTGGCTGATGAACCTGTCAATCAGAATCATGATTTTGATTTATCAGATTTATCAGCCAATGACGACGTTCGTCTACGCCCACCGTCAGGTCAGTCTCAAAAAGATTTGTGAATGCACAGAGGAGATCCACCACAGAGAAGCAGTGTGTAAATGCACACCAACCGATTTGTGTTGTAGTTAATTCAATGTGCATTTGTAAATTGAGTGTTTTGGAGATAAATAGATAATTATATTTGTGAAGCAGAGCATCTGGAATGTGACTTTAAAATACAAACTGTGCATTTTAAACTGTGGATTTCAAACACAAAATATAAATGTGACTTTAATACACAAACTGTGGATTTAAAGCTGTGGATTTGAAACACAAAATACAAACTGTGAATTTTAAACTGTGGATTTCAAACACAAAACACAAACATGACTTTAATACACAGACTGTGGATTTAAAGCTGTGGACTTGAAACACGAACGCAAAGCATCGCATTTGTAGTGCTGAACCAAAAAAACATATGCAAACCAGAACTTGTTCATTCAAAAATCAAATGTGTGAATACAAATCGGACTCGTGCATTTACTCATTAGGACTTGTGCATTTACTCATTATGAGACTGTTCTGACTCCATATCTAAGTGGTTCAACTGAAGTGATGTTGATGAATTCCAAATATGATCAAAGTATTCTGCAGCACCCTTGGACTTGCATCACGGCACCCTAGGGTGCCACGCCACTCACTTTGAAAAACCCTGGTCTAGTTTGTTGCTGAGGATCCACTGTGATTATTCCCTCCCACACCTGTCCATAAGCACCCCAACACCCACTAATGACCTACTAATACAATAATAACTATAAGTATATTTTCAGTCTAAAGGGCTTTACAGACGTGCAGATGTAACAGATTGGATATTCCAGAAACACAATGTTTATATCTTTATTGTTCCCTTGTGTATCACCCTTGTGCCTTTTTCTTTATATGGGCTGAATGAGGGATTGATTGCTCATGTCTGAATACAGGGGGCGCTAATGCAATACTATGTCACGTTCCCATCTGTTCCTACCCTTGTGCCTTATATGCAGGGACGTGCACAGATAGACTCTAGGTGGTGCTGGAGCACCTGCCGTTTTGCCCTCTGGACAAGCAAGTGCCCTTTTGAATTTTTTATTTATTTTATTTTTACAGTGTAGTCTACAGTATGTGGTCAATGGTGACATCGATCAATTCAAAGCTTCTAATATATTAACAATTGCCCAAATGTGTCTCGTAATTTTGCCAGACATCCCCCACATGTGCCCGCGGCACTCCGGTGCCGTGCCCCTCCCTTCCCTCTCAACGTGAACATGCAGTGCAGCGCGCAAAGGGGGCGGGTCTACAGAAGTGCCCTACAGTAGCCACACCCACACATCTCCTCTCCTTCCCGGCCCCGCGCAAACTCAAAAGAGTTGAAAAGACTCATCTCTGTTTACATGAGACTGCTTCTCTGTGTAGTCCTACACTTGTATTATGGCTCAATGGGCTGTCATCTCCGTGACAACAGCTCGTTGAGGAGTCGGCAGGTTGTTGATTGGGGTCATTGAGAGTTCAGAGTGCCCCCTTTTACTTTTAATGTTTTTTTGCAGCAGGTTTAGCAACAGTAGAAGCCTGGATTCCCAATGTGAATGAAAATACAATGTTCAAAGTTCTTCAGTAAAATAAAAGTGGACACTGAAAATTGGCAATGGACTGAACAATATGCATTCATCCTATTATCCCAAGAGGCATGTAGCTCTGGTGGAGAGGCAGTGACCACATTTGAACTGAAGCCAAAAAAGACAAATTGACTCTGATTCCAGCAACCAGTAGAACTTAAATACTGGCTGATGATGATGATGATGATGATGATGATGATGATGATGATGATGATGATGATGATAAAAAGTGTCGCCGTTGAGCTCTGTGGAGGTGTCGTGGGCCTATCAACAAAACACCAATATGAAGGAGGGTGCCCACCTGAAGACCCCAGTAAAGCGTTTACCTCTACCCCACTCAATACCAAGTGCTGATTTAGCCCTGAAACATGACTGTCATACCATGACAGTCATGGAGCCCAGAATTCCTGGTTTTCGAACTCTCACATGTACACAAACGTTCAGGTTTCAAATATAAAGTGCTTACCCATGTCCATGCCACGGATGTTACAAGGCGATCCGTACCACGATAAGTACCCGTATCTCCCGTATTGTTCAATAAAAAGCATTTTAATCCGATCGCCGGCCATTTATTTATTTATTTGTTTTTTTTGCAATGTATCAGAGTGCAATACACCTTCCAACCATTAATGTTGCATAGTTGAAAGCATCTGAGAAAATTTGGAGAAAATGGCCGGCGATCGGATTAAAATGCTTTTTATTGAACAATACAGGAGATATGGGTACTTATCGCGGTACGGATCGCCTTGTAACATCCGTGGCACGCGGGTAAGCACTTTATATTTGAAATCTGAACGTTTATGTACATGTGAGAGTTGTAAATGTAACTCATTTAATCCATCGAAAACCAGGAACTCTCGGTTCCATGACGCTTGTGGCAGACAAGCGTCATGTGAACCATGGCTAGTGCTGATTAATCTAAAGGATTATACTATCTAGTCCTATAGATGGGTTTCCTGTTTGTAAACATGAGAGGATGATGCGCGCGCAGTGGCGGGATGAGCCTGTAGAGGGCGCTATTACCCGCAGCAGCTCTGGCCATTGTACATTCAGAAAATAAATGGTCTTCACCAGGTTTAATGAAAGTAGATTAAATTATGCAGTTTGTAATATCTTCTTTACTCAATAAAAATGATTTGTCGGAAGTTGGATCTGTTTGTATATAATAGCAGCATTATGCCTATTATGCCTATAATAGCAGCATTATGCCTATCTAAATCCCGAAAATAACAATAGAGTGAATGGCGCTTCCGGTTCGTTCTCCCCCACGCATGCGCAGATTGCGCACTCTGCTCTGTGATGACGTCGCGCGGAAACCCATCTATGAGCTCAACATTGGGCGTAGCTGCATTGGGAACTCCTTATATGGAGTCATGGTGACATGAGTGTGACGTCAGAGGTCTGCCTGCCGGCCGGCCGGCCAGGCCGCCGGCCCGTCCTCCCTTTAGTCAATTTGAATATAGGATAGGATGACAACACGCATATAAACATCATTATTAATTGCAATAAAATTCATATTTACCTGCTGAACAAACAACACCAGCATCTTCATTGTGATGACAGTTGTGCTCTCCAATCCCCCTTTGGCTGCACTGTGAAAGCTGTGACTCACTGCCTGAACACCTGAAAAATAACAGGGTGATGTATCCACCACCCTGTCCGAAATGGGCTTCCCCTGGTGCTGACACAGCCTCTCCACAGCCTAGCTGTCTACACACAACCTGGGCATCATCCAGATCCCACTCATCATCACACACCGTCCCCCATCTGCCACGGTAGTACACCTCCACTCTGCCTGAACAGTTTGAACCACCGACCAGCCTCACTGAATGATCAACTGAATGAGAAGAAAAACATTAAAACATGACAATGATCAGCCTGAAAGAAAGCTTACCTACATGTAGGAGTGTCCTCATAATAAAGATTTGACTTGACCCTTAGACTTGTACACCATGTATGCTGAATGAGTCAGATTGAAAAAGGTGCACCGACGGAGGCACGCTGTCTGAAGGTGACTTGAGCCACGAGAGGCACCGCCGAGCCAGCGTTGCAAAGTCACCTTCAGCCGACTCAGCGCCGTCCGAGGCAGAATGGTAAAACAACATGAGTCCACTGACTGACACCTCTGATAGTGAATAATGCTCAGTTCAAGGTGGTATTTCAATCTTCTGTACAGGTACATTAAGAATAGTAGTAGCCTAAGCCTACTTATTTATGTTATATTGAATTGTTACAGCAGAAACCATCCTGTTAAATATTATTAAACCTCTGCATCAGACAGCATATGGCTATTGAAATAAATACATATGTAATTACGACGTACAAGATGTGCCTGTAATAAATATTACACTACTAGGCAGTCTGCGGTTCCACGCGCCACACAAGGTGCCCTTTTTTTTCACTTGAGGTGCCCCTTTTTTTTCACTTGAGGTGCCCCTTTTTTTAACTTGAGCACCTGCCCCTCAAAATGTCTGTGCACACCACTGCTTATATGGTCTGAATGAGGGATCGATTGCTCCTGCCTGTGTTAGCATATAGGAGACGCTAATGCTAGGCTCCGTCATTATTACAGTAAATGGAGCCAAAGCAAGTGGTTGTCCTGACTGTCCCTTTATTTACTATCTTTTCCCTTTATTCAAGGTAAAGTGTGTTTTCACCAAATTGAGGGTATTTAGGTAGGAACGTATGTGTATTATTTTGCCATTTGGAATAAGGCATAATGGGAATGTTTTGGAGGTTTATGTTGTGATTAGAAGGCAATGTGGCCGTGGCGATAGCACACAAAGCTAACTATTTAGCAACAGCTCGCTAGCACAGCTGGTGATGCGAAATGAAGAAGAAATGTGTGGTTCTATGTGTTTCAAATGTGTAATGGACCTTCATGAGAGTAAACAGTGGTCTTAGATTACAACACTATCTCTGAATAGTTTGCAGCAATTGCAGATTATGTTTAACGTGCGTGGTGCACGCGTGCGTGCCCGCGTGCGTGAGTGAGTGAAAGAAAGTGCATTAATGAAGAGTCAGTGGTACATTGTGGTCATGTTATATATTAATGGACCATTTACCTGTTGTGTACAGTATACTGATAGAATTGACATTTGTATTCTGGGCAGCACTGTGAGAGGGAAATGTGATATTCTGTCATCTACTCTGAGTGAAAAACAAGAATGTACAATATATGTCATGATTATTACAGTAAATGGAGCCAAAGCAAGTGGTTGTCCTGACTGTCCCTTTATTTACTATCTTTTCCCTTTATTCAAGGTAAAGGGGATTTACATCTTGGAGGCACTACTGAGATCCTCCCAACACTCGGAGGAACATCTCCATGCCAGGCAGATATTTCACCCCATCAACATTCAACTCTTATTAACCAACCGAGTAGCAACTGGAGGAAGCATTCTTGTGCAGGAGTTGGGAGAGAGACTGACGGAGTAGAGTGTGCACCTGAGGGTGGCAGCAAAGTCCGGCCAGCATCAGCCAAGCCCCACCACAGCAATATTCCCCCTCCGCTACAATGGCAAATATTGAAGAATTGCAAGACACTATTAGCAAGGAACTATGCAAACTGACCAAAAATCAGCTGATCGAGATATGTGACTTCCTCCACATTTCGGGACCGAAACGGGAGGCCATAACAAGTAAGACTCAAATGTCTCTTATTAGTCACATTGTACAATATCTGGAACGAGAAGGAGTGAAGGATCTAGAGGATAATGGATTGTCAGAGCTCTTGTGCTTGAATGATAAAATACGTGAACTGACTACAGTCAGTGCTGTTTCCAAACTTAATGTTGGAGAAGCCACCGCAACGGCACAAGAGGAAGAACAACAGAGAATTCAGAAGGAACTACAGGTGCTGCAGCAGTCGCTAGACGAGAAAAAAAGTTAAATGGAAGCACTTGTTAGTCGTAAGGAGAACAAAGGTGACGTAAACATAGTACAGATAAACCCTCTGACACCTCAGAACACACAGATGCAGGTGCCCACCCCAGTTTGGCGCAAGGAGTTTAAAATCACTGGTCAAATAGGAGAACTCGGCCAAAAGGACAGACTCACATTCTCGAGCCTGGCCCGACCGATTGAAAATGGACTGAGTACAGGCTGCCTGGAGCTGGAAATTGTTAATGCAGTGATAAGAGCTATTGTGCCAGGACTACAGCTTCGCAGCTATCTGGAGGGCAGTCCTGACCTATCATTACCTACGCTGAGACGAATATTACGATTCCATTATCAGGAGAAAGGGGCCACTGAGCTGTACAGGCAACTCACATCAGAGGTCCAACGCAGCAAAGAATCTCCACAAAACTTTGTGGTCCGCACCCTGGATTTAAGGCAGAAGGTCTTATTTGCTTCCCAAGAAGCGGAATCGGGCCTAAAGTATAACCCCGCTCTGGTACAGAGCGCCTTCCTACACACTGTGCTCATTGGCCTACAAAATGACAATATCAGGAGTGATTTGCAGCCATATCTCATAGACCCAGAGATTACAGATGTGGTTCTTCTTGAGAAATTGAACATTGCTTGCGCAAATGAGACAGAGAGACAAAACAGGAAGAAAACAGCAGTGCCAGAGCGCCCTACTGCTGTCCACTCTGTGCAATCAGAGGAAGACCCAGTTGAACAGAAATGCCAAATAAAAGAGAACAACACACCCAAGTTAACGGCCTACATGGTGACTGAGTTCAAGAACCTCAGCGCTGAAATAGCTCAGATTAAAGAGTCGATACGACAACCACTGCCCTCGCCCCAACAATGCTTTGCACTCTCGACCGACACCCAGGGAATAGCAGGAGCTCAGCACCAGGTCCCAGACCCTCCACAATGGGACAAGCGAGTCAAGGTGAAAAGTCCAGTGAGTGAAAGTCCATGGTTCCCGACACAAAATGTCCAGCAGCAGCAGTATACACCGCCACGTCAGTATGTAGACCCTCAACTGCAGTACGCAGCACCTCCACAGCAATACACAGCGCCACCACAGCGATATGCTGTCACACATCAGCAGTACATGTCTCCACAACAGCAGTACTCACCTCCACAACAGCAGTATGCAGCTCCACTGCACCAGTATGCAGTGCCACAACAGCAGAATCCAACCCCACAGCAACAGTATGCAGCAGCACCACAGCAGTATGCAGTCTCACAGCAACAGTACACAGCACCGCAACAGCAGTATGCAGTTGGACCACAACTCTATCAACCACGGGTGAGGAGATGCTTCCCATGTCAGCAGAGTGGATCCGGAGAGCGTTGCTCACACTGTTATCACTGTGGCAGCAGCGAGCATTTTGCGGTAGGTTGCAGGAATAAGGGAGCCAATCCATTCAGAGA
This sequence comes from Gymnoscopelus braueri, assembly GCF_963280865.1. Taxonomy (NCBI): domain Eukaryota; kingdom Metazoa; phylum Chordata; class Actinopteri; order Myctophiformes; family Myctophidae; genus Gymnoscopelus; species Gymnoscopelus braueri. Next base: position 1,693,806 of record NC_137609.1, read on the forward strand.
GGGTCCAGTAAAAGGGAACGGGTTACCCCCACGGGGCAGGGAGTAACCGACAACACCAAAATGCCCCAACAATGTGCGAACTGTGGCCTTATGAGAACAGACCCTATATTGAGACAATGTTCAAAATGTAAAGTAGTATATTATTGCACAAAAGACTGTCAAATGAATCACTGGCCGACTGAAGACACCTATGAGCATCAAGTGAGAACCACCAAAGAGAGAATCACCATACCAGAATGTAGCATGGTGCAGGTCAACTGTTGTGTGCAAATGTCACCAGTGAAAGAAGACAGTCTGCTTATCTTCGAACCGGAGGTGAACCCACAATGGCCAGAGGGTCTTGAACTGTGCGAGACCTTGGTGAAACTTGAAGAGGGTGCCTTCCCCTACATTAGACTTGACGTGGTGAACATAGCAAACCATGACATCACACTGCCAGGGAGGACTGTGTTAGGCACAGTACAAGCAATAAAGACAGTCATTCCAATGACAGGGCGAAAAGACACAGACACAGCCATGATTGCCACTGTCACGCCGCTCGGAGAAGAGGGGACGAAGGATGAGTATGGCACTCATGATGTATGGGATCCCCCAGTTGAATTGGGTCACCTGGACACACACAAGCAAGAGGTAGCTAAACAGATGCTGCGGGAGGAATGTCACTCCTTCTCAAGAACAGAGGATGACATTGGCCGCATCGAGAACCTACAGTTGATCACCTTAAAGGACAGTGAACCTGTTGCACGTTCTTATCTGTCTGTGCCCAAACCCCTGTACCAAGAGATGAAGGACTATCTGCATGATTTGATTGCCCAGGGCTGGGTGGAGAAGTCTAAATCCCCTTACGCTTCGCCCATCGTGTGTGTCAGAAAAAAAGATGGCAGTTTAAGGCTGTGTATAGATTATCGAGATCTGAACAGAAAGACATGGCCTGATCGCCAGCCCATTCCAAGGGTCCAAGATATCATGAACAACCTGGGGGGTAATGCATGGTTCTCCCTGTTAGATCAAGGAAAAGCCTACCACCAGGGGTTCATGGCGAGAGACAGTAAACCCATGACCGCCTTCATAACACCCTGGGGATTGTATGAATGGGTCAGAATCCCATTCGGTCTTATGAATGCACCCGCAGCATTCCAACGCTGCATGGAGGAGTGTCTGGAGGGGTTAAGGGATGACATTTGTGTGCCATACCTTGATGACACGTTAGTATTCAGTAAGACCTTTGAAAACCATATCGATGATGTGCGGAGAGTACTGCAACAACTGAGAAGCTATGGCATAAAATTGAAACCCAGTAAGTGCGATATCTTCAAGAACAAAGTTCGCTACTTGGGCAGAGTCGTGTCAGCAGAAGGGAGTCAGATGGATCCAGCAGACAGAGTGGCAGTAACTGCATTAAAGGAGAAGGCACCTGCGACGGTAGGAGAGCTCAGAAGGATTTTGGGACTTCTGAGCTACTACAGGCAATACATAAAAGATTTCTCCCGTCTCGCCATCACTGCGCAAAAAACCCAAGAATCCCTAGATATCGTTGCCCGAATATTACCAGATATGATGCAAATATGATGATATCCAAATGGGATACTCTCCGAACAGTATTTGAAATATATTTCATGGTCGGAGCATATCAACTACGGATGTGGGACCACTTTTATTCTTGATAGAATATGGAGTGTATCATCCCAGATACTGTATATTACCACATGCCATATTCGGGAAATAATTCTAATCAGTGTCTAAAATATCTCATAAGAAATGGACAGCTGTCATATGTGGAGATGATTCGTTACTCATATCTAATGTCAAGATATGACCACTATCCATATTTGAAGTCCAAACACCAGTTGCAGCTTATGTCAGGATATTGTATTGATACGATCTGTAACCATATTTGAAGTCCAAACACCACTTTCATTTTATGTCAGGATATTGTATCGATACGACCTGTAACCATATTTGAAGTACGACCTGTAACCATATTTGAAGTCCAAACACCACTTGCATTTTATGTCAGGATATTGTATCGATACGACCTGTAACCATATTTGAAGTACGACCTGTAACCATATTTGAAGTCCAAACACCACTTGCATTTTATGTCAGGATATTGTATCGATACGACCTGTAACCATATTTGAAGTACGACCTGTAACCATATTTGAAGTCCAAACACCACTTGCATTTTATGTCAGGATATTATATCGATACGACCTGTAACCATATTTGAAGTCCAAACACCACTTGCATTTTATGTCAGGATATTGTATCGATACGACCTGGAACCATATTTGAAGTCCTAATACCACTTGCATTTTATGTCAGGATATTGTATCGATACGACCTGTAACCATATTTGAAGTCCTAATACCACTTGCATTTTATGTCAGGATATTGTATCGATACGACCTGTAACCATATTTGAAGTCCTAATACCACTTGCATTTTATGTCAGGATATTGTATCGATACGACCTGGAACCATATTTGAAGTCCTAATACCACTTGCATTTTATGTCAGGATATTGTATCGATACGACCTGTAACCATATTTGAAGTCCAAACACCACTTGCATATTATGTCAGGTTATTGTATTGATACGGCCTGTAACCATGGCCGATCTACTTTGAAGATAAATATTAAGCTAAAAATGACAACAAAAAAAATCACTTTCAAATGAGAAATATTTATTTCTTAACAGAGCTGGGGCCAAGACCTCCAAAACACACACACCTCCAAACTCTTCTCCACACACACACCTCAAACTCTCCCTCTCTCCACACACGCACTTCCAAACTCCCTCTCCACACGACTAGGAACAAAGGTAGGAACGACGGGTCAAGATTGGGCAGAAGTCTCTGGAGAACTGAACTGACTTTAAACGGAACGGGGTGTGAGTGATGCTAAAAAAATTAAAATAAACATCCACACACACACACACACACACACACACACACACACACACACACACACTACCCTAAACTGTTCACAACTGTACTACTAAAAACATTAAAATAAAAACATCCACACACCACCGTTAACTGTGCACAACTGTACTCCGAAGCTTTTGAAAGGGAGCATAAATGTTTCGTGTTCCAGTTCAGTTCCCCATAGCTTTGTTTGATTGGCTCAGCATCAGATTTGAACCAGAAACATAATGACACCTTCACGTGTTTCCAGTCCAAATCTGCTGCTAAGCCAATCAAACAAAGCTAGGTAAACTGAACTGGAACCATTTATATTCCCTTCCAAAAGCTTAGGAGTCCAGTTGTGCACAGAGCCTATACACAAATCCACGGAGACAGGCTTTACACTTCAGTGTCGTCTTCTGCCTCCTCGCTCTCCTGCAGATAGTGACGCTTGCCCTCTGCAGCAGGGGGGGTGCGTCTGGTGAAGAGTCCATAGTTTGTACGAACGCGGTTGGACTTCGGCTCCACACCCTTCCTACGGTTCTCATCCAGGGCAGTTTGACAAGAACCCATTATTTTGGTCAGCCGTCCGGCGCGCCACTTTGGTGATGTTATTTTAAAGGCAGTCTTGTCTTCATCGCTCTCTTCATCACTGACGAAGTTTGCGTCCGCACCACTGAGGTAATCCAAGTCCGCTCTCGACAGAACCTTCTGCCCAATCTTGACCCGTTTCTTGAAAAGCTGTGTAACAGATGAGAAGAGGAGGTTAGACTTTTAAAGCGATCAACAAAAGTAAATACAGTATGAGGGTTATATTATGGCTAGCTCTAGTCCAGAGCATTAGAGAGTTCTTGCTAACTTCTGGACCAGGAACAGTGCATTTTCCATGGACTGTAAAATGAACAGGTGTACAGTATGACAAGGGCTCCCAAGCTTTTCAGGCTGTGACCCCCCTTCATAATGATATTTGAACTGGGGACCCCCCACCCTGACAAGCACTTGGAATTGTAGGAGTTGAGGCATTAGATTTAGTTGACGCGGTTAGAGATATAAAACTAGAAAAAGTGCTCCTCGGAGCACAGGTCTCCGCCAGGTCAGGTAGGCTATTGTGGCCTCCTGGTGGCGCTATAATAGGCCAACGTGAAAAGGGTGCCATTTCTTCTTAGGCCTTGCACGACAATCGGACACTGACTGCATTGATGATTTGAGGCATTTTGTTAAAAACATGCGTTTCGCTAAATTAGACCCGTTGGTGGCGCTATAACAGGCCAATGTTAAAAGGGTGGCATTTGTTCCTCAACATAGTGTGAATGTGCGTGCAAAGTTTGAGCGCAATTGGACGGTGCGTTCATGATTTGCGGAATTTTGTTCAAAACAAGCCAATAATGCAAACTTTTGATGTCAATCTTAGCCAATCAGGATGGAATATGAAAAATCTAACGCATCCGTCGTGATCAAATGACTATAGAGATCATGTGCACCGATTTGTGTGAAATTTGGATAAAATTGGAAGGAGTAGTATTAAAAATAATTGTTTTACATAAGTCAGTCTCCTGGTGGCGCTATAAAAGGCAGATGTGAAAAATGCAGGCCAAAGGTTTTTCCTTGACCTCTAGGGAGTGTGCATACAAAGTTTTACACAGATCGGTGCAATTATAGGTAAAAACACGAATCGGCCTGTTATAGCGCCACCATGAGGCTGATTTGAAAATTTTCAAATGGTAGTTCTTCCTCGGCCTAATAGAAATGTGCGTGCAAAACTTGACGGAAATTGCATGCTGTGTTCATGATTTGAGGCATTTTGTTCAAAACGGAGCGCTCCTGCAAACTTTGGAAGACATTTTTAGCCAATCAGGATGGAATATGAGAAATCTGAATGACCCGTTTCGTTTAATGACTATAGAGATACTGTGTACCGATTTGCGGGATTTTTGGACAAAATCTGTAGGAGTACTGTCAAAAAATATGTTTTGCACAAATCGGCCTCCTGGTGGTGCTATAAAAAGGCCCATGAGAAAATTTTGAGGCAAAGGTTCTGAATGTATGTGCACAGTGGCGCTGTGATCAAGCCAACGGTGGCAGAGATTAGCTGGTCACAGACGGACGGACACAAGGACACACACACGGACGGACGGACGGGGTGGAAAACATACTCTCGCCATGCCTTTCGGCCTGGCGGAGACAATAAAGTAATAAAGTCCTTAAATTGTCACTATAAATGTGCAGATTCCATGTATACATTAAACAGTATGTTGGTTTGTTTACTGTCGAGTGAGAAAACAATGTTGCACTAGGTAATTATCAGGGTACCCCGTACCCCGCAAAATCATTTGGGTCCCCGACCCCCAGTTTGGGAACCATTGAGAGTATGATCACTACAAGTATGATTTTCACTGAAACAAGGCAGTTTTATGATGCTGAAAACGTCGTCTATGGTGGGAAGCCTTTTATAACCCCCACCTTTTGTGTAAAATCCACTTTTTGGCCAGGAAATAAAATGTCCTGACAGAAAAGCTTTGATTCACTCAAGTGTGCCACCGATCTGGACTGGACAATAAAACAATGCTATGACCAGATCTGTAGAATAGGCTTAAGATCAGAAACCCATGTTTTTGTTTTGGCGAGTAGTGAAACTAGTATATTGTTTATTTTTTACTACTAATATAGCTCTGGACCAGAGCTATATTATGGCAGCTACACAACCCAAGCTACAAACATTTGGACTGTATGACCCCTCTGCTTTGTGTCCTTCAGTGTATTTCTCAGTAATTACCACCTCACTGTTATATCCCTTACATAAAAAAGGTAATTTATAATTCACGTGATCAATAAAATGCAACAGTAATAGAGCAGGGCAATAACTCACCCGATCTCTCCTGCTGGTAAGGGTCTTTCTCCTCTTTACTTCCTCCACAGTCCCATCCAGTTCCAGTTTCTGAGCGGCTTTGAGGTTTTCATAAGCCCTGTTGCAGGCTCCTAGTGAATGAAAATTACAACACAAATACCACGTTATGAACTCTAAATGTATTATAGTAAGGCATCTCAAAAGGATAGTGATCACTCAAAGAAATGAGCAGACAAAATGTAAACTGGCAAACAAAATGGGGGTACTCTCCTGTTGAACATTTATTTTCTGTTTATTTGAGAGCAAGAAGAGACCCCTGTTATTTAGCAAACACTATAGAAATTACCATTTGAATAGAAAACTAACCTTTTTAACAAAAACAACAATATAACATTTTGCAATATTAGATGGTCAGTGTGCCATCTGTTATCTTTAACAGTGTCAAATCAACACTAATCTACAATGTAGGTATTTAGCAGACACTTTTTATCCAGAGCGACTTGCAGTAAGCAAGGTAACGCATACATAGAAAATGCCTCAGTTAACTACGATCACAGGTAAGCAGCAGGTCATCCAATTGTTAAAATTACAAGCAATTTAAGGACAAAAGTCCCCAAATTAACATGATATCAGACTTACTTCTGACTAGGCTGGTGGTCCACTGGGACCCCGAGTCACGAATAGCCTGCATCACAGCCTGGGTCACCACCTCGTTCTGAGCAGTACGGAAGCTGTGGGGGAAAAAAAAAATCACACTTTTAAGATACCCCTCATTCAACATAACATGATACAAAAGTTTTATGTTATTTCACAAGAGGCATTTCAGAGGGGGGGGGGGACGTACTTGTCCTCTGGCTGGACCAGCCATTCCTTTCCGAGGGCTCTATAGATCTGACGGACGGTGATCTGTAGGGACATCAATACAGTGGTGTCAGTCTATAATCATGTGCCATGGATGCTTGGACATACTAGCCATAATACATAGACGCTTGGACATACTGTACTAACCATAATGCTTGGACATACACGTGTATACACACACACACACACACACACACACACACACACACACACACACAATAATACATGGATGCTTGAGGTCCCTAAATTAATTTGGGGGGTCCCCAGATGATTAGCTTAATGTGCAACATTGTTTTCTTACTCAACAGTAAACAAACCAACGTACAGTATAAGTGTATAGGGACGTGCTGGGCCCCTATTTCAGCCTGGGAATCTCAGATAGAGAGGCCCGGATTTTTTTTAAGCGGCCGGCCGGCGGTTCTTAATTTCGGACGTTTTTTTTAGCGGCCGGCCTGGTCGGCCTGGAATGGAGAGGCCTTTCTGGAATTGTCCCAAATGTCCCATTGGCCAGCACGTCCCTCTGCACATTTGTAAAGTGGCAGTTTAATGACTAAACCTTTTTAATATGAAATTGGCCAAATATTACAAAAAAATGCGGCAAACGTTGTGAAAATAGCCGATCTACAAGCTCGACTGCGAGGCGTTGAGCTTGTAGATCGGCTATTTTCACAAAACATTTTGGAGGAACAGAGTCAACCTAAATGTAATGCCTACAATGCAAAAACTGATGATGGTGCTGCCAAACAAGTCTATGAAGTTTAATCTACAACACAATTTTATACAATATGTAGTGGGGGTCCCTGCTTCATCCGTCTCAGGTCCTTGGCCTGAAAAGAAAAAAAGTTTAAGATAATAAATAAGTACATACCGACAACTCTGGTGGTATCTTGGTATTAGGAGCTGCATGGTCCATTGCGTCGAACTTCTCCATGAGCACATCCATCCTGTTGTTCAGGTTTTCAGACAGGTCATCCACCTTCTTGTTGAGGTTTTGTACCTCTCTAAAAATGTGAGGGGGAAAAACAAAAATAGAGGATTCAACACTGTTATAGGCTTGTTCACAGATGAACAAACAAGATCAGCATAGTCGCAAGACAAGACAGGCAACACCTATATAATGCATTGCTTCAAAATGAATGTACACAAGAAATGAATCACAACCGGTCATGTCAAAATAAGTTTTAAGGGATATTTCACTTTCAAAAAAACTTTGGGTCATTTTATCGTCTACTCAGGATTTTTTGAGCCCCCCAGACCGTTTTTAAGTTGCTTGATTTAGTATTTAGATATTTGATCATTTTATCAGACACGCCCCCTTCCTATACAAACTCATTATAACTTCAAACTCCATTTTTAACCTGTTAGATTCATCAAAAACACCCGTCCTTGGTTCTGCTGACTCACCCTGCTCTCCTAATACGTGAGGGGGCCGTGTTTTTTCAATTACTTTTTTCATTTATTTTATTATATTTTTTATTGTATTTAATTTTTTTCATTTTCCAAAAAAAATTAAAAATAAATGAAAAAAGTTATCGAAAAAACACGGCCCCCTCGCGTATTAGGAGGGCAGGGAGAGTCAGCAGCACCAAGGACGGGTATTTTTGATGAATCTAGCATGTTAAAAATAGAGTTTGAAGTTATAATGGGTTTGTATAGGAAGGAGGCGTGTCTGATAAAATGAATATCAAATATCTAAATACTGAATCAAGAAACTTAAAAACGGTCTGGGGGGCTCACAAAAGCCTGAGTAAACGATAAAATGACCAAAAGTTTTTTTGAAAGTGAAATATCCCTTTAAATAGCTCTATATTCTAATAGTACTCATTGATATAGAGTGTTTGTTCAGTTAAAGGAGTCTCCCATGTCTCTCCAGCTCTTTATTAAACAGAACATGCATTTTCAGTGCCATCTCTTGATTGGCTTAAAATGTCACCTACCTGAAAATGTACTATATTCTGTTTACTAAAGAGCTGGAGAGACCCCTGTGACCGAACAAACACTCTGTAGCAATGATTACTATCAGAATATTGTACTTTAACCGTTTTAACCAAAAAATCATAATAATATCACTTAGCCTACCTCTAAGTAGGCTACAACTTTGAAGACATAAAACCAAGTTTAAAATAAAATACATTTTCTGTTGAAACACTTGAACCCCAGCATCTCTATTCTAGGGGGAATGTTTGCCAGAAATAGCCGATCTGCAAGCTGACAAGTTGTTGCAACATGGACATGTTGTGACCTTGTAGATCGGCTATTTTTGGCAAAGAAATTTTGCAGAGAGAAATAAAAGAGGCACCAACCTGAGTGCTACTCAGGTCAGTTTTATGTGTCTACAGCAGGGGTCTTTAACAAGGGGTCCCAGTCCCCAGAGTTACTACAGGGGGGCCGCCATTTACATGAACCACTTTAACCCCATTATCCATATACTGAGTGGAACATTAGCCAAAAATAGCAGATCTACAGCTCACAGCGCGAGGCGTTGTGAGCTTTGCTTGTAGATCTGCTATTTTTGGAAAAGAGGTTTGGTGTAGAGGGGGAAAAAAATACTAAATATTGACAGTTCAAGTGGTTAAATGTCTGAAAATACACATTAATCTAACATACACAATGGATAGTGCCGTCAAAGTCTATGAAATTGTTGAATTTACAACACAATTTTGTACAATATGTAGTGGGGGTCCCTGCCTCTCTCAGCCAAGGGGTCCTTGGTGTGAAAACATTGAAGACCCCTGGTCTACAGGAAGAGTGGGCACCTAAACATTGTAAACATTGAACATGGTACTCATATGTCAAATGGAGTACTATTATTTTCTCCCAAAATGGTAAAAAAAAAGAAAATAATTTTGAAAATGGCCTTAAGTAATGTAAAGTAGCCTATACATGATGTGAACATGCACAGTATATCATGATCAGACTTGATTTTATCCTTCAACTTCTTGTGTATGCCCCAAAGTGACTGGATATACAAGTTTTGTAGCAACAGTAGAAATATTTGACCTTAATTGTCAAATGTTTAAGCATGTACTAATCATGTATACTTTAAAACAATTTCAATTCCCCCCCCCCCCCAACAGTTTGGTCAAAATAGCCAATTTTACATCGAGGTGCCCAGATGTCCCTTGTGCTCACCTATCCTGTTACCATAGTGTGTTAGTCAGTGTCCTGGTACAGTACAGCATGTACAGTATAGGGGTCTTCCACAGGGGGTCCAGGACCCCTAGGGGGTCCTCAGAGTTACTACAGGTAGTCCGCCAAATGTTTGTGAGATATGATTTTTTTTTTACCTTAACCACTTGAAACCACTTTTCTGAGGAGAATTTAAGCCAAAAATAGCCGATCTACAAGCTCACTGTGAGCTTGTAGATCGGCTATTTTGGGCAAAGAGCTGTCGGTGTAGTGGGAAAAAAGAGCATAACACTTAAACCAAAAAAAGTTGAATCTGAAACACAATTTTAGACAATATAGAGGGGGTCCCTGCTTCATCTCTCGCCGCACTAGGGGGTCGTTGCAGCTGAAAACGTTGGAGACCCATGCCATGGCATTAATTTCACTATCGTGGACGTGTACATGCGGTGGGTGACTGACTCCATGGTGAGCCCCTTTGGTGAGCGGAGCCTCGGCCTCAGCCTGGTGACACAGTCACCGCACCGTACAGCGTACACACATCGTGGAAGAAAACACTTTTCGGACAATGAAACAAACTAAATAGTGAAAGACACATTTACCTCCAGATGTCATCTCTGGTCACGACGCCCAAGTTTCGGTTAACAGCCGGTCGTCTTGGCGTCCGGGTTGCACTTGCAGAGCGAGAGCTTGCGCTTGACTGTGGAGTTCTTCTGTCTGTGCGGACAGAACTCCGCGAACGGCTGCTAGAACGAGACCTGGATCTACTCGATCTAGAAGATTGAAGCCTATCGTTTTTTTTCTTTTTCTTTTGATGCACTATATAGGTTTCACGGCCCCGTTCCGCCATCGCCACGAGCTGCAGTAGGTGTGGCTGTCACTGTCAGTTGAGAAAAAAAAACACCGGTGAATGAAAAACGCGGGGGTCGCTTTTAAACCTTTCGTGAGCGCGCCAATAGGGAGCGACCGTTTCACACGACTCCTGGGCCAATCACATTGGACTATTTCCAACGAAAATTGTGGGAATGCAATGCAATGCATTTTGGGTGTTCACGGGTTGCCAAAACCTTCAGCCATTTAAAAGTATTTTAGACCTATTTAGCATATTGGTAAAAAACTGGGTTAATATCGAACCTGGTAGCCAGTCTTATGCAGTGGTGGAAGAATATTAGAAGTACTAATATTTTACTTAAGTAAAAGTAGCAATACCACAATATAAAAATACTCTGTTACAAGTTAAAGGCCTGTGTTAAAAATGTTACTTTGAGTAAAAAAAAGTACAAAAGTGTAATGGCATCAAAATATACTTAAAGTGCCAAAAGTAAAAGTACTAAAATGTTTGAAAATAGCAGATGTACAAGCTCAGTCGCGACACGTTGTGAGCCTGTAGATTGGCTATTTTCAAATAGCCTATAAAACAGGGCTAAAGTGTTTAATGTGTGTTTTATAATATAATGATTTATATCTACAAAGTAAGTAACTAGTAACTAGTTTACAAATAATTGTAGTGGAGCAAAAGTACAATATTTGCCTCAGAGATGTAGTGGAGTAGAAGTATTGGAAATACTCCAGTAAAGTAAAAAATACCTAAAGATTGTACTTAAGTACAGTACTTGAGTAAATGTACTTACTTACTTTACACCACAGGTCTTTTGTGGGTTTAACTTTCACTTGTCCAAAAAGAACATGCTGGCTGATTTGTACACTTTTAATAGGACACATCTCTAAATAAATGAGTAGTTTAAATACATAGAGACATTTGCCATAATTACAAGTTGGCAAAAATATAATTATGACAAAAATGTGCAACCCAAGCCAGCATGCCGATGAACCCTGACAATTCATGCAAAGGCTCTGGCTTAGAGGGCCCTTGACCTCTTGAGTGAAAACAGCCAACAACTATTATTGTTAGAGTGTGCATAGAACTTTTCTCCCCAAATAGATAGTCTGCATGTATTACTGATTTTTTGTTAGTTTTTTATTGAATTGTTTATTTTATACTATGCTTGTAGTAGTCATCTATAGTCATCTCTATAGTCATCTATAGTCATCTATACGTAAGTAAGCCTTGCCGAGCCATGAGGCCCATAGGGGAGGAGATAGGCTGCTATATCTCCTGTTTCTGTAGCCTGAGGCAGCTTGATGTACAAGTACATCCCCTGGACATGACGTTAGTTCGCCACATGTACTTACCCCCAACAATCCAACACTTGATGCTGAATGCCAAGCAGGAGGCATATTGGTTTGCTAATCAGCAGCGTATCAATTACCTTTAGTAAAGGCTAAGTGAACACATGTGCCCGCAAAGGTTGCCTACGTACACCTGCTCTCCTAATCTATTCACACACGCGCGCGCACACACACACACACACACACACACACACACACACACACACACACACACACACACACACACACACACACACACACACACACACACACACACACACACACACACACACACACACACACACACAGACAACCTTGTACAATGAGAAAGGGACAGGTGGTCTTCAACAACAGTATAGAACCTATTTGTTTGCTAGGGTTTTAAAATCTGCATAAAGGCCTTGTGGTGAATTGCCAAGCAGTATGAGGGGATTGTTGAACAATATAAAAATGAAAAAGAAATCCAATGGGGCCATTCTTCCTGACTTGAATGAGCAATCAGGGCCTGGGAGCCCATAATGTTCAGAGGCCTGAGGATTGAAACATAAACATACCACACCACCTCAGCCCCCCATGCATGCAGGCCTCTTCAACAACAGTGCTTCTTAAACAGTTTGATAATGACATGAGCTAGCTGGGTTTTAAAGCCTGCATAGTGCATACATACACCAGGCCTTACTTTAGTGACCTGCCAACCGGCCGTATACAGAAGGTGCAGGGGTCTTAGTCATTCATGAGCATGCAGAGGCGATATAAAAACATAGGAAAAATCTATAGGCCCTTCTGACTGACTTCAATGAGCCATCGGGGACTGGGAAACAATAATGCTCTGAGCCCTGCTTGCCTAATCTGTATGTGCATGTGTAAATTGCTTGTGGTTTTTATTGTAGCTACTGAAATTCAGGGGCAGGCTCTGGAACAGTGTAAGTCTGCCCAATTTTATAGAGGGCCTCCTGACCTTTTATTCCCCAACAGGGGATTGAACCTATAGGTGGTTGGTTCAGGCCCAATGCTCACCAGGGCAGGTCTCCTACCTGCCCTGAGGGGTTTGAAAAGCCATATGTATCTATGTATCCATCTATCTATCTGTCTGTCTGTCTGTCTGTCTGTCTGTCTGTCTGTCTGTCTGTCAGTCAGAGTAGCCTACTTCTACATTGCAGTATTGTAGCTTTTAAGTAAAACATTTCAGTACTTTTTCCACCACTGGTGTGTGTCCTATTGAATCTAATGGGACACGTAGTATAGCTACTACTAACAGTAGAACAACAAAATAGTTGGATGAAAGTGTAAATAATAAAATAAAAATAATAATAAATACGTTCTAATTTCACCGGAACTACTACTTGTGTCAAGGGTTATTGGGCGGGACCAGATAAATTAGCCGATCTACAAGCTCACAAAGCATTGCAAAGCCAAGGGCTGAGAGTTTGTAAATCAACTGTTTCCTGTACGCACCAGGAACAGAACAGTCTATGATTAGGACGCACACAGTCAGCCAGCAGACTAGCATTGTTCTACGTCGGCTCTAGCGTTTATTTTACACCCGCAGAAAAACAAACTTTTCCATTTATTCTAGCACTCTGTTTTTCTCTCTCTCCCACTCCTTTCCCCATTAATCCCATTTGTTTGATACGTCGAGAAAACGATATGGATCAAAGAAGGAAAAGAATGAGAGGGTCGATGTTTTGTCATCATTGTGATGAAGTCTTCTCCAAATCGGCATTTTACCGCCATCGAGAAATGGTAAGATTTTAACATTATTAAACTTAGTTTATAGGGATAGTTTAAACTGTTTAGGATAGTGGTTCTCAAACATGTTCATGTCACCGCACACCCGCGGCAGTACAGGCTGTGAGGCCTCTCGTCTTTTGTAAAAATAAAAAATACGCTGTCACTACTGACCAAAACAAAGACGGTTTTAATATGTTGAAAGCCTACTTTCCGTAGTGGGTAGACTCTGAGCCCCCCACCTCAGGTCTAAAATACACTTTTGGGCCATATAATAAAATATTTCATCAGGAGGATAAAATGTTTTGGTTACTCCACCGCGCCCCCTACAGATCTACTCAGTGGAACTTTTCTATTGACCAGATTTTTTTCAGCCGGTGAAATATTTTCTTATATGGCCAAAAAGTGTATTTTAGAGTTGAGGTGGGGCGCTCCGAGTGTTCCCACTAAGGAATGTAGGCTTTCAACTCTATAAAACAGTCTTTGTTTTGGTGAGTAACGAAAGAGTATTTTATTTTTTTTACTGGAGACGAGAGGCTGCGCCTGTGGTGTACAGTGTTGTTGTGGCTGGCTAACCAGTAACGTTGATGTAAATGTAAAGAGGCAGCTGGAGGTTTATTGAATATGCTTTGTGCATTAGATTTATGCCTTTGAAAGTGCCTTTGAAAGTGCCTTTGAAACTGACTAAGTAAAAAGTACACATGTAGATACCTCCATAGATAGATATACCATACACCTAGATACCTTATGTTTTTATGCTGTACCTAGGTACAGTATATTTATGGAGGTAAGGTAACTAGTAAAAAGTATGGAAACAAGTATAGACCCATGGGGGACTTTGGTCAGCTGAAGTATAGAGTTTAAGCACAGGGTGAGATGATGGCAGTATAAAAGAGCATGTGTCTTAACAACTAATTAATGATATAGGACATTGGTTCTCAAAGTGGGGTCCGGGGACCCCCAGGGGTCCTTGAGCGAGTTACAGGGGGTCCCCAGCTAAATGATGGATATAGGAACCAAATGGACCCTTATGGGTCTGTAACTCTGCGAGTGTACAAATGGCGGGTCCATTTGGTTCCATTTGTACACTCTCAGAGCTACATTAACATTGATTTTACAATATGAATTGGGGTCCCAGAGATAGAAATGTTATTAAATGGGGGTCCGTAGCCTAATGCATGTGAAATTGGGGGTCCTTGAAATTAAAAAGCGCTGATAATCACTGCGAGTGCCGAAAAATCTTCTCTTATGGGGGGTCCTGAGGCATATTTTTTAAAATGGGGGTACGTGGGCTAATAAGTGTAAATTTGGGGGTCCTTGACATGAAAAAGTTTGAGAACCACTATAGGATGTTGGGGGGCCTTCATTGGAATACATGCCCTAAATCAGCTCTTGCTCTCCTTGCATGTTGTCAACCAGATGGAGAACAGAAACCAGACCACAGACAACACAGATAATGCGCCTGTAGAAAATGTACAGGTAACAGAAGTGTTAAATTAGAGTTGACCAGTCTTAACTATTATCCAGTGGTGTGAGTGAGATGACATTATATACATTGTACTCAACTACTGAGTGTGCGTATGTGCGTGCGTGTGTAAACTGTATTTGTGTCCTAATGGCTAAATAATATTGGATATTTTCTTTGTATTTTCACCTCTAGAAGATAAGCAGACTGCACTCAAACCGCATTGAGTCATCAGAAGATGAACAGCACCAGCAGAAGCAGGTAAATGAAGTGTTGAGATTTCAGTTGACTTTGACTACCACATGAACCCTAGCGTCCCTATTCTGGTCATAACCTGGTCATAATGTACTGAGTGTGCGTGGGGAAACTGTATTTGTGTCCTAATGGCTAAATAATATTGGATATTTTCTTTGTATTTTCACCTCTAGAAGATAAGCAGATTGCACTCAAACTGCATTGAGTCATCAGAAGATGAACAGCACCAGCGGCAGCAGGTAAATGAAGTGTTGAAATTTCAGTTGGCCATGACTCGTAACCACATGAACCCTAGCGTCGCTATTCTGGTCATAATTGGCAAATATTCACCCAAAAATATATGTAAATCTTTTTGGTTAAAATAAATGGTGTAGAGGGGAGTGAGGGCGGTGAACTTAAAGAAGGTCCAAGGTAGCTCTGTTCAGTTCAAGTATAAATATTTTAGTATTTGGAATACATGCCCTAAATCACTCTCCTTGCATGTTGTCAACCAGACGGAGAACAGAAACCAGACCACAGACAACACGGATAATGCGCCTGAAGAAAATGTACAGGTAACAGAAGTGTTAAATTAGAGTTGACCAGTCTTAACTATTATCCCACAGGGGTGTGAGTGAGATGACATTATATACATTGTACTCAACTACTGAGTGTGCGTATGTGCGTGCGTGTGTAAACTGTATTTGTGTTCTAATGGCTAAATAATATTGGATATTTTCTTTGTATTTTCACCTCTAGAAGATAAGCAGACTGCACTCAAACCGCATTGAGTCATCAGAAGATGAACAGCACCAGCGGCAGCAGGTAAATGAAGTGTTGAAATTTCAGTTGGCCATGACTCGTAACCACATGAACCCTAGCGTCGCTATTCTGGTCATAATTGGCAAATATTCACCCAAAAATATATGTAAATCTTTTTGGTTAAAATAAATGGTGTAGAGGGGAGTGAGGGCGGTGAACTTAAAGAAGGTCCAAGGTAGCTCTGTTCAGTTCAAGTATAAATATTTTAGTATTTGGAATACATGCCCTAAATCACTCTCCTTGCATGTTGTCAACCAGACGGAGAACAGAAACCAGACCACAGACAACACGGATAATGCGCCTGAAGAAAATGTACAGGTAACAGAAGTGTTAAATTAGAGTTGACCAGTCTTTACTATTATCCCACAGGGGTGTGAGTGAGATGACATTATATACATTGTACTCAACTACTGAGTGTGCGTATGTGCGCGTGCGTGTGTAAACTGTATTTGTGTTCTAATGGCTAAATAATATTGGATATTTTCTTTGTATTTTCACCTCTAGAAGATAAGCAGATTGCACTAACCCTAACCCTAACCCTAACCCGGCAGCAGGTAAATGAAGTGTTGAAATTTCAGTTGGCCATGACTCGTAACCACATGAACCCTAGCGTCGCTATTCTGGTCATAATTGGCAAATATTCACCCAAAAATATATGTAAATCTTTTTGGTTAAAATAAATGGTGTAGAGGGGAGTGAGGGCGGTGAACTTAAAGAAGGTCCAAGGTAGCTCTGTTCAGTTCAAGTAGAAATATTTTAGCCCCTCTGTGTAAACCTCTGGTACTTGATGGCTTGTTGGTCATTATCAGAGTCACATATTCTATGTAGTCTCTGAAACTGTCCAAAAGGTATATTGGAGATGAGACTAGAGTGATGGAAGCTGTCTGCCCGTAGGATATTATATTTATTTCCTGCGTAATGGATTAATAATAACAATAATAATGTCCAGTTGTCCACTCTTGAATAGTAATATATATGTAGGTTTAGTTGTCGCACTTATGTTTGTTGTCATGTTGCTTAGACACCAGAACCATGCATAATGAGCCTTATTGTAGAGGAGCTATTCCCTGTTTTTCCCGAATTTTGACTTGTTTTGAGTTACTAATAGTTAGGATGGGAAAATGCAGGGGAAAAGTCCAGCTATATGTACTTGGTATAAATACCCCACAATCCAGTTATTAATCGAGTTATTGTCCTGATGTTTTGTGCTTCAGATGACCAGAAGCCTCACTTCAAGCACCAATGAAGATTCCTCAGAAGTTGAGCAGGTAAATGATGTGAAATATTAAATCTGCATTAACACTGTTCATGATAATGACTGATCCATACAACCATCCATAAGAGTGTTCTTGACCAGAGATGCAAATTAGTCGACTTGCTTGCAATAATTCCCTTCATTAGACTTGGTATTCATGACTTAAGACTTGACTTCAGATACATGGCTCTAAAGACATTATACTGTACACCGATCCAGTGATGCTGCTAGCCCTGCATCCTGGATCCATCATGCATCCATCACATTTTTAATAAAGGATGCATTAAACGAACCACCATCTTTTTCATATTATGAGTTTGTACCCTGTATTCTGAGTTTGTTACTTTCCAAGAAGTAGTGAATATAGAATGTACATTAGGACAGTGTTTCTCAACCTGTGGGTCGATTCTTTTTTTTTTTTGCGGGGGGGAGCCAGATGACGGTGAAGTCACTATTTAAGGACTTTTAAGACCTTTTTAATAACTCAAGAAAGAAAAGAATAAAGACAATTACTGCATCAAAAGTAATCAACAAACTATACTATAAAAACTGGTCAAACATTGGCCAGATTGTCAAATAATATAAGGAGGCAACATTTTGAAAATAGCTGGTCTACAAGCTCACAACGCCTCGCGTTGCAAGGCGTTATAAGCTTGTAGATCTGCTATTTTCAAAATATGTATCTGTGGAACAGAGTCCTACTAAATGTAATTTCTCAACCCCTAATTCTAAGTGCTTGTCAGGGTGGGGGGTTCCAGTTCAAATATGATTATTTAGGGGGGGGGGGGGGGGGCAGTTCAAATTTGATTTTGGAGGGGGTCACAGCCTGAAAAGGTTGAGGAACCACTGCATTAGGATATAAGGTACACACACACACACACACACTTTATTGTACAAACAGTATACATTTTGGCAAATGTTTAATTTTCTGATAATTTGAAAATGAATGAATGTAGCTATAAGTATAACCCTTGGAGATCAAAGACAACGAAAGGGAAAAAACAAACATTACATTGAAAACCTAGCAACATCACTTTAGATCAGGGCTACTCAACTTAAGATGGCTCAGGGGCCACTCAGCAAAATACCAAAAGTCCAAGGGGCCGCAAACTAAAAATGACTGTCCTATTTTGGATTTTTCCATTTTGTAACACACACTACACATTGTTATTGTTATAAGAAAATGTACATTTTGACATATTCTTTTCACTGTACCTGTTTATTTTGTGTGTATGTCCAGTGGCATCAGTTCAGCAAAAGCTAAGGTATGGCAAGGTTAGGGTTGCCAACTCCCAGAGATTGAATTAAGGGACACCTATCCTGGGCGCGCGGCAAAAAAGAAATGGGGGTCAAACCCCCCAAAAACCCTGAAATGCATAGAAAACTATGCATTATACCTGTAACAATTGACGCACCTGTATATGTCTGTCTGTTTGTTTTTGAAAAAGAATGTAGCAACCCATATATTTGAACGGAAATGTATATTTTTATCCTGTGCTTAAAAAAGTTGAGTAGCGCTGCAGAAGTTACTGTTAGCACTGGGGGATAAATCTGGTGTAATTTGGTGTAAAAATCAAAATTGAGATTCACTTGAACAAAGTTTGGCATGGATTGCTCTGTTGAGCTGTCTGTTTTAGAGAGCATCACACACAGCATCACATTGTAAGAATCTTTGACTATCTCTTCATAGATTACCGCTGATTTTCTTGTTGTCGAAGGTGCAGATTTAACTACAGCGTAACCTGGGTAACCGTCGCGGAAGTCTTTGTCATTCTCATTATTGTGCTGATCCGATTTTTTTCTCTTTGTGTGTTCGTTCTTTCTCATTTTAGTCACATTCTGAGGACCAAGAAGTTTGGAGTGAGAATGAAGTGTCACTGAACAATGGGCAAGACGGCCAAGAAAATCCAGAGGACACTGCTAGATGTGAGCAACATGCCATAATCACATTCTTGCTTTTGTTACTGTCAAAGTGGAAGTCATTCTTCACAGTCTCTGACCGGGCATTTGAGTCAATCTTAAAAAATTTCAGAATAATGTTACATGTACTGAGTAGTACATTTTGTGTCGCACCTTTACAAGATATTGTAGCACATTTCCCTGCAACTTTATATATGTTCAGGAAGGATATATCTGTAAATGGAAATGATTTTATTTGTTGTACACATTGTTGTACACATTTGTTGTATGTCCAAAGTGCCATTCTGTATATTCCTTGGATGAAGCTGTAACGTTAACACATGATGCTAGTGGGAAGGTCATCCAGAAGAAGTCAAACAAATGTTGCCATGTAGCTTATCCCACACATTCACAAAAAAGATTTCGTAATAAATGTGACACTGTGCTAATGAGATCTGTTGTCGGGAAAGACGGAAAAGAGTTTCTTTACCCAAAAAGAACATTTTGTTATCGAAGTTTGATAAAATCTGTTAGTGATATGTTAAAGCGACCTGGCTTCAAAGAGTCCTGTGAAAAGTGGAGGCAGCGTAATGTTAAGGAGGGAGTATATGCTGACATTTTTGATGGGCAGGTATGGAAGAACTTTCAGGTTTATGAGGGCAAGACATTTTTACAAGAGTTAGGGAATCTTGGTTTTATGCTCAATGTTGACTGGTTCCAGCCCTATAAACATATTAATGACTCTGTTGGGGTAATGTACTTTTGTGTGATGAATCTTCCAAGGGAGGAAAGGTTTAAGAAGGACAATATCATAGTTGTTGGAATTATACCTGGTCCCCATGAGCCAAAGGAACACATAAATGGTTTTTTGGAACCTTTGGTCAGTGATTTGAAACAACTGTGGGCTGGGTTAAATATTGATGGAAAATGTGTCCGTGGAGCTTTGTTGTCTTTAGCGAGTGACATTCCAGCTGCGAGGAAAACCGGAGGCTTTCTTGGCCACATGGCAATTAAGGGTTGCAGCAAGTGCCTAAAAAGCTTTCTACGGACTGTAGATAATAAGGTAGATTACTCTGGGTTTGATGATACATGGCCGGTTAGAAGTAACACGGACCACTGCAGATATGCCAGAGAAGCTAAGAGGGCAAAAAACAAAGCTAGCAAAAGCCGGATTGAGGGTAAATATGGAGCCAGATACAGCTGTTTACAAGAATTACCATATTTTGATGTTGTTCGAATGCATGTTATTGATCCGATGCATAACTTGCTGGAAGGTACAGCCAAAAGAGTGATGCAAGTTTGGAAAGAAAGAGGTGCAATCTCCAAGGAAGGATTTGCCACAATACAGGAAAGGGTAAACGCACTGAAACTTCCAAATAACATTGACTCTGGTATACCCTCAAAGATTGAGGCAGCTTTTGAAGGTTTTACTGCAGCACAGTGGAAACTTTGGGTTTGTGTCTATTCCACCTTTGCTCTTAAAGGAGTCATAGGAGAAGAGGACTATAGTTTGTGGAGAGTTTTTGTTGCAGCAACACAATTGCTATGCTCTAGAGTTATTGATGATGTGCAGATTGAGGATGCCCATAGATGTCTCCAAATGTTTTGTAGATCCTTTGAAAACCGATATGGTAAACAGTGGTGCACTATGAATATGCATTTACATCTACATTTGAAGTCCTGTGTTAAAGACTTTGGACCTGTTCATGGATTCTGGTGCTTCTCATTTGAACGTGCCAATGGTACATTAGGAGATTATCACACTAATAACCAAGACACTGAAGTGATTATGATGCGAAAATGGCTCGCTGAATGGCAGGTAGCAGGCAAACCGTTAATGTGCCCAGATCTTTTGGATAGATTTGATACAGAGGTTGAAACACTATTCCGAAACACCCCCACTGCCACAGCTATCCAGGCAGAGAAGTTACATGTCCTACATGATCTCTCGCATGATCATATTTCCCATGGAAACTTTGAGCTTGATAATACTCTAGAAACTTTGCTTCCACCTGTTAAACAAACCACAATGTCAATGTCAGACAATTCAGATCTGCTGTCAATGTTTAAGGTGATGTATCAGAATGAGAGAATTGAGAGAGTATCTTTAAACTACATGTACAGCAGCAGATATAGTTTAGCTGGTGATATATTTTCAACATGTCGCTATAGGTCAGGATCATCATCATTTGTGACTGCAAAATGGTTGGGTGTTGAGGGAGTCACAGGAGATCCCATTATCGACCCTAATGCACTAATGCGCCCGGGAGAGATGTCAAATATATGGAAAGTGTTTGTGTTTTTATGGAGAGATGAATGTTTGACAAAGGTTGAACATGCAGTAGCAAAAGTGAATTGGTTCAAAGAGCATGGGGATAAGTGGCATTTTGGGCAAAACAGCAATTGCACAGTCTGGGAAACTAATCAAGTACCATGGTCATATGCATCTTTCCTTCCACTGAAAAGAATTGCTAGTCAGTGTGCATGCTGTACTTTCAAAGTACCCTTTTCTACAGCAAGGCAGGAAACTGTTAATGTGTTGGTAACACTGCCTTCGGCAAGATGTGTTTAACCTGTATAATCATTGTTGTTGGGCAGAATGGCCCCCAACAACCTTTACACGATAGAGAGGGCCCCCCCTTTCCCCTGAAATAATTTTGATTTGATTTTTTTGGCCTATAATTGGTATGCCCAAAACGGGGACGTCGGGTTCAAAGAGATTAAGACTGTCAGTGGGTTTGATACATGTTAGTAGAGGCCCTAGGAGGGGTCCACGTGCGAGCCCTTATTTATAGTCTGTTTTTATGCATTCATAGGACCTCTAAAAAAAGATTTTGATGATCGCAAGAAAAAAAGTGGTCAATTTTTTTTTTTTTTCACAGTTCTATTACCCCTATGAGTCCTGCAGGATTCCTGGCTGGAACGCCAGTGAGACTGTCTTTTGGAGACTGTGGCACGTTCACATTTAGACGTAGCTAGAGATAGAGATGCCATTTGATTCTAGACAACCTCAGGTTTCCAATAGGACCAACCTTGTCATGCTACCTTGTCGGGAAGGGGGCTAATACTGAATGATTCAAAGTTAGACAACATTTTGGCGAGGGAAAAACGGCCATCACCATTTTCCAAATGGTCCCTTGAGCTGTCACCTCAATATGTGAATGGGTTACATGGGAACCTACAAGCCTCCCCTGTACAGACATGCCAAATGTATGCCAATCTCAGGCAGTTTTGGGCAAGAACCATGCAGTTGTTTTTTGCATGCAGTACAAATATGTATGCAGATGCAGTACAATGGTCTATATATGCAGTACAGTGGTTAATAGATTCAGTACAGTGGGATATAGATGTATCACAGTAGTCTAGATGCAATACAGTGGTCTAATACAGCTATAGATACAGTAGTGGTCTCCTTTTTACAATAGGTGGAAATTACATATTTGTACTGCATGCAAAAAACTGCATGGTTCTTGCCCAAAAATGCATGAGATTGGCATACATTTGGCATGTCTGTACAGGGGAGGCTTGTAGGTTCCCATGTAACCCATTCACATATATTGAGGTGACAGCTCAAGGGACCAATTGGAAAATGGTGATGGCTGTTTGTCCCTCGCCAAAATGTTGTCCAACTTTGAATCATTAGGTATTTAGCCCCCTTCCCGACACTATAGCATGACATGGTTGGTCCCATTGGAAATCTGAGGTTGTCTAGAATCAAATGGTATCTCTATCTTTGGGCTACGTCTAAATTTGAGCGTGCCACAGTCTCCGAAAGACTCGCCAGCATTCCAGCCAGGAATCCTGCAGGCCTCATAGGAAAAAAACACACTTTGGACAACTTTTTTTCTTGGGATCATCAAAATCTCTATAAAAGGGGTGTCGCGTGGAACCCCCCTAGGGCCTCTACTAATAGTTAACCATTGAAATGGGATCTCATTGGAAAACGGGTTACTTTTTCCATTTCCTGAAAATACATGGTTTTGAACATATATGGTTCAAACATTTTCGTGCCAAGGACCCCCAAAATTATATGTAATTGGCCGCAGACCCCCATCTGGAAATGTTTAGTGCCAGGGACCACCAGAAGAGAAGATTTAAAAAAATATGTGTTAAACGATATGCTGGAGCTAAAACTTTTAAGAGAGCAGGTGTACAATTCATACTGATGTGTTTGGCCACGGCCTAATGTGGTGTTAGGGGTCCTATTATGTACAGTATGTATATATTTTAAGATGCATAATGTATATCTGTTTGATCCATATGGCCTAATGTGTTATTAGGGGTCCTATATTATGTATGGTATGTATATATTTTAAGCTACATGATGCATCTGTTTGGAGGTCTGTAGTTGAATGTGTATCTGTTTGATATCACTGGACTGAATTTGCAAGATGTATACGTATATAATTATACATTTGATACATATATATATATTTTTTTTAAATCAACATTTGACAATTTCAACTGATGTGGTAAGAAATGTATTCTTTGATATTAAATTTGGATGTATTAAAAGTTAACACTGAATATGCATGGCAAATCGTAATTCTCGATCCGTATTCTAGAAAACATGTTGTGCTCAGATATGTCCAGATACATAACAATAACATAAGGTGATGTTTGGAACACACAGATGACACAAATGAGATGTAGCTGGTATCCTTATATAATATATGTCCTCATGATGTATATTGGGTTCATATTTGACCAAATATGGCATATCAATAAACTCAGGATATGTATCTGAAATGTTCTGTATTCTACAGAGAATCCAGTGACGTATCCAATGAGATATTTTCGGATTCTGGCTCTATTTGCCCAGTATAAATCACCAGATTCTGTCAATTTATGACCTATCAATATCACTTAAATATCTCACCCAAAACAGGCCCAATGGCAAAATCTTTGGTATTATGTTATATATGACAAAGGGTGATGATATATGCTACAGATATTGCCATTATTCTACTCAAAATAGGGTATCAATATATTCCGGTATACTTAATTCTCTAGTGGCTCCAGAGTCAAGATATGACTTTAACTGATATGAGCTTAACACAGACTGTATTTGTGACACATTCAGATATGCCATAGATTTGATCCGTATTCTAGAAAAAAAATTTTGCTCAGATATGTCCAGATAGGACAAAAGGTGATATTTGGAACACACAGATGACACAAATAAGATGTAGCTGGTATCCTTATATAATATATGTCCTCATGATGTATATTGGGTTCATATTTGACCAAATATGGCATATCAATAAACTCAGGATATGTATCTGAAATGTTCTGTATTCTACAGAGAATCCAGTGACGTATCCAATGAGATATTTTCGGATTCTGGCTCTATTTGCCCAGTATAAATCACCAGATTCTGTCAATTTATGACCTATCAATATCACTTAAATATCTCACCCAAAACAGGCCCAATGGCAAAATCTTTGGTATTATGTTATATATGACAAAGGGTGATGATATATGCTACAGATATTGCCATTATTCTACTCAAAATAGGGTATCAATATATTCCGGTATACTTAATTCTCTAGTGGCTCCAGAGTCAAGATATGACTTTAACTGATATGAGCTTAACACAGACTGTATTTGTGACACATTCAGATATGCCATAGATTTGATCCGTATTCTAGAAAAAAAATTGTGCTCAGATATGTCCAGATAGGACAAAAGGTGATATTTGGAACACACAGATGACACAAATAAGATGTAGCTGGTATCCTTATATAATATATGTCCTCATGATGTATATTGGGTTCATATTTGACCAAATATGGCATATCAATAAACTCAGGATATGTATCAGAAATGTTCTGTATTCTACATAAAATCCAGTGACGTATCCAATGAGATATTTTCGGATTCTGCCCAGTATAAATCACCAGATTCTGTTAATTTTCATGACTTATCAATATCAATTAAATATCTCACCCAAAACAGGGCCAATGGCAAAATCTGTAGTAAAAATGTTTTATATGACAAAAGGTGATGATATATGCTACAGATATTGCCATTATTCTACTCAAAATAGGGTGTCATTATATTCCTATATACTGCATTACGTCATATTCATACATTGTATATGACAATTAGACGAATACTTCAACCATATTTGATTAGGTATGGTTTATGTCAACAAAACTTTAAATATGCATCGGAAATGGTCTATATTCTCTAGCGGTTCCAGAGTAAAGATATGACTTTAAGTGATATATGAACTCAATATCTGACACATCCAGATATGCCATAGACCTAATCAGTATTCTAGAAAAATATTGTGAACAGATATTTCCAGATATGATCTAAGGTCATTTACGGAACACATACATGACAAAATGTAAATGTTGCTCGTATCCTAGTACAATATATTGTCTTCATGATGTATATTGGGTTAATATTTGCCCAGATATGGTGCATATCAACAAAACTCAGGATATGCATCAGAAATGTCCGTATTCTAGCGAGAATCAAAAAAACGATATTTGGGGATTCTGGCTCTTTTCGCCCAGTGCCAGTCCTCTCTATGATCTGCTAAAAGGCCCCACTGACGGTGACAACAGTGTATGTGGCAAGGGCAGAATGAAGACAAAGAACAAGAGAAACAACGGGGTACCCTCCAACAAAACCATCACATGGTCAGACAAACACCAGGGTGTGCTGGAACAGTTGATCGAGTATCTGGTACAGCCACCTGTGCTCGGGTTCCCAGAGTTCTCAAAACCATTTATTCTGCACACTGATGCATCCAACCAAGGCTTGGGAGCAGTACTGTATCAGCAACAGATGGGGAAACTTCGTGTGATCGCCTACGGCTCACGGACCTTGAACACGTCAGAAAAGAACTACAACCTCCATTCTGGGAAACTGGAATTCCTTGCTTTAAAGTGGGCCATCACAGAGAAGTTTCGGGACTATCTGTACTACGCACCAACCTTCACTGTGTTTAGCGACAACAATCCCCTGACGTATGTCTTGTCGACTGCAAAGTTGAATGCAACGGGGTTGCGATGGGTTGCAGAGCTGGCCGACTTCAACTTCACTATCCGGTACCGCCCGGGTAAAGAGAACATCGATGCTGACAGTCTATCACGGATGCCTGTGGACATGGAGTCCACTATGAGGGAGTGCACTGAAGAAATGTCATCTGACTCTGTGAGAGCTACAGTACAAGCTGTGGGGGTTCAAGACGACACACCCTGGGCAATGGCGGTATCAGTCCAGTGCCCCCCAGTAGACCTCAATTCAGGGCCAATGTCAATCACACCACTTCCCAAAACAGAGGTTCGAAAGGCACAGGAAGATGACAAACACATTGGTGTGGTCATGAAGTATAAACAGTCAGGAATAAAACCATCATATCGAGACATAAGAACAATGAACATGCTAACTAGGTGTCTCTTGCGAGAATGGGAGAAGCTCAGCCTGGACGAGGATGGCATCCTTCGTAGGAAGACTGCACACAGAACGCAACTGGTTTTGCCTGATCAGTACAAGAGCACGGTTCTAAGAGAGTTGCATGACGAAATGGGTCATCAGGGCACTGACCGCACACTAACATTGGTTCGTGATCGTTTCTTTTGGCCTTACATGCAGCAAGATATTGAACAATATGTTCTAAGAGCATGCACTTGCCTTAAGCAAAAGAAACCATCGCGTGAGACGAGAGCACCACTCATGAGCATTGTAACCACCCAACCATTCGAACTTATCTCTATTGACTTCCTTCACTTGGACAGATGCAAGGGCGGATACGAGTATATCCTGGTGATCATCGATCACTTCACCCGATTTGCACAGGCATATGCTACTATCAATAAGTCTGGTAAAACTGTCGCTGACCGGATTTTCAATGACTATGCACTGAAGTTTGGTTTTCCGTCTCGGATTCATCATGACCAAGGAGGCGAGTTTGAAAACCAGCTCTTTACTCAGCTTCAGAAGTACAGTGGCATTGTCGGATCAAGAACAACTCCTTACCATCCCCAGGGGAATGGCCAAGTGGAGCGATTTAATCGGACTTTATTGCAGATGTTGAAAACACTGACCGAGTGTCAGAAGTCAAATTGGAAAGAGTCACTCAACAAACTGTTGTATGCTTATAACTGCACCCGCTGCGAGGTGACGGGATTCTCACCATTCCAACTTCTTTACGGTCGGTCCCCAAGATTACCAGTCGACATGCTCTTCAACCTGAACTCTGAACCAGGTATAGCAAGTCGTAGTGAGTACTTGGAGAAATGGCGACGAGGGATGCAAGAAGCACATCGTATTGCGAGAGAGCATGCACAAAAGGCCTCAGAGAGGAATAAGAAGTACTATGACAGCAAAGTAAGGTGTTCAGAACTACAGCGTGGTGACCGAGTGCTGGTTAAGAACTTGACCCCACGTGGAGGGCCAGGCAAGCTTCGGAGTTACTGGGAAGAAAGCATCCATACAGTTGTTCGACAACTTGGGGAAAATACAAGCTATGTTGTTGAACCTGCTAATCCAGCAGTCCAGCCAGCAAGTTCCAGTCCTGCGCTCCAGCCAGGGAGTCAGCCAGCAAGTTCCAGGCCTGCACTTCAGCCGGCGAGCCCAGGGTCTGCACGCCAGCCAGAGAGTCCAGGGTCTGCACGTCAGCCGGAGAGTCCAGGGTCTGCACGTCAGCCGGAGAGCCCAGGGTCTGCACTTCAGTCGGAGAGCCCAGGGTCTGCACTTCAGCCGGCGAGCCCAGGGTCTGCACGCCAGCCAGAGAGTCCAGGGTTTGCACTTCAGTCGGAGAGCCCAGGGTCTACACGTCAGCCAGGGAGTCCAGGGTCTGCACTTCAGTCGGAGAGCCCAGGGTCTACACGTCAGCCAGGGAGTCCAGGGTCTGCACTTCAGCCGGCGAGCCCAGGGTCTGCACGTCTGCCAGGGAGTCCAGGGTCTGCACGTCTGCCAGAGAGTCCAGGGTCTGCACCTCAGCCGCCTGCACAGGGTCTTCTGCACAGGCGGGAACGTAGACCACCAATACTCTTCACTTATGACCAGTTCGGGATGCCAAGTTACACGGTACAGTCCACAAGCTTTGCCCCTTCCCTTTACCAGCCTGTCCTACAGGCCTCAGTGATACCCGTACACCACTATCAGTACGAGCCCTATTATGTTCAGTGAGGGTGTGCAATTGACTGTTTAGCACAAATATCGTTTGAACTTGAACTGTTTGTGCATGGGCTACTGATTAGAGGTGTGAACTGTGTGAGAACAAACATTCTGAAGGATTATCCCAGGATTCGATAACAGACTTTTTCTATCAGTGGTTGAATATGGCCTGCAGCCAGCTGGTTGCGTTGAAAGTGCTTCTGGACTGTCTATATAGGTGAGCACTTGCACCCAGAGACTCTTCATATGGCGAACACCCATGGATTTACTTCTGTAGCCGGGTACTGCACTCAGGGAATTTAGCAGACTTTTGAAAGAAAAAGAGAGAGAAAAAAAAAAACATTGTTTGTGATGTCGAGACGACATCTGGTTTTGTGGGGGAGTGTGTAACAGATTGGATATTCCAGAAACACAATGTTTATATCTTTATTGTTCCCTTGTGTTATCACCCTTGTGCCTTTTTCTTTATAGAGCACCGAAGTCCTGACGTCACTCGTTCATCCCCAGGTTTGCGGAAGTAATTTCTCTATGGAGAATAACATTGGGTCATCTTAGAATCGTCTCATATAAGAATTGTGGTCCAAAAATAAACACCGCGTGTCGGCGTTATTGTCAGGGAGGAGGTTCTGTATAGTTTATGATAGTCAGTCACTTATATTTGATACAGTCTGTTTCTGGCGAAAATGTAACTAATTTGGCGGAAGTAACATTAGCGTTTTCTCACCGTCAGTTGATGCTTCATATCCATAAGAGTCAACCCGCCGTGGTCATTTGTTTATTTTTGGAACACAGTTCTTATTTGACGCGATATTAAATACGTCTATGGGATTCAGAACGGGGGTGGAAAACTGCGAACCAGGTAGACAAACAAAGGATGTGTAAATGACGTCAGACTTCGGCGGTCTATATGGGCTGAATGAGGGATTGATTGCTCATGTCTGAATACAGGGGGCGCTAATGCAATAGTATGTCACGTTCCCATCTGTTCCTACCCTTGTGCCTTATATGGTCTGAATGAGGGATCGATTGCTCCTGCCTGCGTTAGCATATAGGAGACGCTAATGCTAGGCTCCGTCATTATTACAGTAAATGGAGCCAAAGCAAGTGGTTGTCCTGACTGTCCCTTTATTTACTATCTTTTCCCTTTATTCAAGGTAAAGTGTGTTTTCACCAAATTGAGGGTATTTAGGTAGGAACGTATGTGTATTATTTTGCCATTTGGAATAAGGCATAATGGGAATGTTTTGGAGGTTTATGTTGTGATTAGAAGGCAATGTGGCCGTGGCGATAGCACACAAAGCTAACTATTTAGCAACAGCTCGCTAGCACAGCTGATAATGCGAAATGAAGAAGAAATGTGTGGTTCTATGTGTTTCAAATGTGTAATGGACCTTCATGAGAGTAAACAGCGGTCTTAAGATTACAACACTATCTCTGAATAGTTTGCAGCAATTGCAGATTATGTTTAACGTGCGTGGTGCGCGCGTGCGTGCCCGCGTGCGTGCGTGAGTGAGTGAAAGAAAGTGCATTAATGAAGAGTCAGTGGTACATTGTGGTCATGTTATATATTAATGGACCATTTACCTGTTGTGTACAGTATACTGATAGAATTGACATTTGTATTCTGGGCAGCACTGTGAGAGGGAAATGTGATATTCTGTCATCTACTCTGAGTGAAAAAACAAGAATGTACAATATATGTCATGATTATTACAGTAAATGGAGCCAAAGCAAGTGGTTGTCCTGACTGTCCCTTTATTTACTATCTTTTCCCTTTATTCAAGGTAAAGGGGATTTACACAGACTGTACTTCTCATGTGAACACACAGACAGACAATCGCTCGATGATTAGGCCTACACGCCAGGCCATCAAGTCATTGTCCTGAGCGTCGCGTAAAAAACAGTTTCAGCTGTTGTGTGCCCACCAGGCGGGTGTGTGCGTGAAACGAATACGAGCGCAACAGTTTCACGGGAGTGCGCCCGCCTGTGGCTCCGTCTGTCTGATTGCCCGCTCCTCCCTACCTGCCCGCTCGCCTCTCATGAATTACTTGTCAGTAGCTTCCCTTGTGAAAAGCCTGAACACATATTGACTTGTATTTATAGGCCTATCCTGTTAACACATTTAGTGCCAGAGGTTTTTACCATTTACGCTGCGCTGTTTAGGGAACAATAATATTTATGAAGCTTTTAATGTTATAATGGGAGCGGACGGGAGGTATTTTTTTAGGTATGTTTGTCGATTACAGTTGACGCAATGATGCAGGCGCAATGATGCAGGCGCGCTGGAAGTCATTTATTACAAAAAATATATATATGTTAATAAAAAAAACGTTTTATTTTATTTTTTATTTTTTTGCTTCCCACCACCAGGGGGGCTGCAGCCCCCATAGCCCCCCGCCCCCCCCCCCCTTCCCGCGCCACTGAATGATGGTGTAATTTATTTATTTTATTTTAGCGATATTAAAAAGGTCTTAAAAGTCCTTAAATTGTCACTGTAGAAATGTGCAGATACCCTGTAGGCTATACTTATACTGTATGTTGGTATGTTTACTGTTGAGTGAGAAAACATTAAGCTAATCATCTGGGGACCCCCAGTGTGTGTGTGTGTGTGTGTGTGTGTGTGTGTGTGTGTGTGTGTGTGTGTGTGTGTGTGTGTGTGTGTGTGTGTGTGTGTGTGTGTGTGTGTGTGTGTGTGTGTGTGTGTGTGTCTGTGTGTGTGTCTGTGTGTGTGTTCATGCTGCACATTGCTGCAGCTCCTCATATCTCACACTCTATGTAGGGCAGGAGGAGCTTCAGCTTCCTGTCAACAAGAAACCACATGATGAAGAGATAAGATGAGCTGATGTGTCACCAGTGGTGTAGTGTAGTTATGACTGGCCTCAGGGTATTTAGGATGACCCCCTCCCTCCCCAGAGTGCACATTATTATGAAGCACACATAGATCATGGGGAATTCGCAAAATAAAAATAAATAAAACACACAAACACAAAAAACACACACACATATATGATAACACTCATTACTCAGCTATTTAAAAGCAGTACGTTTTTAAAACCAACATTACATGTAAGATGTTACCTTCCACACATAACTACACAATGGCAAATAATCAGTTTAATGTGTGTGCTGTATCCGGCTCATAAATGCGTGCTGTGCACTGACAGACAGGCATGCATGTCAATACATCCTCCATGTTGTTACGTGCAATGTTCAGTGGCCTCCATGTTGATGCATTATGTGTTCCTCTGTCTGTGTGTGTTGATGCTGCAGAGCTCACACTCACTGTGTAGGACAGAATGCCAGGGCCGGCGCGCCTTAGACGAATCCACAGAGCACTCCTGCTGCGGTGTGCATTCTGACACCGCAGTTATGATTGCGCCAGGGGAGCGCTCTGTGGATTCGTCTATAGGCGACCTAGGCGGCTGCCTAGGGCGCCATGTGTTTTTTTGTTTTTTTTTGTTTGGTGTAGTATTCTGAATGATGGCACTTGCGCGATCGGTATTCTATCACTCGTTTGAAAGTCACATCACTGTGTGCATGCATGTGTGAATTAACTAGGGTGACCATACGTCCTCTTTTGATGGGTGTCCTCTTTTGGGGGGCTGTCCGGCGGGGTTTTATAAAATCCTTCAAATGTCCGGGGATTTGAGAGTTTTGGTAGCGTGTACTGTATCTCTGTATCAGTAGGGGGGGGACGTATCTTAGCAACAATGAAAGCTCTAACTTTCATTGCTCGTGTTATGAGTAAATGGGCCAATGAGCTGCTGAGCAAACTCCCAGACGCCAGCATCTTACGTGTTGCCATGTCCGCTTTTTTACCGCAACTTCTGGACAAGAAGTAACAAACAAAATATACACACACACACAAACAAAAAAAGTAACAAACCCAAAAATGTGCGCTTCGCACGCGCGTGCATGTGCTCGAAGTGTTCTCTTTTTGGGAATTCAGAATATGGTCACCCTGAATTAACCTACTACTATCTGTCTGTCTGTCTGTCTGTCTGTCTGTCTGTCTGTCTGTCTGTCTGTCTGTCTGTCTGGAACTGGGAGCTGTGTGTGTGTGTGTGTGTGTGGGGGGGGATCTGTTAGACTGACAACTTCTCATACACCTCTGCTCTCCCACATTAGTAAAACCTGTCAGTCACACACACTACGAAATGCTACCAAATAAACCACCACCAGTGCTGCAGTTTAGAGGAAAGAAGGTGAGAAATGTGTTCTATCTTTTGTTATATGTGTATAATTAAAAATAACTGTATGGTACATGATCGATCATCACAGTCATTGATTGAGCAACAATGTGACAAGCAGCGACAGTGAAGAAGGTTTAGGCCATATGTTTAGACTCAAGTGGAGACTGACCAGGCTACAAGAAAATTAAAAGGCAAAAGCCATCCGAGACATTGTGAAACATTTGATGATCAGTGATCTTGCATAGAATGGGATGGAGTGCTTTAATTGGAGGCGGTCGGCGGGACCGCCGTGGCTCCGTGACGCTGTCAATCTCAGGGATACCTGACTTGATGTTTTGAGGGCCAGAAAAGGACTAACATTTCCAAGTGTGGGGGGAGGGGAGGGGAGGGGCGGGGTGCAAATTGGAGCCCCATCCTGAGGTTTAGTCATGACCCCAACCCCCAGTTGTTGAGGGTTGGGGTCGAAACGCCCCGATTTTACGACATGAAGAACCAGAATACGACCTTACAATAACATATGGAAAGCCAATAAGAAAGAGTTTCCCCCGCCCACCTCGCTGCCTGTCAAGTCACACACACACGCACGCACGCACACACACGCACACACGCACGCACGCACGCACGCACACACACACACACACACACAGACAATGGAGTGATTCATGAATGAACGCATAAACATTAATGGATGAAGGCCGGTGTGTGCAGGGATGGTTATAAATCTCCGATCTCCCGGTGGCCCAAATAAATCCACAGCGTGAAGATTACCTGCGCTGGGCACAGGTTTGAAGCGTCGGTTCCTTAACCCATGTTGCACATAACTCCATAGGAGTGGTGTGTTCTACCAGTATACACATGCAGTATACTCAAACCGACATTTTGAAAAAAAAAGTAGTACACCCTCTTTAACCTCAATAATTAGCGTACCTGATACGCTGGATGCATGTATTATTGGCCCATTGTTATTATTATACATTATATAGAGGATATAGCCTCTCTCCCTCTCTGTCTTATATAATAAGGACAAGGTTATTTCATTCTGTGACCACGTGGGTATACGTGCGCATGCACGTGCGCAAGGGAATAATTATGGTATACCGTCTGAAAAAACCTAGACTACAGCACTGGACACACTACTCTACTGTATATAGATTTGGAGACCTCACTGTCCATGAAAAGATTACAGTGGAGCCGCCGGTCCTGACTCCCAAAAATGTTCTCGCATAAGCGCTCATATATTTTGAAAATAGCACATCTATAAGCTCACAACATGTCGCATCGCAACACTTTTGAGCTTGTATATCTGCTATTTTCAAACAGCCAATGCAGCCAGATCTGCAATCTTATCTGAATGACTGTTAAAGCAGTTTGTTTAAATGAGTGAATGATTAAGCACCTAACTTGTAACATTGCAAATAGGCTATATTAGATTTTAATTGCATGTCATTTGGAAATAAAATAGTCATGCATGGCCATGTATGCCTTATTTTATAAAGCTATACAATAATTTAACAAGGATTATTTATTTGTGTTTACATTTTGGAGTGGATACATGTGTCCAGATGCCTGTCAGATGGTCAGACAATGCTGCTCCGCAGGTCTAGATGGAACCAGCCAAAGTCAAAAGTCTACACGGCCTCAGACCTGACCTGAGATCTGAGCGGGCCGTACGCTGAAGTGAAAGTCACGATAGATTGATAAATGCCCAAAATTGCGGTGATCTCGCTACGTATTTTGATAAATGAGGGCCTTTATCCCTGGAGTCATGTGATCAAGATGTATGAGTCAGATTTTTCATATTAAATTCCGTTTGACTATGATTGATTTTAAAAATGTGTTGGCCCTAGGTAGCCAATCCTGGTCTGATGGAAATACAGTATATGCTCCGAGGAGCACACTTGATGAAGTGAAACCACATGATGAAGAGATAAGATGAGCTGATGTGTCACTAATAAACACACAGACGACAGCGAGTGTGAAGATCGGTGAAGTTCCAGTTGAGAATCCAGTGTGAGTGAATCCAGAAATGGAACAAACAGGGATAGTGTTGTTCCTTCTGCTCTTCAGCCCAGGTAAACACTTTGAATGACACTTATTGGTTGATGTGGATCTGTAAGACAACATGATGCTTAAACAACATCAGTACTGCTGCCTGCGTCACTACTACCCAAGTGAAAAAAAAATGTATTTTTTTTGTGCTAAAGTATACTTTTAGCACAATAAGTATGTTAATTGTCAATTTGAACTTTTGTCAAAGCATACTAACAATGCATTTTTGCAAAAATATATTTAGCAAATATAATCAGAGTGCATTCAAAAATATATTTCTACAATGCACATTAAATGTCAACATGAATTGATTTGTCATTTAGCACATTTGTTAAAAGTGAACTAAACAAAAATATATATTTAATTCAATAAAAATTTACTTTTCAAAAGTCTATTCATATACTGTTTAATTTTAGTTTAACTTAAGTACATTTAATGTTAAATATATTTTTAATTATTATATTTTAAGTGCTTTTAAAGTATATTCATAGCTAATTATCCTCAATATGCACTTATTTTAAGATATACTATAATATACTAATTAAAAGTATACTTTTCACAAAAACTATTTAAAATATGTTCAAGTATATATTTTTGTAAGTATGTTAATGCCTATTGTATTGAAATTTCACTCAAGTACTACTTCGTAAAAGTGCACTTTTCATCAGTGCATTTATAGTATAAGGCTGGAAAAATATACTGAAAAAGCATTATACTTAATGTTTGCTTTAGTATACTTTATAAGTATACTATTTATAAATATGTTCCCGGATGCTATTAGTAATATACTTTTTAACATTATACTTCTAATATACTTATTTTAAAGTGCATTCAAAACATATTTCTACGAAGCATATTAAACGTTAACATGAATTAATTTGTAATTTAGGATATTTGTGAAAAGTGTACTAAACAAAAAATATATATTTAATTAAATAAAAATTTACTTTTCAAAAGTCTATTCATATACTGTTTAATTTTAGTTTAACTTAAGTACATTTAATGTTAAATATATTTGTAATTATTATATTTTAAGTGCTTTTAAAGTATATTCATAGCTAATTATCCTCAATATGCACTTATTTTAAGATATACTATAATATGCTTATTAAAAGTATACTTTGACAAAAACTATTTAAAATATGTTCAAGTATATATTTTTGTAAGTATGTTAATGCCTATTGTATTGAAATTTCACTCAAGTACTACTTTGTAAAAGTACACTTTTCATCAGTGCATTTATAGTATAAGGCTGGAAAAATATACTGAAAAAGCATTATACTTAATGTTTGCTTTAGTATACTTTATAAGTATACTATTTATAAATATGTTCCCGGATGCTATTAGTAATATACTTTTTAACATTATACTTCTAATATACTTATTTTAAAGTGCATTCAAAACATATTTCTACGAAGCATATTAAACGTTAACATGAATTAATTTGTAATTTAGGATATTTGTGAAAAGTGTACTAAACAAAAAATATATATTTAATTAAATAAAAATTTACTTTTCAAAAGTCTATTCATATACTGTTTAATTTTAGTTTAACTTAAGTACATTTAATGTTAAATATATTTGTAATTATTATATTTTAAGTGCTTTTAAAGTATATTCATAGCTAATTATCCTCAATATGCACTTATTTTAAGATATACTATAATATGCTTATTAAAAGTATACTTTGACAAAAACTATTTAAAATATGTTCAAGTATATATTTTTGTAAGTATGTTAATGCCTATTGTATTGAAATTTCACTCAAGTACTACTTTGTAAAAGTACACTTTTCATCAGTGCATTTATAGTATAAGGCTGGAAAAATATACTGAAAAAGCATTATACTTAATGTTTGCTTTAGTATACTTTATAAGTATACTATTTATAAATATGTTCCCGGATGCTATTAGTAATATACTTTTTAACATTATACTTCTAATATACTTATTTTAAAGTGCATTCAAAACATATTTCTACGAAGCATATTAAACGTTAACATAAATTAATTTGTAATTTAGGACATTTGTGAAAAGTGTACTAAACACAAAATATATATTTAATTAAATAAAAATGTACTTTTCAAAAGTCTATTCATATACTGTTTAATTTTTGTTTAACTTAGTACATTTAATGTTAAATATATTTTAAATTATTATATTTTAAGTGCTTTTATAGTATATTCATAGCAAATTATCCTCAATATGCACTTAATTTAAGATATACTATAATATGCTTATTAAAAGTATACTTTTCACAAAAACTATTTAAAATATGTTCAAGTATATATTTTTGTAAGTATGTTAATGCCTATTTTATTGAAGTTTCACTTAAGTACTACTTCGTAAAAGTACAATTTTCATCAGTGTATTTATAGTATAAGGCTGAAAAAATATACTGAAAAAGGCATTATACTTAAAGTTTGCTTTAGTATACTTTATAAGTATACTATTTATGAATATGTTCTCGGATGCTATTAGTAATATACATCTTAACATTATACTTGTAATATACTTGTTTTAAAGTGCATTCAATATATATTTATACAAAGCACATTAAATACTAACATAAATTAATTTGTAATTTAGCATTTAAAAAAAAAAGTTCACTAATGTGCTAATACATTTTGAATGCACTTTAAAACAAGTATATTACAAGTATAATTTTAAGAAGTACATTACTCCTGGATGCTATTAGTAATATACTTCTTAACATTATACTTGTAATATACTTGTTTTAAAGTGCATTTAATATATATTTCTACAAAGCACATTAGTAAACTTAAAAAGAAATGTGCTAAATTACAAATTAATTTATGTTAGTATTTAATGTGCTTTGTAGAAATATATATTGAATGCACTTTAAAACAAGTATATTACAAGTATAATATTAAGAAGTATATTACTAATAGCATCCAGGAACATATTCAAAATAGTATACTTAAAAAGTATACTAAAGCAAACTTTAAGTATAATGCTTTTTCGGTATATTCTTTCAGCCTTATACTATAAATGCACTAAAGAAAAGTGTACTTTTAGGAAGTAGTACTTAAGTGAAACTTCAATAAAATAGACTTTAACATACTTACAAAAATATATACTTGAACATATTTTAAATAGTTTTTGTGAAAAGTATACTTTTAATAAGCATATTATAGTATATCTTAAAATAAATGCATATTGAGGATAATCTACTATAAATATACTGTAAAAGCACATATACTATAATAATTTAAAATATATTTAACATTAAATGTACTTAAGTTAAACAAAAATTAAACATTATATGAATACACTTTTGAAAAGCACATTTTAATTTAATCAAATATACATATATATATACTTTAATTACAATACTTACAGTATCTGAAGTACACTTTTGCTGATGTCATTAAAGTATACTATCATTACATTTATGGTGGCTAGAGGAAGTCCATTTCCCAGCATGCGCCCCAGTGCAAGCTGGGAAATGTGTGTTATTGTTCCTATTTGTGTTATTATTTGAATATGGGAATGCGTAGTGGGGTTATGCTATGGGTCATTGATTTTAGTGTTTTGTTGTGGTGCTATTTGGTGATTTATGGTATTTTATGTAATTTGTTAGTAAAACCATGAGTGTAAATGTCTGTTTGTTTAGTCAGTCTCTCTCCCCTTTTCCCATCCTTGCATATAACGTGAGTGTGTTGTTGATGGTTGCACCAACCGAGAATTGTCATGGCTCTTACAGACAACTAAACCACAAGCCTCCACGTTACATTGCTCTTCCATTCGTGTAGGTTAATTTTGAAAACATATTAAATTTCATTTCTCAGAAGTATATTGAATATACTCATTTGTACTTTTTATAAAATTCAATTTAAATGATGTTGTTTGGAAACATTTAAGTTGTACTTAATATACTAAAAGTTGCACTAAAGATATGCTAAAACATATCATTAATATACTTTTATGTACTTTTGCCCCCCAAAAAATACAATTTAATTACAAATATACTTACAGTATCTCAAGTACACTTTTGCTGATGATCATTAAAGTATACTATCATTACATTTATAGTGCAATACCAATACATATCGATTACTAAATAACTATATACTGAGTATATAGATATTATGTTTAAAATATACTATCAATGTATTACAAAAATATTTGGAGTATAAAATAAATGAATTTGAAGTATGTTTTTAATAGTTTCAAGTATACTATCAATTTATTTCAAATATACTAGGAGTGTTAAAACAATTAATTTGAAGTATGCTTTTAATAGTTTCAAGTATACTATCAATGTATTACACATATAATTGGAGTATTAAATACATGCATTTGAAGTATGCTTTTAATAGTTGCAAGTATACTATCAATTTATTACAAATATATTTGGAGTGTTAAAACAATGAATTTGAAGTATACTTTTAAAAGTGTCAAGTGTACTATCAATGTATTACAAATATAATTGGAGTATACAATAAATTAATTTGAAGTATGCTTTTAATAGTTGCAAGTATACTATCAATTTATTACAAATGTACTTGGAGTGTTAAAACAATTAATTTTAAGTATAATTTTAAAAGTTTCAAGTACATTATTAATGTAATAATAATGTAGTTAAACTATGACAATAATGTGCTAAAATATACTTTCGACGTAATAATAGTATATTTTACATTCACTAACTGTGTACTTTTAGTTAATTTGAGTTTAAATGCATTATTATCCCATATTTAAATTGTGTTATTTTGGAAAGACTTAAGTTGTACTTAGTATATTAAAAGTTGAACTAAAGATATTCTGAAACATATCTGTAATATACTTTTATGTACTTTCCCCTCCCAAAAAAATACAATTTAATTACAAATATACTTATAGTATCTGAAGTACAGTTTTGCTGATGTCATTAAAGTGTACTATCATTCAATTTATAGTGTATTACCAATACATATCAAGTACTAAATAAATAAATATAGAGTACATAGCAATTATGCTTAAAATATACTTTCAATGTAATAATAGTATATTCTAAATTAACTAACTGTACATTTAGTTAAATTGAGTTGTAGTTTAAATACATTATTATTACATTGAAAGTATATTTTAGCACATTTGGATTGTAGTTTAAATACTTTATTATTAAATTGATAGTATACTTGAAACTATTAAAAGTATACTTCACATTCATTTATTTTATACTCCAAGTACATTTGTAATACATTGATTGTATATTTTAAGTATAATTGCTATATACTCTATATATATTTATTTAGTACTTGATATGTATTTGTAATGCACTATAAATGTAATGAAAGTATACTTCAGCAATTGTACTTCAGATAAGTACATTTGTAATTAAATTGTATTTTTTTGGGGGGGGAAAGTACATAAAAGTATATTAAAGATATGTTTTAGCTTATATTTAGTTCAACTTTTAATATACTAAGTACTACTTAAGTCTTTCCAAAATAAGACAATTTAAATGTAATTTATAAAAAGTACAAAAATAGTATATTAAGTATACTTCTGAAAAATATATTTAGTATATTTATTTTTCACTTGGGTATGCACTGTGTGTGTGTGTGTGTGTGTGTGTGTGTGTGTGTGTGTGTGTGTGTGTGTGTGTGTGTGTGTGTGTGTGTGTGTGTGCGTGTGTGTGCGTGCGTGCGTGCGTGCGTGCGTGCGTGCGTGCATGCGTGTGATTGTAGTGTATTATTTTGTTTTGCTTGATTCTGTAAGCATGCATAGGTTCATTAGAGTTTTGCCATGGCATATGCATAATGTAAAGTTAAAATGTATGGTCTATTCATGTGCACGTGCGTGCGTGCGTGCGTGTCATAGTGGATTCATTGACATGTATTGTGTGAATTATGCTCAGTGTAGCTACGTATGTACAGTGCATATCGTCATCATCATGAACACCATGGAAGATGTTTGTTTTCACTTTTTGTTTTGTTTTGTTTTGTTTTGTTTTGTTTTGATGCTCATGGTTGAAACTAGGGGCCCTACAGTATCTTGCACAACGCCTTACCCCTTATCTAGTATTTGGAAAAACATTTTAAAATTGTTCAAATAGCCGATCTACAAGCTCACAACGTGTCAATGTAGATTGGCTAGTTGAACTATTTTAAAATGTTTTTCAAAATAGTAAAATATGGCTTATAGGCTTAAGTGGTATAAGGTAGGTCTTTTCAATGTGTGAATTTACTTTACAGCACTGGTTCTCAAACTTTTTTATTTTAAGGACACCCATAACTCTGAGAGTGTATGTACAATAGGTATAATATAACTAGAGGGCGGATTGCCCCGCCCCCAGCTATTAATTTCAATGAATTTGCTCAGTGGCGTTTTGTAGCACCGGAAGTCTGCCGGATGTAGAACTATTGTGTCGATATTGAGTCGATTAGAGCGGCCATAGAGTTAGCAGGCACACTAGTGTCCTTTTTGCGTCCTACGTCAAGAAATACCTCCATGAATTAGCCTGTGTGTCGAGCCATGAACGTGAGATATGTATTAAATACACTCGAGATGCATATTTACATCTCTACTGTCCAACTCCAAAACGCTCATTGTCCAGGAAATGAAGAAAACCTTATATTTTTTAAACAAAGCAATACTGCCTCATCAAAGTTGGTATAGTGACTTTATATATTGTCAGATACTTGCATGTGTCATTATATTATCACCACTTTACCCAAATCCAGCGCAAGTGGAGTTAGGAGTTTCATACTAACAATGGATCTCCAAGCTCACAATGCATCACAACGTGTGAATTAATGCCCTGATACTTCATGACACTTATTATATAG
The DNA here is from genome assembly GCF_963280865.1 of Gymnoscopelus braueri. NCBI lineage: Eukaryota > Metazoa > Chordata > Actinopteri > Myctophiformes > Myctophidae > Gymnoscopelus > Gymnoscopelus braueri. The sequence goes on from NC_137609.1 coordinate 1,735,295, forward strand.
GCCTACAATAATAAACAGGACTTTAAATATTACAATAACTTCTGCAAAGAGGGGTTAACAGTTGGAGTTTGAGTAGAACTAGCGCGACAGAAATGCTATGAACTCCTTTCTTCTTCTCACATTGCTCTCCTCATTAAACACTTCATAGATTTTAGAAATATAATGACTTGTTTTCATAACATTAGCGTCAGTGCTAAGTTTGATAAACAGGTACACTGCATAGTTTTAACAGACTACAGGGAGAAAAACCCTGCCGTTTTGTTTGTTTACGTGGTACTCCTCCTCTCTCACTGCGCAGCCAGCGCGCTCTGCTCTGTGTTGTTCAAAGGCAGCAGGAGAGGAGAGGGGGGGAGTTGCATGGTGTCACGTTCAATAGCGTTGATTTATGAAAAAAAAAATAAGCTGAAAATGGAGTTAGCTGGTTGGTCCTGGCCCCCGACGATATGTAAATGCATATGTATTTATGTATAATATGTTTACATATTTATATTATTATATAATATATAATATATATATACCGGTGTATATATATATATATATATATATATATATATATATATATATATAGATATATATATATATACACAGTGTATAAATATATTATATTTATATATATAAATATCTCAGTATTTTTTGCTCATGCATGTATTTCGCCCCGCCTGCAGTTCCAGCTTTGGCCACTGGGGTGGCAGCTTCAATGTTTATCAGCAACTCTGGGGGCCTGGTATGGACCTCACAGGTCCATTTGGTTCCAGTTGTACACTCCAGAGTTACAGATTTTGTAAGGGTCCATTTGGTTCCTATTGTAACTATCAATCATTTAGCTGGGGACCTCATGGTACACAGACGGGTCAAATATATTTATACACAGCTTAGTATGGAGTCTATAATACTAATACTAATAATATCCCAGCCAGGCTGAAATGATGCTATCTCTGCTGTCCGGCAGAAACCAGCTAACTCCAAAATGTTCATTTTTCAGGAAATGACATGAACAAAACAAAAAGTGGATTTGGGAGGTTTTGTTCATCATTGATAAGTAGAGCTAAATGGACCTCCAAGCTCACAATGAGGTTGGAGGTCAAAAGGGGGTGGAGCCTGGAGTTAGCAAAACCAGCTAACTCCACCCCCCTTTGGTTCAGTAAGCTGATTTAGCAGAAAGTTTGAGGATCCAATGGAGTTAGCTGGTTTTGTCATGTAAGCACTTTTTAATACTTTTCATTGGTTCAATATTTTTTTAATCAACACACAGACGGAAAGGGTGTTCATAGCGCTGATTTATGGAGAAAAAAATGCAAGCAACAAAAGTGGGCTTGTCTGCAGGTTCCACCATGATTGACAGTGCCTTTTATTCATACAGTGTATAGACTGGCTGTGGCTGTGATCGCCCAACTAGAAAATCTATCTATATCTATCTATCTATATGAGATTTGCAGTCTTTACTTTAATGTGACAGTGATTAGAGGCAGACCAGATCTAAGTAGTTTTCCAGTAGATTCTCGATAGTCCAAATTAAAATGACTGGGGAAAACTTCCATCCCACGTCACTTCTCCTACTTAAAACTCTACCGCTTGCTGATTGGCTCGAATCAATGGCTACTTGACGGCCAGTTGTTGACTTTAACATTAAGAACTGTATCGAATCTGTTCAATTTATGTGAACATGCTTTAATATTATGTTTTTTATTTAGTTATTATCCCTGCCAGACGGGAACAGCCAAAGGCGAGGGATTATGTTTTCACTTGCGTGAGTCCATCTGTCTGTACGTCTGTGAACAGCTAATCTCAGGCACCACTGGACCGACCGGCATGAAATCTTGCACGCTCACTCCCGGGTTCCAGTAGTAGGACAAGGAAGAACCTTCACCCAACATTTTTCAAATCATCCCCATGGTGGCCCTATAACAGGCCGCTTTATGTTTTGCCTTATAACTCTTGAACTGTATGGCGTACAATAATTTTATGTTTTCTTCAAAACTCTTTTTTATACTAGTCTCTACAAGGTTCAACTGTCAGATTTTTCTTATTCTATTCTGATTGGCTATGATTACCTTTCAAGGTTTTTGGGATGGGCCCGTTTTGCACAAAATGTCACTGATCATGAACACAGCGCCCCATCAGCTCCAAATGTGAATCACACATTTTAGTAGGGCAGTTTCGAGGCTCCGTGAGCACCCCAAAAACACATCTCTTAAACCTGTTTTTTTAGGACCCTAAAGGTGTCTAGTTATGATTTCTGCTTGTTGCCCATGTCAACTAATGTCCCATTGGGTTTATTTTTAACCCTTTCTGACACCTACCCCCAACCCAAACCATAACATGGAGATAACAGAGAATACCATAACTCTTGAAGTAAACAACATACAGCAACAAATGAACACATTTTTCTATATCATTTTGACCCAAGGAATTCATTAAAGTGTTTTTTATTAAGATTCAAACACATATTGACTCTATTTCAGGGCAGAAACAGCCAAAAACTAGCAGAAAATTTTGAAATTATAATGATCACGTCTATATTTCTCTTTGTACTAAACGTTTACCGTATATTCTTTTTTACCATATGTTTTTTAGGACCTTTATGGTGTCTAGTTAAGATTCATTCTTGTTGCCCAGGTCAAATAATGTCCCATGGGGTTTATTTTAACCCTTTCTGACACCTATTCGGCTATTCCCAATCTGAACCATAAAATGGAGGTAACAGAAAATACCATAACTCTTGAAGTAAACAACATACAGAGACAAATGAACACATTTTTCTATATCATTTGGACCCAAGGAATGCATTTAAGTGGTTTTTATTAAGATTCAAGCACATCTTGACTCTATTTCAGGGCAGAAACAGCCAAAAACTAGCAGAAATTTTTGAAATTATAATGATCACGTCTATATTTCTCTTTGTACTAAACGTTTACCGTGTATTCTTTTTTACCATATGTTTTTTAGGACCTTTATGGTGTCTAGTTAAGATTCATTCTTGTTGCCCAGGTCAAATAATGTCCCATGGGGTTTATTTTAACCCTTTCTGACACCTATTCGGCTATTCCCAATCTGAACCATAAAATGGAGGTAACAGAAAATACCATAACTCTTGAAGTAAACAACATACAGAGACAAATGAACACATTTTTCTATATCATTTGGACCCAAGGGATGCATTTAAGTGGTTTTTATTAAGATTCAAGCACATCTTGACTCTATTTCAGGGCAGAAACAGCCAAAAACTAGCAGAAAATGTTCAAATCACAATTATCACATCTATATTTCTCTTTGTACTAAACTTTTAAGGTGTATTATTTTCTACCATATGTCTTTTAGGACCCTAAAGGTGTCTAGTTAAGTTTTAATCTTGTTGCCCTGGTCAAATAAGGTCCCATGGGGTTTATTTTAACCCTTTGTTACACCTATTCCCAACCCGAACCATACAATGGAGACAATAGAAAATACCATAACTCTTGAAGTAAACATACATAGACAAATTAACACATTTCTATATATAATTTTGACCCAAGGAATTCATTAAAGTGGTTATTATTAAGATTCAAGCAGGTCTTGACTCTATTTCAGGACAGAAACTGCAAAAAACAAAAAAACTAACAGAAAATGTTCAAATCACATCTATATTAATCCTTGTATTAAATACTTAAGGTGTATTATACTTTCCCCCATGTTTTTAGGACCCTTATGGTGTCTAGTTAAGATTTCTTCTTGTTGCCCAGGTCAACTAATGTCCCATGGGGTTCATTTGGTGACCATTTTAAATCGATGTCCACAGGAGTGGCGTTTTCATATCTGAACCAGACAACGTACAAAGACAAATAAACCCACTTTTTCATTGAATGTTTACACCAGGAATCTAATGGAAAGGTCACTGACATGGTACAACCATTCTTTATTGGTGAAAAACACACAAATATCAAATTCTGGCTTATATCAAAACACAATTTCACTGATCAGTATCATCCATCTCATCATCAAACTCCACCTCATCCTCTTCCCTCTCATCATCATCATCATCACTGATCTCACCAGCAGCCAACAGGTCAATGAGAGATAGGGACAGAATTGGCCCACAAGACCAGACAGGCTCCAAAATCCCTCCTTCTGTCTTCTGCCACCCCTGACCATCATCCTAGGATTTAGGCCTCCAAAAGATTGGCTCAGCTGCTCGCTTGTAACAGGTCACTCTATAGTTCACCCACTGGATGTGGGGGATGAGTGTGTCCTGGCATGGGGGCAGGCGAGCTAGTCCACGCCTCAGCCTCTACTGCGCCTTGATGGAATCAAGACCACTCTTGATTCCATTAAGGGCGCAGTAGAGGCTGAGGCGTGGACTTTCTGAGAAATTCATAGTGCAAGGTCCAGGCACCAGGAAACCCCAGGACTTTAAGTTCTTTCTGGGCAATGTGGAAAATAAGCGACAGCTCTGCCAGTTGATGCTCAAGGTCTGGGGGAGTAAGGAGGCAGCATCCCGGCTGGCAAAATGTGAAACAGCTGCTCTCATCGTGGAAGGAACAGCTCATAAACTTGTGGCATTAGATTGAGAAGTGAGTTGATTGATCAATACCTATATAACTTTGGTGAGTTCTTGTGTTAGCAGATTTGCCAAGAATGATTGTTGATGTTGATGACGACATCAACCTGCTCATCTACCTTGACACTGGCACAGGCAGGCACCGTCAGCTGGTAAATGTCACGGAGCTAGCAACCTCTCTTGGCAACCATACTGTAGCACCCTGCTTGGGTACCATGTATTCAGTGATCAGGGCTGTACTAGTTCCTTCAAGGGCAAGGTGGCACCACTCAAAAAGCTCCAGAAGAACCCCAAATTTCAAAAGGCTTTCAGGTTGGTGTATGATCATCCTAATAATATTTAATGATGATGATGATAAGAGGGAAGAGGTTGAGATGGATGATACCGATCAGTGACATTATGTTTTGATTATTTAAGAAAGTTATATTATGCCTAAATATAAGCCAGAATTTGATATTTGTGTGTTTTTCACCAATAAAGAATGGTTGTACCATGTCAGTGACCTTTCCATTAGATTCCTGGTGTAAACATTCTATGAAAAAGTGGGTTTATTTGTCTTTGTACGTTGTCTGGTTCAGATATGAAAACGCCACTCCTGTGGACATCGATTTAAAATGGTCACCAAATGAACCCCATGGGACATTAGTTGACCTGGGCAACAAGAAGAAATCTTAACTAGACACCATAAGGGTCCTAAAAACATGGGGTAAAGTAGAATACACCTTAAGTATTTAATACAAGGATTAATATAGATGTGATTTGAACATTTTCTGTTAGTTTTTTGCAGTTTCTGTCCTGAAATAGAGTCAAGACCTGCTTGAATCTTAATAATAACCACTTTAATTAATTCCTTGGGTCAAAATTATATATAGAAATTTGTTCATTTGTCTATGTTTACTTCAAGAGTTATGGTATTTTCTATTGTCTCCATTGTATGGTTCGGGTTGGGAATAGGTGTAACAAAGGGTTAAAATAAACCCCATGGGACCTTATTTGACCAGGGCAACAATATTAAAACTTAACTAGACACCTTTAGGGTCCGAAAAGACATATGGTAAAAAATAATACACCTTAAAAATGTAGTACAAAGAGAAATATAGATGTGATTTGAAAGTTTTCTGCTTGTTTTTGGCTGTTTATGTCCTGAAATAGAGTCAAGATGTGCTTGAATCTTTATAATAACCACTTCAATGAATTCCTTGGGTCAAAATGATGTAAAAGAATGTGTTCATTTGTCGCTGTATGTTGTTTACTTCAGGAGTTATGGTATTTTCTGTTATCTCAATTTTATGGTTTGATTGGTAATAGGTGTCAGAAAGGGTTAAAATGAACCCCATGGGCCATTATTTGACCAGGGCAACAAGAATAAATCTTAACTAGACACCATAAAGGTCCTAAAAAACATATGGTAAAAAAGAATACACCTTAAAAGTTTAGTACAAAGAGAAATATAGATGTGATAATTGTGATTTGAACGTTTTCTGCTTGTTTTTGGCTGTTTATGTCCTGAAATAGAGTCAAGATGTGCTTGAATCTTTATAATAACCACTTTAATGAATTCCTTTGCTCAAAATGATATAGAAAAATGTGTTCATTTGTCGCTGTATGTTGTTTACTTCAAGAGTTATGGTATTCTCTGTTATCTTCATGTTATGGTTTGGGTTGGGGTAGGTGTCAGAAAGTGTTAAAAATAAACCCCATGGGACATTAGTTGACATGGGCAACAAGCAGAAATCATAACTAGACACCTTTAGGGTCCTAAAAAAACAGGTTTAAGAGATGTGTTTTTGGGGTGCTCACGGAGCCTCGAAACTGCCCTACTATTTAGGAGCCTCTAAACAACACAGAGCCAAAAGTAATTGCACTTACAACCATAGGGGGGTGCTACACATGCTAGACAGCTACACCCCACGACTGACACAGCCCTGGGTAGGCAACCCAGCCTGGCGGGGATCTAGTTTTATGTGAGCTCTGATATAAATCATAGTTCCTCATTCCCACCCTGTGAATGTCAAATAAATAGCAGCAAACAGGAGAAACAAAGGACATCTTGTCCTGTATTTCAACAGATAAACCACAACTACAACCAACCAGCTGTTACACTGAAGCTCATTTCATTTTTTATGTTTCTCCTCAGCTCTCCAGGCTGAACCAACACACACCACAAAAGGTAAGTCTGTCTGTCTGTCTGTCTGTCCGTCCGTCCGTCCGCCTGCCCTTGCCTGCTTGCCTTTAAGTCTGTCCGTCCGTCGGAAACCTCCCACTATATTCCACATAAAGTGAATAAAAAGGTCAGTCAGTAAATACAGCAGCTTCACAACATCCAAAGATGGTGATTAATGCATCTACATTTATAATGTTATTTATGTATCTAAATGTTAAACTTATGATGAGAGAGAGGGAGAGAGAGAGAGAGAGAGAGAGAGAGAGAGATAGAGAGAGAGAGAGAGAGAGAGAGAGAGAGAGAGAGAGAGAGAGAGAGAGAGAGAGAGAGAGAGAGAGAGAGATTTGCAAGGTGTGTGGAATTTTAAATATAAACCAACTCAAATGTAATGTCTCACTTTCTCCAGAGGTGGAGCCCTTCCTCATCGTAGCCACCTACCCCAAACTGATGAAAATCAACTTGGACGGCTCCAACTCCACAGAGCTCAAACAGGTGAAAACCATTGGATATAAACACATCCTATGTAATGGTGGAAAGTAACTAAGTACATTTACTCAAGTACTGTACTTAGGTACAATTTTGTAGATTTATTTTTACTTGACTTGAGTATTTCCAATTTTCAATACTTCTACTTTTACACCACTACATTACAAAGGCAAATATTGTACTTATGACTCCACTACAATTATTTGAAAACTTCAATTACTATTTACTTAACACTTGGGGTGCCAGAGGTTTATTAAAATATCATACGTTGAGTGCCGGGACTTTTTACCATTTTTGAACCTTTTTCAAGTAGTCACAAAATATTTTCAGTGATCACCGTCCTCACGGTGATCCCCTCATTACACACATAGAGGTCTCGTACAATCGGGGGGAAAAAAATTAAAACATTCGGTAATCCGTTCCATAGTTGCAGCCAGTTGAAAATAGTCAAAAATACATTGTAAAAAAAAAAAGTACACAGGAGCCGAGATACAGGCTTTTGAAGTCTTAAGTTAACCAGGAAGTGGATTGGAGTCTAAATCTTCGAAAAATTATATCTCCTGGTGCTGTGAAGGAAAAAATAAAAATAATAATAATAATAATAATAATTTTTTTTCTCCAAAAACGTATATATACGTTTTTGGCACTCAGAGGGTGTATTTGCAAAAATGTATATATACGTTTTTGGCACAATACAGATTACTATATTCCAAACATACATTAACCAGTTACCCCTATTTTATGCATAGGCTATGCAAAAATAGGCGATCTACAATTTCACAACGTGACGCATCGCAACACGTTGTGAGATTGTAGATAACTAAAGGTTACGTAGGTAACCAGGTTCTTTTAGTTTAGGAGTGGGACACTCCCTATGGGAAACAGCGCCATCTGGCGATGAGTACAGAGCTACACAATACGCTCCCGGGGCCCATTCATTGGGCTAGAGGGTATGTCACGTGACCGGTCAAGTCCTCCCCTCCAGCAGAGGGCATAAGAGGCACCGGCCGTGACATTGACTTCCTCTTTCACACAGGTCCTCTGTTCGCAGTGGCGAAACAAAAGGGGTGTATGGGGAGTGTCCCACTCCTAAACTAAAAGAACCTGGTTACCTACGTAACCTTTAGTTCTTCTTCGTTTTTGGAGTGGGACACTCCCTATGGGATCTATAAACCCCCCGGAAGCGTTAAAACCATCCTACCCCCAGAAAAAAAAACGTACGTCCCCCACCGGCTCAGGGACCCGCACACGGCGGGCCCCCGCCTCAGGGACGCCCAGGCCCACCGGATGAGATAAAAGAGACCCTGACAGACCGAAGTCTGCCTCATTCAGCTAATAGAAGACAAGGTCCGTCACCTACCAACCATATAATAAGGGAACAGGGCCCCCCCTGCTCCCAGAGGCCCAACAGATCGTTAGCCCCACGGGATCACATCAGGAGGAGAAAGGCACCTCAAGTAGATGAGGCTGCCACGCCCAGGACTGCGTGCGCCACTGAGGAGGCCGCCACGTCCAGGCTGTAGAAAGCTGCAAAAGTCGAAGGAGACGACCAATCAGCAGCCGTGCAAATCTCCTGGATCGAAGCCCCTCTAGAGAGGGCCCAGGAGGTAGCCACTCCCCTAGTCGAGTGTGCCCTCAGTCCAACAGGTACTGGGGCCCCACTACTAGTATAGGCGAGCTTTATGGCTTCAACAATCCATCTGGAAAGTGTTGGCTTGGCAACCGCCTTCCGCTGGTTACCCCGTCCGTAGGAGACAAACAACTGTGTTGACGACCTACTGGACGCCGTCCTCTGACAGTAGAGCTTCAGCGCCCTTACTGGACAGAGACAGTGCGTAGTGAAAGGAGGAGGATGAAAAGCAGCCAATTCGACCGGAGCCGGTGCAACCACTCCGGTCTTGGTAACGAACGCCAAGTTTGGTTTCAGCAGAACCCGTCTGCCATCCCCCGAGAACCTCAAGCACTCCGAACTCACCGAGAGTGCCTGCAGGTCACCGACCCTCTTGGCCGTAGCCAGGGCCACCAGGAGGATAGTCTTCAAACTTAACACCTCGAGGCTCACAGTCTCGAGGGGTTCAAAGGGGGGGAGGCAGAGTGCATTCAGCACCACCGCTAGATCCCAGGTCGGAAACAGAGGTCTGTTAGTCGGCCTGCCCCGTCTAGCCCCGCTCATGAATCGCCGTACCATGTAATGCTTGCCAACCGTCCCGACCTCGAAACCTTCGTGACAGGCGGAGATGGCCCCCAAGTATACCTTGACCGTCGAGAAGGTCAAGCCCTGATTCAACCTGCTCTGCAGGAAAATCAGAATGTTGTGTGCCGGCGCCCGAAAAGCCACTATCGGTGGTGACTGTTCCTGGCACCATGACACAAACATATTCCATTTTATGTCATAGGCAGCCCTAGTGGAAGCAGCCCTGGCCCCCTGAATAGTAGCTACCACATCAGGGGGCAAGCCGTAGGCATCTAGATTTGCCCTCTCACGGGCCAGACCCATAGGTCTAGGTCCCGGGGGCTGGGGTGGTTGATCTCGGTCCCCACCTGCGTCAGCAGGTCCGTTATCGGAGGGAAGGACCAGGGCTCGGCGTAGAGTAGAGGAGATATCTCCGATCTCCACACGCCCCATCCCGGAGCAACCAGCAGCACAGTCAGGCCCTGGAGCCTGACTCTCTCCAACGTTGGGCGGATCAGCTCCAGCGGCAGGAATGCATAGAGCAGTTCCCTCGGCCACCTGTGAGCCCTCGCATCCAACCCCAACGAGAGATCCGTTGCCTTCATTGGTCAGATGGGAGATGACCATCTCCGTGTGACGCACCACCTCCTGGCTGGAATCCCCTGCCAGGAGCCAGTCGTCGATGTAAGTCGACAGGCGTATTCCCCATCTCCTCAGGGGGGCTATAGCCGCCTGAGTGCATTTCACGAAAACACAGGGGCTCAGAGACATCCCGAACGGGAGAACCGTGTATTCGTACACTCGTCCCTCGAAACCGAAGCGCAGAAATTTTCTGTGCGGTGGATAGATGGGGATGTGGAAATACGCATCCTTCAGGTCTATACTTGTCCACCATTCGCCCTGACGCACCGTGCGTAAAAGCATCTCGTTCGTCAGCATGCGAAACTTGAATTTCGTTAGAAATCTGTTGAGACCTCTCAGATCCAGTATGGGACGTACACCCCCCCCCTTTTTCTTGACCAGAAAATACTTTGAGTAAAAACCCAGGCGTTTCTGATCTGGGGATAACTCTCTTATGGCGCCCTTGTTTAGGAGAGAGAAAACCTCTTCCCTTAACGTGATCGCCGCTGCGCCCTTTGCGCTGGAGAATACCACTTTGTCTGTCATAGGGGGCTTTGCGCAAAATTGCAATTTGTAACCCTTCTGTATGGTGCGTAGTACCCAGGGAGAGGGGTGGCAAGCTTTCCATTGCGTTAGACAGCGAGCTAAGGGGTTGGGGCGAGCTACAAAAGTTGCTCGCTGCCCTGACTGTCTGAGCGTTGTCATGGAAACTAGTGTCGTGCTCACATGCTCTGGCGGTGCCATACGTGTGACGCTCGCTAGAGGCAGCACGGACGTAACCTGACTGACAAACGGATTCGAGGAGGTCACGTGATCCTGCACGCTGTGCCTCCCCGGCGCCCATATCCGATTGGAAACGCCCCCTCTCCGTATCCGGTCGGAAACGGATGTGTTTAGCAAACCTACCTTCCGTTCGGCCATCTTGAGAGGGGTCCGAGCGGCCATCTTGAGAGGGCCCTGAAAGGCAGAAGCGTTTTGGCGCCCTCTCCTGGCCGGGAGAATCGGCTGGTAAAACGAGCGTGGCCCCTGTGCAGAGGGGCAAAGGCGCCCTCTGGCGGACAGGGATGGCACTGGTTTTACACTTGATTTTATTACCTTCAAAGAATTTAATACATTCAGCATCTTTGTCCCACACGCATTCGGAAAACCGAAAACCGGATTTGCCGAATGCTGTGGACTCATGGGGGGACCCTCGAGAACCGGGGGCCGCCATGTAGGCGGTCCTCGTTCTCCCTGGTACATAGGCAGAGTTGAAATAAGACACGGTTTTGTACCTTTCAATGCATTTATTGCCACAATTACAGGGTATTTCTCTTGTACAGACCTGACAGAAATGTGCGACATTTTGCTCAGTTTGGCTGTGGAGGAGTGGTCCATGACTCTGTCCTCTAGAAATAAACGTTTTCCCTGTCTCTTCCCCAACAGAAAAGGGGGGGTCCGCGACTGTCCAGGCTGACCGAGCAGCTCTGGGGGGAGCGGTTGGCAAAGCTGCATGTCCTCCTGTGTCTGCCTCGCATCGGGAGGAACAAGGGACAAAATGTCAAAACTCCTTCCCGCTTTTACGAGTGCGGGGGGTGCCTCGACGAGGAGCCCTGGTAGTGGAGACAGGGCGAGAGGGACGGGGCCGAGGACCGGCCGTTTCGTGAGACCTCTCTCTGGAGCTGCTCGATGGGGTTGCCTCATGAGCGCGCCTTGGCCTGGACTGGCGAGAGGAGGAGCGTCCTCCCCTGCTAACCGGTCTCCTTCCTCGGCCTCTGGTGCTGGTGGAGGTGGAGGCGAGCGGCTGGAAAACATCAGACGCCGCCTCCTGAGTCGCTCTCCTCTCGTCTGTGAAAGACTTTAGGTACTTGGCCCCGTCTTTGAACAGATTTTCTGGGACCAGAGCGAGGGCCAGCAGTTGTTTTCTGGCCTCCTGGCCCTGCTCGCCTGGGAAGTGGACGAGGTCCAGCCATCTGGTCCGCTCCTGCAGGGCGGCGAGGTCCAGGGACCGTCCGGTCCAGTTGGTGGCAATCTGGTTCAGCTGGATGATCAGCTGCATCAGTATTTCCACCTCCTCGGCCTGCTCGCCCAGTGCTGGTAGCATGCCCTTGAGCAGCGTGCTGAGAGAGCCCTGCAGGAAGGTGCTGGCATTGAGAGACTTTGCCACCTGGCAAGAAGCGAAGTAGGCTCTCCCCGTGGCCGCGGACGCATCCTTGTCTCTCTTCTGAGCGAAGGTGGGCTTGGAAGAGAGGGAGACTAGTTGGTGGCTAGGACCGAGTCCATGGGGGGAACCTCGAGGCCCAGTCCTTCCGCTCCTGCCACGCTGATGTCGAAGGGTAGCCTTGAGGGATTGCTGTGGCTCTCCCAGGACGACTGGAGTGCCTCTCTGAAACCGCTGGCCACTGGAAGCTTCCTGAAGCGGGGGCGGCGAGGCTCCTGGGCAGCCATGCCTGGGAAGGGTGCTGTAGAGGAGGTGGAGGCCTGGGGCTTCTCCGCCTGGAGCTTTTGGCCACAGTTCCCCACTGCTCTCTCGAACACTGAGGAGACAGAGAGCTTTGGGCGCTGTGGGGCCCCGTCAGGTAGGGCCACGGGCTGGGGAGATGCCTGACCTGTTGGAGCAGAGGGGTGAGGGGTGGAAGTGCCGGGGGGCACGGCCTGTCCTTCGGGGTCCCTCCCCGGGCTCGTCATGGGGACGTCGGGGGGTCCCTGAGCGCTGGGAAGGTCCACCTCACCGAACTCGTCCTCTTCCTCGTATTCGCCGTCCTCGTACTCGCCATCTTCCTCCTCGGCGGCGGAGAAGTCCTCGTCCATGGACTGCTCCCCGGACTCCAGCTGGAGTTGGCCGCTGGGTGGAGGTGGCTGAGTCGAAGGGGGGTTGGGGGGAAGAGGTGGGCTAGCCCGGTGCTGTGGGAGCTGAGTTCCAGCCCCAAAGGCAGCGGCAGCCGATGTGTGACCACCGTGGCCCCGTAGGAGGCTAGTGCTGCCTGCTACGGGGCCTAGTGTGGGTTGCGGGAGAACCGTGGACTCTGCTGCGTGCTGCAAGCGGGGAGCGCCCCCGCTAGCAGCGGCAGCCGAGTGCGGTCTCGGGATGCGGGAGGGCTTCTGGGGAGCTGAGCGACTAGCGCCAGCGTCTCCAGTGCTACTGGCCCAGGCCGTGGCCTGGCCGTATCTGTATCGGAGCAGCCGCACCGAGTACCGGGCGCATGCTTCACAGAAAAACTCGGGGTCAGAGAGCGCGAAAAAGGCGTGCGCGACACCGAGACATCCCACACACACGTCGTGTGTGTCGTCTCCGTCGATCTCAATAGAGCAGTCGGGTAGGCCGCACTGTCTAGTCGGCAGAGGGCCCAGTGTGTAAGGGGTGCCTCTGGGGGTTTTCGACGGAGCCTTCGACATCGTGGGACAAACAATGGGGGAGAGCAACCCGGCTAGGCTAACAGCTCTATGCGGGGAGTTAGCTAAGCGGGAAGGGGGGGTTAGCGCTGTGGAAGTAGCCGAGCAGCTAAGCTAGTACAGCTAGCGACTAGGCTAGGGAACAGCTAACAGCTAACAATTGCTCAAGAAAGCTAGGCTAACAGCTCTATTCGGGGGTTAGCAGAGCAAAACAAGCGGCGGTAGCGCTGTGGAGGTAGCAACAGAAGCTAAGCTAGTGCAGCTAGCGGCTAAAAGCTAGGACAAACAGCGAACGGCTAACGCCGGCTCACCACGAGGTGGAAAAAGGTAGTTTACTTAGTCTTTGTGGAATGAGAAAACCCGTGGGTGACTGATCCTAGCCTCCGCTTTAAGGGTTAAAGCTGGTTTCTCAGATTGGGTCCTTGAAGTAGAAGTTTTGAAGATTTTGAAGATAGAGTTGATTTTCAGTGTTTTAACTAGCGTGTAGCCTTGTTATCATCTGCGAACAGAGGAACTGAAAGAGGAAGTCAATGTCACGGCCGGTGCCTCTTATGCCCTCTGCTGGAGGGGAGGACTTGACCGGTCACGTGACATACCCTCTAGCCCAATGAATGGGCCCCGGGAGCGTATTGTGTAGCTCTGTACTCATCGCCAGATGGCGCTGTTTCCCATAGGGAGTGTCCCACTCCAAAAACGAAGAAGAACCTATTATCGTAAAGTTTGAAAAACAATAATTTTTACTTTCGGTAAGTATATTGTATAACTTTTGTACTTTTAATCAAGTAACATTTTTAATGCAGGACTTTTAGCGTACTTGTATTTCTACATTGTGGTATTGATACTTTTAATAAAATCTGAGTACTTCTTCCACTACTGGTAATCCTACACTATATTCTACTCACACTGCTTTTGACGTGCTGGAATGTATTCCTGTCTGAGACTAACACAACTGCTGTGGTGTGACAGGACTTTAGGTATGTGTTTGCTCTGGACTTTGACTATCAGCAGCAGATGATCTACTGTATAGAAGTGAACCCCTACAGGATCAGTCGCATGAACATCAGTGGCAGTGACGTCCAGGTCAGTGTGACAATGACAACGATGAGGATAAATGACAGGAAAGGAAAACCAAATGAACAATACTTAGTATTCGTAATGTAAATACTTTGTGATATCAGCGTTAAATATCAAACAAGAGAACAGGGTGCCTGGTGTCTCAGTCACTTGGTGTAGTGTTTCCAAAACAGTGGGATGGGACCCATTTTTTAAACATGTTTCAAAACAACTTCATAAGTGAAAACAATTAAATAAATTCTGTTTATAAACGAAAAGAAAAGAAAAAGCGAAATTCCATAAAACATACATAAATAAATAAATAGATAGTGAAATTAGCAGAGCTCACAACTGGTTGCATCGCGACCCATTATGAGCTTATAGATCGGCTATTTTCACTAGTTTGGGTCCAAGGGAAATTTAAAATGTATCTTTAGGGTCTGGAGCTAAAAAGTTTGGGAACCACTGAGTTAGTGTACAAAACTAACTCAACATCTCAACTCTAACAAAACAACAATATACAATATAATACAAGCTCACAGTGTGCTGCGATGTGACACGTTGTGAGCATTGTGCAACATTGTGTTGAAAATAAACAGCTAGACACATTCATGAAAAATGTACTCTAAATCTCCTATCTATAAAATAACACTTAACCATTTAGAAATAATTGTATCAATAAATTAAATAAAACATGGTGAGTATATTCAGATATATTGCAAGTATGGTTCATTAACAGGTCCTTCACAACACGTTGACCAGGCCAGAGGGTCTGGCTGTTGATTGGGTGGGAGGTAACCTGTACTGGTGTAACAGAGACACCATAGAGGTGTCCAAACTAAACGGGTCATACAGAACAGTCCTGGTCAACACCGGTCTGGACCGGCCATCGTCCATGGCTGTGGATGTACGCTATGGGTAAGAGCACTGTGGTGACATCATGAACCTCACAATGAATGTATCAACCATCCTGTGAAACACCACGGATACAAGAAGACTGTATACTAAAACAAATCATAAAAACATGTACATGCTTTTTGCACAATGTTTGAACTAAGGTGATTTTAGTTCATACTGTTTCAATAGATTTTATTTTTATTTATTTTTGACCTTTTTTATTTATTTATTTCAGTACATTTTCATTTGTTTTCAAAGCTTGTTTGATATTTTAGTTTTTAACTTTCAGTTTGTTTTCATTTAGTTTTTATTATTATTAGTAAAAAATTTAATATGGGGTACACAGGGGCTAGATTAAAAAAGCTAAGAAGAATCATGAAAATAGCCAATCTACAAGCTCACAACACGTCAAGCTGTGAGCTTGTAGATCTGCTATTTTAACTATTCTTAAAGATAGATATTGGCTAGTGACAAAGCCTAAAACTAGGAAATTTTCCATATGATTTTAGTGAATTTATTTTTGTTTAGTAAACACGCAATAGAGTTTCAGTTAGTTATCGTTCTTTTTTGTAAAGCCTCGTTTTTATGTTTTCTTCAGTTAACTAAAATGTTTTTATTCTATTCTAGTTTTCCTTATTTTTGTATAGATTTATTTCACTATAATAACCCTGGTATGAACTCTTCATCATATTGTATGTCCACTAGTACTGTACAGCACTGTATGTGTGATTAGTTGTGAATATAGTGACCCTGACACAGTGTCTCCCTGACAGATACTTGTACTGGTCAGACATAAGTGACAACAACCCCCACATAGAGAGGATGGGGATGGACGGCACCAACAGGACAGTCATCGTGAAGGATAAGATCTCCAAGCCCTACGGCCTGACGTTAGACTACATCAACGATCACATCTACTGGAGCAACGAGAGGAAATACATTGAGTTTGCCAACCTGGATGGAACCAACAGACACACAGGTAACACACACACACACACACACACACACACACACACACACACACACACACACACACACACACACACACACACACACACACACACACACACACACACGCTCACACACACACACACACACACACACACACACACACACACACACACACACACACACACACACACACACACACACTCACACACACACATTAGCCTTTATCTTTATTTTTTATTAATTTCTACTCTTTAGTATCTGTTTTAAATAGTTTAGTGTAAGAAAAAGCAAGGAAAGCAACGAGAGCATTATTAATATTTACTTTCCTATACTTTACTGATACATCACATTCTTTATAATATGGTGACTCTTTTGGTTTTGTGTGTCCATAGTTATGAGTCAGGACAACGTCTATTTCATTACTCTGTTTGAGGATCACATTTACTGGATAGACATGGAGACCAGTTCCATCTACAGAGCCAACAAGACTCAGGGAACCAATAAGATCAGTCTCATCAGCAACCTGACCTTTCCAAATGACATCCACATGTACCACCCCTATCGACAACCTGAGGGTCTGTACAACCTACTGTATACAACACTCTCATTATTACTCTTGATGCCGTTTGATTATTTTTATTGTCTCCGCCACTGCCGACAGGCATGGCGAGACTGTCCGTCCGTCTGTGTGTCCGTCCGTCTGTGTGTCCGTGTGTCCATTGGCCCGGTCGCTCCGAAACTGTGCACACACATTCCCTGGATGCCAATTCAAAACCTCTGCCCCAAATTTTTCACATGGGCCTGTTATAGCGCCACCAGGAGGCCGGTTTGTGCAAACCCCATTTTTTTATATTACTCCTACAGATTTTATCCAAACGTCAGTCTGGTGCAGCGCTCAGGTCCTGGACCTGGTGAGACGGAGGAGGAGCCCGGCCAGGAGGCCATCCACAGAGCCTAGCCCCTCCACGTACCAGAGCCTTCCTCTCCCCCATTCCTGGCAGAGTAGTTTCGGACAAGCGTATTGAGTGGCCCTGTCTTTCCCTATTTAGGACTGACCGTGGGTAGCTACCTGGGACGTAAGACGGGGCTTGATCAACCCTGGCTGGGTCACCTGGGCGAGGGTGTATGTTGCGAGACCCGAAACATCCTATGACCCCAGGCTACAACACTGATGATACGTCCCAGGTGCATCCATGTGATGTTTTTTCGTTATATCTTGACCTGTTTTGAAAAGTGCTATACAAATAACCTGGCAAAAACAGCCATATTCTGGCAATGGCCAGGTTTCCCAAACGAATTTGATCTCCTGCGTAGCCTAGAAGCTGCGTGAGAGCCTCCACGCACCTGCGCAGTAGCAACCCCGCCACGCCCTATCTTCGTTAGTAGCAGCTGTGTGTGCCCAACGTGCCAGCTAAACTGGCTTCAGGAGACACCATCGTCGTAGGTTCTCGTTGCGTGTGTGCTAAAACTACATTCGTGAGACAGCATAGACGTAAAGACCTCCTGGACGAAGTCTACGTAAAGCCTACGTAAACTACGTAGGGCTGTCCTATGCTACACTGCAGTTTAAACACCCTTTGCGAAAGTGAAATGGATCATAAAAATACCAGAGGCAACTGTCAGATGTCCTGAAGCAGTCCACTCCAATTACAACTTTTGAATAATATATTTATGAATGAAATTACAGTGGTGAGTTGACATCTGCAAGGTAAATAAAACACTAAAGTGTCCCCATTATGCAAGTAAATTAAATATACTTAAAATACCAAAAGGAATGCAGAATGTCCCATTTCCCAAAATTAATATGTATTAAAATCTTTTGAAAATAGCAGATCTACAAGCTTGTGAAGCATTGTGAGCTTGTAGATCTGCTAGTTTCAAAAGATGTTTTAACCATTCATAAACATGGCGAGCGCAACAGCTGTCACTTTGTGAGAGGAACTGGGGACTTTCATCATAACGTTTAACTATAAAACTTAGAAATTAAGTAAACATGTTTAGCTCAGCATCATTTATATACCTTTAGTTAACTTGGCATATGCTTAATATTTTTATCAGACGATCGGATCATCCGTGAGAGTACAATTTGTAAACTTCGGGTTCATGCATATAGAGGACGAAGCCCTGGTTCAGAGCGTTAGTGAACTACAGCCACACATGTCCGTAAAGCGTCCGTCAAGTTGCCGTACGGACGCCGGAGGTCCCATCCACTCCCATGTTAAAAAAAAAACGGAAAGGTACTTCCGGTTTTAAACTTAACATGGGAGTGGATGGGACTTCCGGCGTCCGTACGGAAACTTGACGGACGCTTTACGGACATGTGTGGCTGTACCCACTAACGCTCTGAATCAGGGCTAGAATCAGGGCTAGAAGCAGCGCAGCTGCCCGCGTTGTGTGTGTGTGTGTGTGTATATATATATATATATATATATATATATATATATATATATATATATATATATATATATATATATATATATATGTATATAAATTAAATGTGTGTGTGTTTGTGTGTGTGTGTGTGTGTGTGTGTGTGTGTGTGTGTGGTCGGTCGGTCTTTTCATAGATCTATTTCGCTACGATGGGTGTTACTACCGCGCCAGGGCGCTCGTAACAAACTGCTTCGTAGGACAGTACTGCAGGGCTACGCCTCTCGCAGAAGTAGGAGGAGAGTAGGATACGCCATTCTGTCTCCCAAATGTAGTTTTAGCAGACACGTAACGCCGTGGACGTGGGAAGCGATTGCACGTTGGGCACAACCAGCTGCTACTAATGAGGGTAGAGCATAGGTTTCGCCGGGTCCCAGGCTCTTACGCAAGCTGCGTAGGCTGCGCATAACCTGAAATCTACGTGGCTGCTATGGTACTGCGCAGATTGTGTGGACACACGTAAGACCCATCGTAGAACCTGCGCAGATGCTCAACGCAGCATCTCTACGAATCTCTTTGGGAAACGCGGCCAATGTCGTTATAGGCGAAAATATTGATTTGATTTATCCCCCCCCCCCCCACAAATAAAAGAATAAAATAGTGAAAACGACATTTGTACAAGCTCATATTGCATCGCAATGCAGAAAGTTGTGAGTTTGTAGATCGACTATTTTCTAAAGAAAATAGATGTGCCTTAACATTTTGACTTGCTCATTGGTGTTTCTTGGGCACAGTCGGAAAAGCTCTGTTGTAACATATAGGTGTGTGTTCTCATGTCATTACATGTGTGCATTTTTTCTCCACCCTGCAGTGTCTGGTCATCCATGTCAGACCAACAATGGAGGCTGCAGTAACCTGTGTCTGCTCTCACCTGGAGGACAGAAGTGTTCCTGTCCCACAGACTCCTACTTATCAGCTGACAACAAGCAGTGCATGTCCAGCTGCACTGCCAGCCAGGTGATTCACCTCAGCTTCACTTGTGTTACTCTGTATGACATGTCTCATTGTCTCACTCAACCGCGAGTGAGTGAGGGAGAGAAAGACACACAATCTTTTGGACAACAGATCTACAAGCTTGAGAAAGACACACAGATGGAGAGAAACAGAGAGAGACAGAGAGACGCGACAAAACATTTCTCTCTATCACAGGGCTTCTCAAACTTTTTTATACAACAACCCCATATCATGAGGGATTTATTTTGGTGACACTCTTTTTCTTATTTTTTTAATTTTATTTTATAAAAAAAACACTTTTTTTGGTTGCCAATGAGAGGGGGGGGAGAGAGAGGGACAGAGAGACAGACAGAAACAAGCGTGCACGCCACTGTTGCCATGTATGCTAATTATAAGCAGTATTGCCATGTCCGCTGACTATAAGCAGCTTTGGCCTACTTTTACAAAATGGTCTCTCTCACACTGTACGGTGTCTGTGAAGTGGATCTGCGCTGCAAAGTGGCCGACACACACACTTCACAATTGCACACACCTCCTAAATATGGACGCCCATTCATTCACAACAAACAATATATTGCCCATTTTCGCTAATACGTGAGTAGGCCTATATATATATATATATATATATATATATATATATATATATATATATATATATATCCATCCATACATATATCCATCCATATATCCATCCATATATATATATATATATATATATATATATATATATATATATATATATATATATATATATATATATATATATATATATATATATACAGTAAAGTACAGTACTTGGGTCCATGTAATTTCATTCATGAATCCCAGGATCCTCTGGATCCTCTGGACTCCTCTTAGGACATGATTATGTCATGGCCCCACTGGCCCTCATGACGCTACGCCAGTGATCTGCGCTGCCAAGTGGGCGCTACGTGGGCGTGGGCGCTAGATGTTCGGCCCGCTGTTCTAGTCAAAAGTAATCAACAAACTATACTAGTAAGAAAATAAGTAGAAAGTAGCCGATATACAAGCTCACAAGGTCTCGCAACAATATTTATCTGGGGGGTCCCTAGTTCAAATATGATTATTTATGGGGGTCACGGCCTGAAAAGGTTGAGAATCACTGCTTTAGACACATTACTGATTCTAAACATAATTCTCTGTCTCCCCCATCAGTTTGTTTGTAAGAACTACAAGTGCATTCCATTGTCATGGAAATGTGACACAGTAGATGACTGTGGGGACCGGTTAGATGAACCTGCAGATTGCTGTGAGTACAGACTGAATAATTACCTCCATATTCATATTCATGCTTGATTATTACTGTGTTTACTGTGTACTATTATGTATGTGTACTCCAATGTCGTTTGACGGTTTCCAACATCTGTATAAATATAGCAATCACAAGGTTTATCATGATTGGACAGACACTCATTCATCTAACGTTCCTGTCTACATGTTCACATGTTCAAATGTCCCATCATGTGGTTTTCCCCCTCAATAACCATCTCACCTCTGTATGAAATAAGAGGCCGTGGTGCTCTGATCCTATTTCACTGCAGAGAATGGAGAATAATCACGTCTTGAGTGGCCGGGACTTGATGTAATTGGCAATCTTTACAGCTTGGTTCAAAATAGATCTGGAGGCATAGTTGTGGCCATGAGAGCCTCTCGGTGCAGCATGCAGTGGGTTGTGACCATGGTGGGATTTCTTTCTTTGGCTTACATTACAAAACCTTTAACCCGGCCAGTCATGGAGGCTGCACCGTCGGTACAAATGCCGATGCATATATCCCAGTTGAGATTATGTTCCCTGAAGTACTCGTCTCTGACTCTGAATATTTCATCACCTGTAGCGTGGTTTTCCAACTCTTTGCAAAATAAAACGTTCTCTTTGATACAATCTTCATCCACGTGCACATGTACATGTTGGCAATCAGCTGGCAATGGCCACTTGCATCAGTTGAATCGTCAATTTGGAATGCAAATTTCCCACTCAGTAGTTTCCCACAGAGGACAGATTCCATTATCCGACATATCATCAATGCGCCGTTTGATGGTGCATAAAAACAAGTGCTCCTCCAAGCAACTCCAGTCAGGGTTAAAATACTAGAATTGCATTTGACATGTATTCACCCCAAAGATATGTTGCGAGATTTTTTTTATATAATAGCCGTTTTGGTTAGAACTAACTTTGTACTTCACGTTTAAATTTATATAAAATAATTGTGTGTTGAGAGGGTCCAAATAAATTCCAAATACTATGAAATTATTTCCCGGCACCCCAGGTTGCCTTGGAACCCACTTTGATACCCCCTGGTATAATAGCATGAGTACAGTGAATACATCTTAGAAAATAGCCGATCTATAAGCTGACATTGCGTCGCTGACCTCCATGCACGTGCCTGTCTGCTCATGCACTGTGCATTGCACGTGGCTCTTGTGTATAGAAGAAGAGTTATGTTTGTTTTTTTGTTTGTTTCAAGGTCGGGGATGCCATTTTTTAAATGGGGGGAACGAACTAAAACCAACAACTGTATCACAATACATGCACACTAGTCATATCCCGGACGCGTCAGATGTCAATGTAGGCTATTGCATCTTCATGATATTTGACTTGACGTCAAACTCCCATCCATTCTGTCACCCGGCGAGGATGCACTGTGATTGCCCAGTCGTCGCTTTGACTGGCAGTTCTACCTTGTCTTTGTTTTTGTGACTTCTGCCTTTTGGTAGGAGGGGGCGGTCCCTTTCCAGAATTTAGCCAATCCAAAGCAGTTAGGGGCGTAGGCTAGAATTATTGGCAGATCTACAAGCTTCGCAGCGCAACGCATTGTGAGCTTGTAGGTCTGCTATTTTCTGCAGTGCGGTCCTGCTAAACGTTCCAATGCTCCACTGTTCAAACGCTCATCATGCAGACGGAGTCCCACAGTAGACCACAGTGTGTGACTGACGCAGTATGTAAGTGGCGGGCGGTCCCCAGGTCAGTGCCGGCTCCAGACAGTAAACAGCATGGGGGCCTCAATATTTCCAAGGGAGGCACTTTATTAACACCCCTATATATGTAATATCACCATCTCCACGGCGGGAGAAAAAAAGAAGAAGAAAAAAAACACGACGAGTGTCATCGCTGAACTTCAACCTGGTTTTTGCACTTTCTTCATTACAACCCGTACATCTACATAAACGTTCACATTTCAAATATAAAGTGCTTACCCCATGGCCACGGATGTTATAATTATGTACGGGCCCTCAGAAGTACCCGTATCTTCCGTACTGTTCAATAAAAAGCATTTTAATCCGATTGGCCATTTTCTCAAAATTTTCATTCAAGAATTTTCTCCATGCTTTTTATTACTTGAGCCTATCGGTTGGGAGTATTTCTGATACATTATAACTCTATGAGAAAATGGCCGCCGATCGGATTAAAATGCTTTTTATTTAACAACACAGAATATACGGGTACTTTTGAGGAGCCGTACATAATTGTAACGTCTGTGGCCATGGGGTAAGCACTTTATATTTGAAATCTGAACATTTATGTAGATGTACGGGCGTAAATGGAGAAAGTGCAAAAACCAGGTTGAAGTTTCGTCATGACTGTCATGATATGACGTTTCAGGGCTACCATGAAACCATGAACTCACAAACGAGCGTTTCTTCCCACTTTATAAATGCTGCTCAGATATTTATCCCATTTCACCTGATTTGGTGGCTCTGGTCCAAACTTCTGCTGCTGGCTGTGGAAGTTGCAGCAGGAGCCGGGTGCGTTTGAACTCCCTGCAACAACAGGAGGACCGGCATAGTTTCACAATCCTCATCGTTTTTGTCAATCGGAATTATCGCGTGACATTCGGACGGTGGTGGGTATGATTTTTCAGATGTAGATGGACAAGATGGTGCTGTTTTTTGCTGCATTTTGAGCCACTTCCTTATGTCCATTTTACTAGTTTTCTCACTTATGTGCTGCATGCACAACACAGAGGAGGTAATGTCACGTCGCGTGTCAGGTGTGCTACAGTACATCAAAACAAATGTCCAACTCAGTGTCATGTACCCCTTGTCTCTGGACCCACTTGGAAGAGGCCGGCCTCTGAAGGTGGTCTGTACAGGTGGTGAT
Source organism: Gymnoscopelus braueri (assembly GCF_963280865.1). Classification (NCBI taxonomy): domain Eukaryota; kingdom Metazoa; phylum Chordata; class Actinopteri; order Myctophiformes; family Myctophidae; genus Gymnoscopelus; species Gymnoscopelus braueri. The sequence continues at coordinate 1,759,049 of NC_137609.1, forward strand.
TATGTGGTCTGCAGTCTGCTCAGGCTCACCACACTCTTATGCTGCGCTATCTGCCAGACCCCACTTCTTCATAGTTGACTTGAAGCTACAGTGTGTGAAATTACATTACAGCGTTTGTTATCAAAGTTCTTTATTTTCAAGGACCCACATAACTCTGAGAGTGTACAAATGGAACCAAATGGACTTGTAAGGGTCCATTTGTTTCCATTTTAACACTCCAGAGTTACAGATTTGTAACGGTCCATTTGGTTCCAACTGTAACTATCATTTAGCTGGGGGGGGGTATGTGTGGGGAATCATGGTACACAGACAGAGCACACATTTTTTATACACAGCAGTATGAAGTCTAATATAATAATATCCCAGCCAACATGTCCAGGTGGGGCTCATATAGGATAAATGCAGGCTGAAATAATGCTATCCAAGTGGGCTTGTCTGCAGGTTCCACTGTATATGACTGACAGTGCATTTGATTCAAATAGACTGTAGGCTGGCTGTGGCTCTGATAGCCCATCTTTTGAAAATCTATAAGTTTATCAGTGAGTTTTGCAGTCTTTACTTTAATGTGTGACAGTGATAAGAGGCAGACCAGATCAAAGTAGTTTTTCAGTAGATTCTTGACAGTCCAGATGAAAATGACCAGGACAAACACCCCCCCCCCCCCCCCCCCCCACACCACTTCTCCTACTTAAAACTCTACTGCTTGCTGATTGGCTCGAATCAATGGCTAGTCGACGGCCAGTTGTTAAATTCAACATTAAGTATTGAAGTGTATTGAATTGGTTACATTTATGCGAACATGCTGTAATAATTTATGTTTTTAATTTAGTTATTATCCCTGCCAGACGGGAACGGCCAAAGGCGAGGGATTATAATCTCAGGCACCGCTGGACCGACTGGCATGAAATCTTGCACGCTCACTCCTGGGTTCCAGTAGTAGGCCAAGGAAGAACCTTCACCCCACATTTTTCAAATCATCCCCATGGTGGCCCTACTGTAGCCGCTTTATGTTTTGCCTTATAACTCTTGAACTGTATGGCGTACAATTATTTCTGCCTGACAGGATTTTCAGCCATCTTACGTTTTCTTCACAACATACTTTTTTGCTACTAGTCTGCTACAAGATTTATCCACTAGATTTTTCTGATTATTTTCCGATTGCCTGTAAAGGTTTGTGGGAGGGGCACGTTTTTCACAGCTCCCTGTCAGTTCTAAACTATACACAGAGCCAAAAGTGATTGCACTTACACCCATAGGGGGCACCACACATGCTAGACAGTGCACCCCACAACTGACACAGCCCTGGGTAGGCAACCCAGCCTGGCGGGCGGGGATCTAGTTTTATGTGAGTTCTGATCTAATCATAGTTCCTCATTCCCACCCTGTGAATGTCAAATAAATAGCAGCAATAGGAGAAACAAAGGACATCATTTGTCCTCTATTTCAACAGTTAAACTACAACCAACCAGCTGTTACACTGAAGCTCATTTAGTTGTATATGTTTCTCATCAGCTCTCCAAGCTGAACCAACACACAACACAACAGGTAAGTCTGTCTGTCTGTCTGTCTGTCTGTCTGCCTGCCTTTAGGTCTGTCCGTCCGAGGGAGGGAGGGAGGGAGGGAGGGAGGGAGAAAGAGTAAGAGAGAGAGAGAGAGAGAGAGAGAGAGAGAGAGAGATGAGTTATTAGTCACATATAAATATTGTAATGAGACAGTCCTGCTTTGCAGGGTGTGTGGGTTTTTTAATTTTTTTAAATAATTTTTATCCCTCGATTTTGTAACCCTTTTTTCACCCGGTGCCAATTTGCTAAGTGATCCTGGGCACTACACTCCCCCCACCAGCCTAGGGAGGCCAGGGCCGAGCTCATGCCTCCTTCAATGCATGAGAGCCAACTGACCTTCTTGTCACCTAACAGGGGGGAGTTTCCCTGGTTGGATGTAGCACGTGGAAGGAACACGTTATTCCAACCAGTTCCCTTCCCCTCCATCAGGCGCCCCGGCTGACCAGGGGGAGGCAGTATAGTGACCAGGATTACTACATGTTTTTGTGAGGGTATTAACTACCCTAGGAGACACGGGGAGAACATGCAAACTCCACACAGAGTAGGCCCTTTCGCCAACCCCACCTAGGGTATGGGCGCTGATGACGCGGAGGAGAAGACACGCCCCCAGCGCCCACAGCGTCCCCGGCGGGAATCGAACCCAGGACCTTCTAGCTGTGAGGCGACAGCGCTACCGACTGCGCCACCGTGCCCCGTGTGTGTTTTTTTTTTATGTAAACCAACTCAAAAGTAATGTCTTACATTCTCCAGAGGTGGAGCCCTTCCTCATCGTAACCAACAACCACAACCTGATGAAGATCAACTGGAACGGCTCCAGCTCCACAGAGCTCATACAGGTGAGAACCTTTGGACATAACAACACATCATATGTAATGGTGGAAAGTAACTAAGTACATTTACCCAGGTACTGAACGTAGGTACAATTTTGTTTTATTACGGGGCCAGAGCTCAGCTCTGGACCTGTTTTAATATTGCCTGTATTCTGTTTCTTCTGCCACTTTTCGCAGTTCTGGCTGAACCGTGCTGTCGCTTTTTACGAGACTCGGCCATATGGTAGATGGTCATGAAAAACTATCAAGAAATAAATCTCACAATCTTTCGTCAAAAGGTGGCGCTATAGCACTCAATTGAAAATGCCAACTTTGAACAGGTACAACTCATGCCCTGTTTGACCTACAGCCATAAAACTTCAATACACACATGCGTCTACTCATGATGAACAACTTTAACCCTCTGACTTTTGACCTCTGACCTTTAGATCTCCCACCATTTTGAATTATATGAAAAACAGTTAAAACCTATCTCCTCCTGGGATTTTTGAGTAATCTGCACGAAACGTTTTACACATGAACTTTGGACCTATGCCGACAAACAAGCAGCAAGATTTTTCCATAAGTGAAAAAATGAAGCTTTAATGAGCCAATGAATATTGCAGTTTTATGACAATTATTCATCTTCCCCTAACACATACATGCAGACTCACATTTCTTTGAAACTTTGCGTTAATGTTGAGGGTCATTCCAAATATTACTGAAACCAATCTTACTCCAATTGGTCAAAGGGGGGCGCTATAGCGATTTTTTGAAAGTGCAAACTTTAAACAGGCAAAAGTCATGCCTCGTTTGGCCGACAGCCATTAAACCTGCTTACACATGTGCCTTGACTCATGGGGAACACATGTATCACGTTGACCAGTAAGCTCCGCCCTTAGATTGTCCGCAATTTTGAGCAGTTTGAAAAACACTTAAACCCAGGATTTTTCAGCTATTTGCGTGAAACTGTATCATCTGTGTGATCTCCTTTTTCACAAGTTCTTGTCTGTTGGTCCAATGGCTTCTCCCTTAAACGTGTGCCTCACAACCTGAAGGTTGCCAGTTCAAGCCTCACTTGATGCGGACTTCATTAAAGTTGCATTGCACACAACATGATTGTGTCAATTAATACATGTGCAATTGTTAAACATAACCTGAAATACTTATTTGAGAGGGTATGTTTTTGCAATGTATGACATACTTCATTCTGAAAATAGCCGATCTACAATCTCAAAACTTTTCAGATAGCAACGTGTTTCTGAGTTTGTAGATCGGCTGCTTTCACTGGTTCACTTTTATCTTCAACAGACAACCTCAGCCTGGACAAAGCTATAGCACTAGTCCATGAGCCAGAGCCCCAAAATTGAGCAAAAATTATCGAAAGAGTGGGCAAAACCAAACCTATATTAAATTGTTCATAGGGTCAATACGAGTAAATACATATATTCTCCACAGGAGCAGCTTTTTCATGGTTATCACACATTTTGTTATTTTCCCCATACGTACATGACAGGTGAAAAAATGACAAAATTTAAAAAAGAGTTATCATAATGAAACTTCCTGAGTTGATTACTTACATGAAGACAATGATTTATCGTATTACAAGTTTTCTGAAATTGTATATTTAAATATGCAAATTAGGCATTTAGTCCATGAGCCAGAGCCCCAAAATTGAGCAGATATTGAATATTCCCTCGTTAAAAACCTTTGAATCCAACATCTTAACAAAATGAAATAAGTATGTTGACTCTGGCTTTGTCCAATGTTGATTCTGGAAAGTTATGCAAATTTGGGCATATTTTCCTATGCCTAATTTGCATATTTAAATATACAATTTCAGAAAACTTGTAATACGATAAATCATTGTCTTCATGTAAGTAATCAACTCAGGAAGTTTCATTATGATAACTCTTTTTTAAATTTTGTCATTTTTTCACCTGTCATTATGGGGAAAATAACAAAATGTGTGATAACCATGAAAAAGCTGCTCCTGTGGAAAGGTTATCATATATTTATTTACTCGTATTGACCCTATGAACAATTTAATATAGGTTTGGTTTTGCCCACTCTTTCGATAATTTTTGCTCAATTTTGGGGCTCTGGCTCATGGACTAATAGGTAATGTTGCAGCCCGTCAATCCGAAGGTTGAGGGTTAGATTCCTGTTAATGGCAATAGGTTGACACGTCCAATCAATCCATTCTGCTTCCATCCTTCTCTCTCTTCAATCTATTGTTTCCATGTCTCTCTCTCTTCAATCTATTCCGTTTCCATGTCTCTCTCTCCGCCCTTAGATTGTTCGCAATTTTGAGCAGTTTGAAAAACACTTAAACCCAGGATTTTTCAGTTATTTGCGTGAAATGGTATCATCTGTCTGACCTCCGTTTTCACTGTATCAGGTCTGTTGGTCCAATGGCTTCCCGCTTAAGTGAATGTTTCACAACAGCAAGGTTGCCGGTTCAAGCCTCACTTGGTGGAGACTTCATTTAAAGTGCATTGCAAACTACAAGACTGTATTAATGAATACATATGCAATTGATAAAGATAACATGAAATGCTTATCTGAGTAGGTCTGTTTTTGCAATGTATGACATACTTCATTCTGAAAATAGCCGATCTACAATCTCAAAACTTTTCAGATAGCAACGTGTTTTTCTGAGCTTGTAGATCGGCTGCTTTCACTGGTTCAGTTTTATCTTCAACAGACAACCTCAGCCTGGTCAAAGCTATTGCACTATAGGTAGTGTTGCAGCCTGTCAATCCAAAGGTTGAGGGTTCGATTCCTGTTAATGGCAATAGGTTGACACGTCCAATCAATCCATTCTGCTTCCATCTTTCTCTCTCTTCAATCTATTGTTTCCATGTCTCTCTCTCTTCAATCTATTCCGTTTCCATGTCTCTCTCTCCGCCCTTAGATTGTCCGCAATTTTGAGCAGTTTGAAAAACACTTAAACCCAGGATTTTTCAGTTATTTGCGTGAAATGGTATCATCTGTCTGACCTCCGTTTTCACTTGATTAGGTCTGTTGGTCCAATGGCTTCCCGCTTAAGTGAATGTTTCATAACATCAAGGTTGGCGGTTCAAGCCTCACTTGGTGGAGACTTCATTTAAAGTGCATTGCAAACAACAAGACTGTATTAATGAATACATATGCAATTGATAAAGATAACATTAAATGCTTATCTGAGAAGGTATGTTTTTGCAATGTATGACATACTTCATTCTGAAAATAGCCGATCTACAATCTCAAAACTTTTCAGATAGCAACGTGTTTCTGAGCTTGTAGATCGGCTGCTTTCACTGGTTCAGTTTTATCTTCAACAGACAACCTCAGCCTGGTCAAAGCTATAGCACTATAGGTAGTGTTGCAGCCTGTCAATCCGAAGGTTGAGGGTTCGATTCCTGTTAATGGCAATAGGTTGAGATGTCCAATCAATCCATTCTGCTTCCATCTCTCTCTCTCTTCAATCTATTATGTTTCCATGTCTCTCTCTCTCAATTAATGCATGTGCAACTGTTAAAGGTAACATGAAATGCTTCTTGGAGAGAGTATGTTTTTGCAATGTATGACAAACTTCATTGTGAAAATAGCCGATCTACAATCTCACAACTTTTCAGATAGCAACGTTTTGTGAGCTTGTAGATCGGCTACTTTCACTAGTTTTCGTTCCGAGGAGACACAAAAATGCCTTTATTGGTAAATGGTTTGTGAACCAGTGATCTAGAGTAGTTCGGGACACAGAGGCTTGGTTCATAATGGACGGAAATACTTATAAATATCAACAGACACTACCAGTAATTGTGTCAATTAATACATAATGCAATTGATAAAGATAACCTGAAATGCTTATTTGAGAGGGTATGAAGTATGTATGACATACTTCATTCTGAAAATAGCCGATCTACAATCTCAAAACCTTTCAGATAGCAACGTTCTTTCTGAGCTTGTAGATCGGCTGCTTTCACTGGTTCACTTTTATCTTCAACAGACAACCTCAGCCTGGACAAAGCAATAGCACTATAGGTAGTGTTGCAGCCTGTCAATTCGAAGGTTGATGGTTCGATTCCTGTTAATGGCAATAGGTTGAGATGTCCAATCAATCCATTCTGCTTCTCTCTCGTCAATCTATTATGTTTCCGTGTCTCTCTCTCTTCAATCTATTCCGTTTCCATGTCTCTCTCTCTATCTCTCTTCAATCTATTCCGTTTCCATGGCTCTCTCGCTCTCTCTCTCTCTCTCTCTTCAATCTATTCTGTTTCCATGTCTCTCTCTCTCTCTCTTTCTCTTCAATCTATTCTCTCTCTCTCTCTCTCTCTCTCTCTCTCTCTCTCTCTCTCTCGCTCTCGCTCTCTCTCTCTCTCTCTCTCTCTCTCTCATTCACCAGGTCAGGTCTGTTGTTCCAATGGTTTCTCGCTTAAGTGTGTGCCTTACAATCTCAAGGTTGCCAGTTCAAGCCTCACTTGATGCAGACTTCATTTAAGTTGCATTGCACACAACATGATTGTTGCGAAAGCGGAAGGAGGCCTCCGACTAAGTGGAGCTTACTATATCACCGTGCTTGGGTTGTGTGTGTGTGTGTGTGTCTGTCCCTTATTTATGGTATTTCCGTGTGTGTTCACGCTCTCATTGGCTCGCGCCCCCATGTGACTCGAAACTCCGTGCTGAAATGCCAGCAGCTGCACTGCCTGTATACAGTGTGTGTTCACGCTCTCATTGGCTCGCGCCCCCATGTGACTCGAAACTCCGTGCTGAAATGCCAGCAGCTGCACTGCCTGTATACAGCCGGCAGAGTGCGGCAGAGTGCACTACTACAGTGTGGTTGAAATATAGCAGCCTCAGTCAATCTGCGTTCGCTTCCAGCGTTCGCGCGTCTTACTTGTGTCAATTAATGCAAGTGCAATTGTTAAAGGTAACATGAAATGCTTATCTGAGAAGGTATGTTTTTGCAATGTATGACATACTTCATTCTGAAAATAGCCGATCTACAATCTCAAAACTTTTCAGATAGCAACGTGTTTCTGAGCTTGTAGATCGGCTGCTTTCACTGGTTCAATTTTATCTTCAACAGACAACCTCAGCCTAGACAAAGCTATAGCACTATAGGTAGTGTTGCAGCCTGTCAATCCAAAGGTTGAGGGATCGATTCCTGTTAATGGCAATAGGTTGAGACGTTCAATCAATCCATTCTGCTTCCATCTTTCTCTCTCTTCAATCTATTATGTTTCCATGTCTCTCTCTCTTCAATCTATTCCTTTTCCATGTCTCTCTCTCCGCCCTTAGATTGTCCGTAATTTTGAGCAGTTTGAAAAACACTTAAACCCAGGATTTTTCAGTTATTTGCGTGAAATGGTATCATCTGTTTGACCTCCGTTTTCACTGGATCAGGTCTGTTGGTCCAATGGCTTCCCGCTTAAGTGAATGTTTCACAACATCAAGGTTGCCGGTTCAAGCCTCACTTGGTGGAGACTTCATTTAAAGTGCATTGCAAACAACAAGACTGTATTAATGAATACATATGCAATTGATAAAGATAACATGAAATGCTTATCTGAGAAGGTATGTTTTTGCAATGTATGACATACTTCATTCTGAAAATAGACGATCTACAATCTCAAAACCTTTCAGATAGCAACGTGTTTCTGAGCTTGTAGATCGGCTGCTTTCACTGGTTCATTTTTATCTTCAACAGACAACCTTAGCCTGGACAAAGCTATAGCACTATAGGTAGTGTTGCAGCCTGTCAATCCGAAGGTTGAGGGTTCGATTCCTGTTAATGGCAATAGGTTGAGATGTCCAATCAATCCATTCTGCTTCCATCTCTCTCTCTCTCTTCAATCTATTATGTTTCCATGTCTCTCTCTCTCTTCAATCTATTCTGTTTCCATGTCTCTCTCTCTCTCTCTCTCTTCAATCTATTCCGTTTCCATGTCTCCCTCTTCAATCTATTCCGTTTCCATGTCTCTCTCTCTCTCTCTCTCTCTTGAGGGGCGGCCATAGCTGAGTGGTTAGTGAGCCAGCCTAGGGAGCCAGAGGCCCTAGTTGCCCCAGGTACGATTCCAGGCCAGGCCAGCAAATGAAATTTGTCCCTGAGCAAGACTCTTAACCCCTAATTGCTCACAGGCCCTCATTGGAAACAAGACCGCAAGGACTTTCATGAACGGACCTGTTAAAGGAATTATCCTTATCTATTCCGTTTCCATGTCTCTCTCTCTCTCTCTCTCTCCAATCTACAATCTCACAACTTTTCAGATAGCAACGTGTTTCTGAGCTTGTAGGTCGGCTGCTTTCACTGGTTCACTTTTATCTTCAACAGACAACCTCAATCTGTACAAAGCTATAGCACTATAGGTAGTGTTGCAGCCTGTCAATCCAAAGGTTGAGGGTTCGATTCCTGTTAATGGCAATAGGTTGAGATGTCCATTCAATCCGTTCTGCTTCCATCTCTCTCTCTCTTCAGTCTATTATGTTTCCATGTCTCTCTCTCTCTCTTCAATCTATTCCGTTTCCATGTCTCTCTCGCTCTCTCTCTCTTCAATCTATTCAGTTTCCTTGTCTCTCTCTCTCTTCAATCTATTCCGTTTCCAAGTCTCTCTTTCTCTTCAATCTATTCAGTTTCTCTCTCTCTCTCTTTCTCTTCAATCTATTCTGTTTCTCTCTCTCTCTCTCTCTCTCTCTCTCTCTCTCTTCAATCTATTCCGATTCTCTCTCTCTCTCTCTCTCTCTCTCTCTCTCTCTCTCTCTCTCTCTCTCTCTCTCTCTCTCTCTTTCTCTTCAATCTATTCAGTTTCTCTCTCTCTCTCTCTCTCTTTCTCTTCAATCTATTCCATTTATCTCTCTCTCTCTTCAATCTATTCCGTCTCTCTCTCTCTCTTCAATCTATTCCGTCTCTCTCTCTCTCTCTCTCTCTCTCTCTCTCTCTCTCTCTCTCTCTCTCTCTCTCTCTCTCTCTCTCTGTCTCTCTCTCTCTCTTTCTCTTCAATCTATTCAGTTTCTCTCTCTCTCTCTTTCTCTTCAATCTATTCTGTTTCTCTCTCTCTCTCTCTCTTCAATCTATTCCGATTCTCTCTCTCTCTCTCTCTCTCTCTTTCTCTTCAATCTATTCAGTTTCTCTCTCTCTCTCTCTCTCTCTCTATCTCTTCAATCTATTCCGTTTCTCTCTCTCTCTCTCTCTTTCTCTTCAATCTATTCCGTTTATCTCTCTCTCTCTTCAATCTATTCCGTCTCTCTCTCTCTCTTCAATCTATTCCGTCTCTCTCTCTCTCTCTCTCTCTCTCTCTCTCTCTCTCTCTCTCTCTCTCTCTCTCTCTCTGTTCTTTCTTTTAGAAAGTGAGCAACAGCAACAGTCCACCTGGCCTATTCCCATGGATTGGATCTACCCACCTCACCTGCTGTCATTCCCTCTCAATCCATAATCACACCTGGCCCCGCTTATCGCTGCTTGCAGCTATATTTTTTATTTGTTTTACTTATTTGTTAATTACAATTTACTTCACAGATTTCTGTATTACAAACATGCATTAACCAGTTATGCCATTTCATACATAGGCTATTCCAAAATAGCCGATCTACAATCTCACAACGTGTCGCATCACGACACGTTGTGAGATTGTAGATCGGCTATTATCGTAAAGTCTGAAAAAACAAAAAGGAAATACAGGACTTTTACTTGTAACAGAGTATTTCTACATTGTGGTATTGATACTTTTAGTTAAAGAGGTGGTGCCATGGTTTTGCACTTTTTCTGTTTTTCATGTGTCTATGAGGTTGATAGAACTTCATTTAGCCCCCTGGTGGTGTTTTTATGGTGTTGTATGTCTTCTCTGACTATTTTGAGTTTCTACCTGGAGGCTGAAACCTTGAGGGTCAAACGTGCCAATAGAGAAACAGTGCTTTAGTGACAAAGTAAAAATATACCCTCCCCCTCATTATCATAACACAACAGGTGTGGGCATGAGGAGGAGGAGGGACTAGGACAGGTGGGTGGTGCTAAGGTGGTGGAGGAGGTGCTAAGGTGAGAATCAGGTATACTTAATGAACTGGAGGCGTGTCCACATAAAAACATAATTTTAACAATTTCTGTACACTTTTTTGAAAAAAATCTTTTTCCTAGTATAACCATAATACCTGATGATTATGTTTTAGGGGGGGGGGGATCACTGAAAATCACGGCACCCTGTCTTTAATAAATAAAAAAAATCTGAGTACTTCTTCCATCCCCACTGGTAATACATTCTACACACACTGCTTTTGACATGATGGAATGTATTCCTGTCTGAGACTAACACAACTGCTGTGATGTGACAGGACTTGGGGAATGTGATGGATCTGGACTTTGACTATCAGCAGCAGATGATCTACTGGATAGAATGGAACAGGATCAGTCGCATGCACATCAGTGGCAGTGACGTCCAGGTCAGTGTAATCTCTCAAGAACAGATTCTGCAACTGCGTTGGAATCTGTCGGGGAGGTTCGTCATAACGTGTGCGCATGGGCGTGCCTTCAGATCAGGAAGCAGGCCGCGCTTTACCCAATCAAATGTAGTGGGCGGGATTCACGTGTCCGTCGATCCTTCCCCCCTCGAAACAAACCGAAACTAATTTAACAATAGCGTCCGCGGAGCAGACAAAACCACGGAAAGATATTCACATTTTAACTTACTCTTTCATCATAGAAACAAGTGGGCTTATAACCAATACGATCCATGTTCTCTGGGAGAAGTGGTGTTAGTGTTCCGTGTAGAAATATTGTTAGTGGGAATGAAAACATAGTCGCACCAACCGGAAGTGATGCGCTGAAGGCATACAACAAACACCGGTTTCCTTGCGCTCTGGCGTTACGTTTTCTTCCGCCCAGAGCCAACAGACATAGAACAAACAGCAGAGGGCGCTGTTTTTCATTTTCAGTTGGCGATGGGTTCCCAGATTGAGGTCAGTGTGACAATGACAACGATGCGGATGAATGACAGGGAAGGGAAACCAAATGAACAATACTTATATTTGTAATGTAAACACTTTATGATATCAGTGTTAAATATCAAACAAGAGAACAGGGTGCCTGGTGCCTCAGTCACTTAGTGTAGTGTTACCCAAACAGTGGAACGGGGCCCGTTTTGGGGTTGTGGGTAAATATCCTACATGTTTTATTAATTATTATTTCAAAACATTTCTTAAAAAAAACATTAAAAAAAACAAAACGTACAAACATGAGAAAAAAATCTAATATGATGCATGTGAGTTTGTAGATAGGCTACTTTCACTAGTTTGGGTCCCGATTCCGAGGAGTCGGATGTATCTTTTGGATTCTCGAGCTAAAATGTTTGGGATGTACAGTTCTCCTTGTGAACAAAAAATAAATAAAAGAAAATAGCAGATCTGCAAGCTCACAACACGTTACGATGCGATGCTTTGTGAGCTTGTAGATCAGCTATTTTTTTTTAAATAAACATTCAAAATCTTGATTTCTGTTTTTTTTTTGGGGGGGGGGACTAGATGCTCTATCCTATTTAGAAAATAAGACATACAAATCTTGAAAGAATTGTATAAAAACAGTAAAACTATAAAACATGGTGATTATATTTATATTGCATGTATGGTTCATTAACAGGTCCTTCACAACATGTCGACCAGGCCAGTGGGTCTGGCTGTTGATTGGGTGGGAGGTAACCTGTACTGGTGTAACATAGACACCATAGAGGTGTCCAAACTAAACGGGTCGTACAGAACAGTCCTGGTCAACACCGGTCTGGACCGGCCATCGTCCATGGCTGTGGATGTACGCTACGGGTAAGAGCACTGTGGTGACATCATGAACCTCACACTGAATGTATCAACCATCCTGTGAAACACCACGGATACAAGAAGACTGAATTACATCTAAACATAAAACTGATGACATTGCATCATATTCTGTTCCTCTTGCTAATGTAATTTTGTAAAAGTTACTAAAAAGTAAGTAATTAAAGTAAGTAATTAAAACATAGTATCATGTAAGTTGTGACTCACTGAAAAGTGCACTACATTGAGTGTGGAATACTTCCTTGTGATTGGCTGTGCTTTCTGGAGCTCCTGTGAGGTAATACTAATAACACTATGTATTTGTAGCACTTTTCCAAAACAAGTTTACAAAGTTTTTCACAAACCACAACAAACAGAGTGTGGGGAAAGACAACAAAACACAGGGACTTCAATTAAACTTTAGTTTTGTTGCAGAGAAAAAAATCTCTGCTTACAAGCCTTCCCCACAAAGGGAATCCATGTTGTTGTCCTGCGTCCATTTTAGGCCCCTTCACGTGCTGTACGGGAAAGCCCTTGTGGTATCTGAGTCATAAGGGAACCGGCAGAAATACGGATCCATTTCCGGAGGCGGGGAATAAAGAATCATCGCTCAGACCGGAGCTTTTCTTTCTTAACAATTCCATTTTATTGTCAGAGTTCTCAGCATCCCATACATACAAGTCAATTCGACGTACAGTGCATAGTCCATAGATCCATTTTATCCTGTTGGACGCGACATCTGTGTGTAGCCCAAAAACACAGAGTCCTGTTTGCTTCCAATGCGAGCCATTATATACAGACAGTTTAGTATAAATAAACTACCTGCTGTCTGTGACGTCAATCACAAATAGGCACTAAACAATGCTTGGCCCGCCTTCTCCTCCCAGGACACTGAAAATAGCTTCTGCCTTGATCTGAACACATGACATCATTCCCTTAAACCTTATCTATAAGACTGTACTTTTCCATATGCTCCCGTTATAACATTATTATTCAACATTTTATTAGCTTTGAAATAAGTCTAAACATTAACCTGTCCGACGTTGTATGAATGATCTAGATGATTAAAGTTACTTAAAAGAAAAGCGCTCTGCTCCAACTGTCGGAGCTCTCTGGAAAGAGCGTCAAAATCCCCTTAACGATGATGCCGTCATTAACCTCGGACTTAGACACAGAGTGATCATTCTATCCCACTAAAGGGTTTTCCCTCGGCCCTATTTTACTAAAACTTAGTCCTATCTATCTGTGAATTTAGAAAAGATTAGTATACGTTTCATAAGTTTGTTTTAACTTATCTCGGCTGGCTTGACTGAAAAGGGCAACTGTTCTAGTGTCAAACAGGCACTCTTGCCTAATATTAGAATGCGCTTTGTGAGAACCAAGCGCTCGGGGTGTGATACTCTGGATTCACACCATATTTGCAGGTCTTATCTTGACCAATTCACTGCAGCTGGCAGTCACTAGAATCTTCCCAAATAGCCTAGTGACGTTTGGGTCTCCTCTTGTTATTAGACACTTTAACAGTTTGTGTTTATAATATATTAATACTATAATAACTTCATATTCATCAGTCTTGAATACTGATACACCACACCCTCTTTATGACGGAGACACGTGGGGGAAATCATGTGTGACGTCATTAGGCTGCGTTTTTTGTTTTGTTCTCTTGTCGGCGATCCGCTGGAAGTAGTGGATCTTGGGGCCGACGAGATCGTTAACCGGGACAAATAATCCATCCTTGTTTCACCAGACCTCTGCTGGGGCTCGTTCTTATCAGGTGAGGTGGTCCGTGGCCAAACAAAGTTATTTGTTTGTCGGTTGTAGACCGGGCTTTGTCGAACGTGACCGTCGCGTGTGGAAACAGCTGTGTTGTTATGGCCAGTAAAGTTGGAATCAAATTGAGTCTCTGTGATCTTCACGGTGGCTGGGCCGGGATTCGGATGAAAATTTCCCGATAAAATGAGCCTCAAACAGATTATTTTTCTTACTGTAATGCCGTCTTGGGTTTCTTCTCCGTGTTTGTACCGATTTTCGTTCGCCGATGGCTTTGAAAAGCAACGATGCGGCGTTCCTCGGTACATCTCCGTTTGCTTTCATAGGCCTACTCTTTTGAAACTGCACATTATGGGATTCAATAAAAATTAATCCTTGCAAAATGGCAGCGTAGCACAGCACCAAGTAGTTGCTAACTTTGAGGATGGTTTTTAGTTTCCGCCATTGGAGTATGCGGCTCGCATCCAGTTTAAAACCCTGGTGCTAGCCTATAGGGCAGTGAAAGGAACAGCTCCTTCTTACCTCCGGGCTATGGTCGATGCTTACACCCCTGCCCAACCACTGCAGTCTGCCACCTCAGGGCGACTGATTGCCTCGTCGCTCAAGGGTCCTTCTGGCCGATCTACACGGTCACGACTTTTTTCTGTTCTGTTCCCACAGTGGTGGAATGAACTCCCCACTGATGTCAGGACAGCAGAGTCACTGCCCATCTTTCGCCGCAGACTGAAAACCCACCTCTTCAGGAAACACTACCCGTCCTCTTCGCCTTGCCTGCTTGTTGTTAACTAGTTGTACGAACTCTTGTTTTATTATTGTATTGTTTTATTGGATCTTGTTTAGTCGATACACTTGTTTGTTTTAGCTCTTGCTCATTTGATTTTGCTATTTGTCTCATCTGTTTAAGAAAGTAGGTAGCTGATATATTGCACTTTTACCTTAGCGCTAGGTATACTCTTGATTGCTTGTTTTAGCAGAAAATGCACTTCTGGTGATTAGTAGTTTTGTTCCCTACCTATGTTGAATGCACTTATTGTAAGTCGCTTTGGATAAAAGCGTCTGCTAAATGACTGTAACGTAATGTAATGTAATGGAGTAGAGAGCGCGGGAGAGAGCTGAAAATGCGACTGCCTCCGTTGACTTCCATCACGAGAAGTGATGTTCTTTTACTCTTCTACAATTATTTGAAATACTCCACTATTTACTCCACTACACTTCCACTTTTACTCCACTACAATTATTTGAAAACTTTAGTTACTAGATACTTAGCAGATATAAATTATATTATAAAACATATACATTAACCACTTTATACATAGGCTATTTGAAAAGCTCAACATTTGAATACCTTTACTTTTGGTACTTTGATAATATTTTGATATTTTGATGTTACTTTTACTTGTAACAGAGTATTTTTTGTATTGTGGTATTGCTACTTTTACTATCTGAAACAAATGAACCCAGAGCAAAGCAAGAAACAAATGAACACAGAGTCTCTAGTTAAAAGCCTTTCTGTAGAAGTGAGTCTTTAGAAAGAGTTTTAAAAGTGACCAGTGAGGTAGCCTGTCTAACTTCCAGAGGAAGTTTAAGCCACAAATGTGGAGCCCTTACAGTAAATGCTGTGGGGTAAGCTCCAAACATATGACACCTAAGCAGTGGTCTAAAGTAACTAAGTACATGTACTCAAGTACTGTCTGTACTAAAGTACAATTTTGAGATATTCTTTACTTTACTGGAGTAATTCCAATTTTGAATAATTTTACTCCACTACATCTCAGAAGCAAATATTATACTTTTACTCCACTACAATTATTTGAAAACTTTAGTTACTAGTTACTTTGTAGATTTTGATTATTATTACAAAACATACATTAACCACATCAGACCTACTGTATATACATTTTGGCCATTTGAAAATAGCCGATCTACAAGCTCACAATGCGTCTCGATACGACACATTGTGAGCTTGTAGATCTGCTATTTTCAAAAGATATTTATACATTTAAAAACTTGAAATGGGACCTTCTACATAATGAGTACTTTTACTTTTGGTACTTTAAGTACATTTTGATACGAATACTTTTGTACTTCTACTTAAGTACATTTTGAATTCCGGACTTTTACTTTTAACAGAGTATTTATATATTGCAGTACTGATACTTTTACTATATTATTTCGTTTTGACTTAGTTTTCAAAGCAGGTTTGCTAGTTTTTAAAATGTCAAAATGTTCCATTTTTGTCTCCGCCAGGCCGAAAGGCATGGCGAGAGAGTATGTTTTGCCCCCTGTCTGTCCGTCCGTCCGTCCTTCCGTGTGTCCGTCCGTCCGTCCTTCTGTCTGCGAGCAGCTAATCTCCGCCACCGTTGGCCCGGTCGCTGTGAAACTGCGCACACACACTCCCTAGATGCCACAGCAGAACCTCTGCCCCACATTATTCAGATCAGCCTGTCATAGCGCCACCATGAGGCCGACTTTTGCTAAACACATTTTTGGATATTACTCCCAACAGATTTTGTCCAAAAAACACGCAAATCGGTACACAGTACTCCATAGTCATGTGATCAACACAAATCTGTCCAATTTTCCATATTCCATCCTGATTGGCTAAGATTGGCTTCCAAAGTTTGCAGGATTGCTTCACTTTCAACAAAATTACTCAAATCATGAACGCAGCATGGGATTTCCGTGAAACTTTCCACGTAGATTCCCACTAGGCCCAGGAAGAAATACGACTTGAAAACTTTCAAATCAGCCTCATGGTGGCGCTATAACAGACCGATTCACGTTTTTAGCTATAATTGCACCGATCTGCGTGAAACTTTGCACGCACACTCCCTAGGGGCCAAGGAAAAACTTTCCTTGGCCTTCCTATATGCCTTTTAGAGCGCCACCAGGGGGCTGAGTTTTGTAAAACACATTTTTTGCTCTTACTCCTTCAGATTCTGTCAAAAAATCACGCAAATCGGTACACAGTATCTCTATAGTCATGTGATCAAGATGTATGTGTCCGATATTTTATATTACATCCTACTTGGCTAACATTGGCTTCCAAAGTTTGCAGGATAGGTCCGTTTTGAACAAAATTCCTCAAATCATGAACGCAGCGTGCAATATCCGTGAAATTTTGCACGCACATTCCCACTAAGCCGAGGAAGAAATGCCACCCTTTTCACATTGGCCTGTTATAGCGCCACCAGCAGGTCTAATTTAGCAAACCACATTTTTGGAACACAATGCCTCAAATCATGAATGCAGTGTCCGATTGCCGTGCAAGGCCTGAGAAGAAATGGCACCCTTTTCACGTTGTGATGTTCTTTTACTCTTCTACAATTATTTGAAATACTCCACTATTTACTCCACTACACTTCCACTTTTACTCCACTACAATTATTTGAAAACTTTAGTTACTAGATACTTAGCAGATATAAATTATATTATAAAACATATACATTAACCACTTTATACATAGGCTATTTGAAAAGCTCAACATTTGAATACCTTTACTTTTGGTACTTTGATAATATTTTGATATTTTGATGTTACTTTTACTTGTAACAGAGTATTTTTTGTATGGTGGTATTGCTACTTTTACTATCTGAAACAAATGAACCCAGAGCAAAGCAAGAAACAAATGAACACAGAGTCTCTAGTTAAAAGCCTTTCTGTAGAAGTGAGTCTTTAGAAAGAGTTTTAAAAGTGACCAGTGAGGTAGCCTGTCTAACTTCCAGAGGAAGTTTAAGCCACAAATGTGGAGCCCTTGCAGTAAATGCTGTGGGGTAAGCTCCAAACATATGACACCTAAGCAGTGGTCTAAAGTAACTAAGTACATGTACTCAAGTACTGTCTGTACTAAAGTACAATTTTGAGATATTCTTTACTTTACTGGAGTAATTCCAATTTTGAATAATTTTACTCCACTACATCTCAGAAGCAAATATTATACTTTTACTCCACTACAATTATTTGAAAACTTTAGTTACTAGTTACTTTGTAGATTTTGATTATTATTACAAAACATACATTAACCACATCAGACCTACTGTATGTACATTTTGGCCATTTGAAAATAGCCGATCTACAAGCTCACAATGCGTCTCGATACGACACATTGTGAGCTTGTAGATCTGCTATTTTCAAAAGATATTTATACATTTAAAAACTTGAAATGGGACCTTCTACATAATGAGTACTTTTACTTTTGGTACTTTAAGTACATTTTGATACGAATACTTTTGTACTTCTACTTAAGTACATTTTGAATTCCGGACTTTTACTTTTAACAGAGTATTTATATATTGCAGTACTGATACTTTTACTATATTATTTCGTTTTGACTTTTCTTTTTTTTAATTAGTTTTCAAAGCAGGTTTGCTAGTTTTTAAAATGTCAAAATGTTCCATTTTTGTCTCCGCCAGGCCGAAAGGCATGGCGAGAGAGTATGTTTTGCCCCCTGTCTGTCCGTCCGTCCGTCCTTCCGTGTGTCCGTCCGTCCGTCCTTCTGTCTGCGAGCAGCTAATCTCCGCCACCGTTGGCCCGGTCGCTGTGAAACTGCGCACACACACTCCCTAGATGCCACAGCAGAACCTCTGCCCCACATTATTCAGATCAGCCTGTCATAGCGCCACCATGAGGCCGACTTTTGCTAAACACATTTTTGAATATTACTCCCAACAGATTTTGTCCAAAAAACACGCAAATCGGTACACAGTACTCCATAGTCATGTGATCAACACAAATCTGTCCGATTTTCCATATTCGATCCTGATTGGCTAAGATTGGCTTCCAAAGTTTGCAGGATTGCTTCACTTTCAACAAAATTACTCAAATCATGAACGCAGCATGGGATTTCCGTGAAACTTTCCACGTAGATTCCCACTAGGCCCAGGAAGAAATACGACTTGAAAACTTTCAAATCAGCCTCATGGTGGCGCTATAACAGACCGATTCACGTTTTTAGCTATAATTGCACCGATCTGCGTGTAACTTTGCACGCACACTCCCTAGGGGCCAAGGAAAAACTTTCCTTGGCCTTCCTATATGCCTTTTAGAGCGCCACCAGGGGGCTGAGTTTTGTAAAACATTTTTTTTGCTCTTACTCCTTCAGATTCTGTCCAAAAATCACGCAAATCGGTACACAGTATCTCTATAGTCATGTGATCAAGATGTATGTGTCCGATATTTTATATTACATCCTACTTGGCTAACATTGGCTTCCAAAGTTTGCAGGATAGGTCCGTTTTGAACAAAATTCCTCAAATCATGAACGCAGCGTGCAATATCCGTGAAATTTTGCACGCACATTCCCACTAGGCCGAGGAAGAAATGCCACCCTTTTCACATTGGCCTGTTATAGCGCCACCAGCAGGTCTAATTTAGCAAACCACATTTTTGGAACACAATGCCTCAAATCATGAATGCAGTGTCCGATTGCCGTGCAAGGCCTGAGAAGAAATGGCACCCTTTTCACGTTGGTCTATTATAGCGCCACCAGGAGGCCATAATAATCTGACCTTGTGCTCCGAGGAGCACTTTTTCTAGTTTTAAATTAGTTTTAGTTTGTGATTGTAATATGGGGTAGACAGGGGCAATATTAAAAAAGCTATGAAAAATTTTGTACAAGCTCTACATCAAGATGTGACATGTTGTGAGCTTGTAGATCTGCTATTTTAACTATTTATTAAAAAAATTATATTGACTGTTGACAAAGTCTACACTACACTAAGTACATTTTCTCCATGATTTTAGTTAGTTCAGTCAGATAACTCACGAATAGTTTGAACCAATATTTATTATGAATGTGAATACAAGTGTGTATATAATAATTTATCTTGGCGTTCGGCTCTGCATTATTTTCTCCCTGCTCGGCACAATCATACAGACATCATTAACCATAAGAGCAGGGAGATAGATATACATACATAACAACCCCCCATGGGGAACAGAACCAATACAGAGCCCACTGGTGGTGCTGGGGTGGTGGTGGGAGTAACAGTTGCATTCCAACAACCAGGGGTACAAATGACAGCAGAGAATGAACGAAGACCGAGGTGAGCTTAAATAACCCGCTGATTGGTCAGCTGATTGTCACGTCAGCTCTGACGACAGCTCTGACCTAAGACTGCGTAATAGTATTGTAATAACTCTGTATGCACCCGCATAGCCGCAGTATGTAACCTCTCGAGTATATGCTGCCTGAACTAACTCGCAGGCTACGTCTCATTTCAGTCAGATAACTCACGAATAGTTTGAACCAATATTTATTATGAATGTGAATACAAGTGTGTATATAATAATTTATCTTGCCGTTCGGCTCTGCATTATTTTCTCCCTGCTCGGCACAATCATACAGACATCATTAACCATAAGAGCAGGGAGATAGATATACATACATAACAACCCCCAACACTGCGGAACCACGAACGCCCTACGGTGAACACTCACCGATTCATCCAAGCATGATATCCCACTGACTCCTTATGGAGACAGTGACGAATATGCCACTAGCAATTCTGGATCATGCTAGGATATACTAACATTATGTGAACGTCTATGTGAGGCCATGACTGCGCACCACAGTTTAGGCAATTCCTCTAGAACCCTCCAGAAGAATTATTCTATATGATGGGAAACACTATGTGTGTGGTGATTACCTCGAACCAACTGACCAAGCCGATATCCCATCTTTCCCCCCAAAACACCGTGACAAGCGTCTGGGATCGGCTAGGACATACTAACTTTATATGAACTGAAAGGCCTTAGCTGCCATGGCATGACAGCACTTAGCCATTCCCCTAATGCCACATAGAGGAATATGCTACTTAAAACTTAACATGAGCTCTGTGCATGAGCCACTCTACTGCATCACCGTGATGCTAACCAACCGCATCACCTTGATGCACCCAACCAATGAGAACACTGAACCTTGCTGCCATTCCCCATTAATACCACAAAGAGAACTATTAACATGAATCTGTGATAATGCCACCAATGAACTCACCAGCGACCACCATATATGCATAGTAACGACAGTTTTATTACTACTCAGATGCAGCAATTACAACACACTTGCACTCATTAGATTCTGAGCTAGAATGATCTCTCCCCGGTTTAACCGCACATATCGTTCATAGGCAGCTGAGGACCACCTGCCCAGTGATTTTAAGGTTGCGACCGGCACTTTCAAGGCTGCAGTAGTGGCCGCTCCGATGCGAAGAGAATGAGGAGAGTAGAGTTCTGGAGACAGCCCGCAGTACTGGCACAATGACTTTAGTTTCCCAGCAAACCAGGATCTCGTCATAGGTTTGCCACCGGGGATGAGAAACAGGGGATCATGTGGAAGATGCCGGGCTCGGCATTGCAGATAAACAGACATAGAAGAAAAGGGGCAAAACACGGTATTAGTCTTAGATATGATGACAGGTACTCCTTTTTTAAATTTATCAGATTTTGAATGTTTCAAGAATAAAGTAAATAGATTCTCTTCAAAAGTTAAATCAGAAATTGTGAGGTCATGCTGAGGATCAAAAGAGAGAGACCGAGTTGTGAATTCCCCACACCTTAAGAAACCATAAAAAGCGGTGAGAATTATAGCTTCCAACATTTTGTCCTCATAATAAGAAAAACACCCTTGCCTAAGTCTCCCCACCAACTGGTGCACCAAGTTAATCGTAAGAGGCAATCTTTTATCTTTCCCTTGAGGTTGATCTTTTTTGAGCCCGTTGAGCAGTAGCCGAATGGAAGGATGACTGAGAAGACTGCATGATGAAGGGTCCAGGCATCGCAAATGAAATTGAACGCCAGCTAACATAGCTTTAATTGAAGATGGTTGAAGTTTACGGGATTCTGAGGAGTGCACTATGAAAGCACACACTATGGGAATATTTACTGGAATAGGGTTAATAGAAAAACTTAAACAAAAAGAGGAGAAGAAAAACCAAGCTGAATCATAAGCTTTTAATGTACTATTTGACAGTCCTTTCCTCATAATCTTAGCAGCTGAGCTACTGAATTTTTATAGCCCGGAATAAAAGATGCACGTAGAATGAAATTATCGTTAATGCACGTCCATGATACCCTTCTGATTAAACTGTTAATTATAGGAATGGACGAACGACCTTTATTAATTATAGTGACTGTTGCCTCATTGTCGCAAAACACTGTAATTTGTTTCCTTTTCCATTCCTTCCCCCATATCAAGCATGCCATGACAATTGGGTAAAGTTCAAACAGCGCGATAGATTTAAGACTGGCTGCCATTGAGGTTAACTCAATCGGCCAAGGCTTTGCAAACCACTGGTTATTGTAAAACCCTCCAAACCCGACAGACGGGGCGGCATCTGTGAAGAATTTTAGCGAATTGGAAGTCTCAACCAAATCATTGAAGAAAAAAGAGACACCATTCCACTGGTCCAGTAGCGCAGACCAGAATCGAATGTCAGATTTGCATCCTTCATCTAATAAGATTACATCTTGTAAATTAGGCACAGATTTTGCCATATCTAGTAGACGCGAAACAAAGGAGCGGCCCTGGGGAATAACTCTCATAGCGAAATTAAGATGGCCTAACAGAGAGAGAAGTTGACGTTTAGGCAGCGAAGTTACATCTAAACAATGTTTTAGAAATTCTCTGATGCGAATTAATTTCTCTTCTGGCAGAGAAGCTTGCATTAAAACACTGTCTAGCATAATTCCGAGAAATTCTAATCTGGTGAGGGGGCCTATCGTTTTCTCCTCTGACAAGGGAACTCCCACAGAAGAGAACAAATCTCTTAGAATTGAAATACACCGCGCTGGAGGCGAGTAGGAAAAATCCACAACCAGAAAATCATCTAAAAGATGAAGAACAAACGGTAGTTTGTATGTGTTAGATAAAATCCAACATAGCGCCTCTGACAGAGAATCAAAAATACGAGGGCTACTGCGACACCCGAAAGTTAATTTCACTGCGAAATAAAATGTTCCACTTCATTTAACCCCGAACAAATGCCACTGTGAAGGATGAAGTGGCATCACTTTAAAACATCGGTTATGTCTGCTTTGCCCAACCAAGCTCCTGCGCCTGCAGCTTTGATCATTTGAATGGCATTATCAACAGAGGCATAATAAAGGGAAAACGGATAGAGAGGAATCAAATCATTAATGCTTGGGACTGAGCCATTATGTGGAGCGGAGAGGTCAATAATCATACGCTTTTTCCCAGAGTATTTTCTTGTAGCCACTCCTATAGGGCTTACTCTAAAAAGGGAAAAAGGAGATTTACTGAAAGGCCCGATCATATGACCTTTGGTAGTTTCTTTTACAAGAAGCTCATCTACTACATTGGGCTCTCGGAGCGCAGACTGCAGATTTTTGCAGACATAAGTTATTTTAGGGAGCCAACACAACCCAGCCATGAACCCTTGGACTAAACCAGTTAACAAATAGTTCACAAAAGATCGAATAGGGTGGTTCTTGAGGGCCTTGGACAGAGCAGGAACATTCACAGGCGTAGATGGATGGTCCTTTATTATTTCGGAGATTTTAAAGGGCGGGTTCTCCGCGGGCAGACGGACCTCGGGTGGCTGTCCCCGCACCAACTGCAGATATGCATAAATTTACAATTCATGAATGAGCATACACCTTCATTAAAATTATTACAAGTGTTAATATTTTTTTTTTCCTGGCATATACCGCACCTGTTTCTTTGGTTGCCAGTCGGAATGAGACGGGGGGTTCACATTTGCCTGATGCTGCTGAGTCACCCCGTATTTAACCACGGTTTTGGGGCATAAGTTAGCAGAATGGTTAAAAGAACCACAGACTGAGCAGCATAGGAATTTATGCCCAGAGAAATGCCTACTGACGATAGACAAATCGACTATGGACCAATCCAGGCGCTGATTAAACTTGTTGATAAGCATGGCAGCTTTACAAGAAAAAGCTTTATGGTACTCATAAAATAAGGACCCGCCATAGGATAAAGCCAGATCGGCTATAATAGCCATGTAAGTGTCCAGTTCCTCTCTACACTGGGGGTGTACCTCACAGATGCAGTCTCTATAGACCCCAAAAGCCGTAATAAATTCTGCTAAAGTTAGCGTTTTTGTTAGCCTCGGATCCGAATCCTTTAAGACAAAAGAGACCTCCCCACAGTCCACCAATCTTCTATCGGTCGCATCTGCGTTTATCAGTATCTTGACCAGATTTACATCATGCCCTGCGATAATATGCTTCCTGAGGCTCTCAGGGATGGCAGCAGCGGGAGAGAGGAAAGAAGAGCCTGTGGCGGGGCCTGGAACTGCTGTTCCCCAGGTTTTCTGAGGTGACACGGTGACCACAGCGGCTGCTGGGGGATCTGCAGATCCCGCTGGGAGAAACACGTTGGTTGTCCCTGGAGAAAACCCCGTAGATGGCATAGAAGAACCGGAAACCCCTGGACTGTTGTTGCTATTTTCTAGCGCGTTGATCCTGATGTTGACCTGGTCGAGTGTAGATTTCATACTTTGCAAAGTAGACACGATGATGTCATCGTTACTTTTACCTACAGACGGAGTAGTTTTGCTCTTTTTCGGGGCGACCTGCTGAGCGTCTTTTAGCTGGGCCTTTGCCTTTACCGACATACTCGGTGGAGGGTGTTATTGCCGAACCAAGTTGAACATGCACCTCTTCTGAATTTACCAGAAATTGCAGAAGTTCCTCGTGGCTTAGACCTGGAGACACGGGAACGCTACGGGCATAGAGGCTTTTTAAGATTCGCTCAACAGGCAATCCAGCTATTTTTCGAGTACCGCGAGCACTACGTCTATTCTGCACTTCAGCAGTAGGGGGGATTTCATCCTCCTCGTCTGGATTATCAGGACCTGGACCATTCTCATCGGGATCGGACAGTATGCCGTCGTCCGACTCGGAGTGAGCAGAGGACATGACGACAATAAGGCTAGACACAAAAGCTAGAACAGCCAACAGTTGCATTCCAACAACCAGGGGTACAAATGACAGTACAAACAAACGAAGACCGAGGTGAGCTTAAATAACCCGCTGATTGGTCAGCTGATTGTCACGTCAGCTCTGACGACAGCTCTGACGTAAGACTGCGTAATAGTATTGTAATAACTCTGTATGCACCCGCATAGCCGCAGTATGTAACCTCTCGAGTATATGCTGCCTGAACTAACTCGCAGGCTACGTCTCATTTTCGGTTAGTTTAGTAAACCCACATTACATTTACAGTTACTTATCGTTCTGTTTGTTAAACCTTGTTTTAATTTGCATTTCTGTTAAAACAAATTGTTTTTTTTTTAATTCAAATGTTCCTTATTTTGTTATTTATAGTTAAGTATAACAACCCTGGTATAAACTCTTCATCATATTGTATGTCCACTAGTACTGTACAGTACTGTATGTGTGATTAGTTGTGTATAGTGACCCTGACACAGTGTCTCCCTGACAGATACTTGTACTGGTCAGACATAAGTGACAACAACACCCACATAGAGAGGACGGGGATGGACGGCACCAACAGGACAGTCATTGTGAAGGATAAGATCTCCAAGCCCTACAGCCTGACGTTAGACTACATCAACGATCACATCTACTGGAGCAACGAGAAGAAATACATTGAGTTTGCCAACCTGGATGGAACCAACAGACACACAGGTCACACACACACACACACACACACACACACACACACACACACACACACACACACACACACACACACACACACACACACACACACACAGCTTTAGCCTTTAGCCTCCTTCTCATTTCTTTAATCTGGTTTAAATAGTTTACTGTAATAAATAAAGCAGTGAGGACATTATTTACTTTAATCTAATTTACGGATGAATGTTAACTCTTGTTATAAAATACTTTATAATACTTTGTTAATTTATTTTATAATATTGTGACTTTTGGTTCTGTGCCTCTGTAGTTGTGAGTCTGGACAACATCAATAGAATTACTCTGTTTGAGGATCACATCTACTGGACAGACAGTATGACCTCCATCTACAGAGCCAACAAGACTCAAGGAACCAACAAGATCAGTCTCATCAGCAACCTGTTCAATCCATCTGACATCCACATGTACCACCCCTATCGACAACCTGAGGGTCTGTACAACCTACTGTTTACAACACTCTCATCATTACTCCTCATGCTGTTTTATTACTTTTATTTATTTTGTATTAAGGCTATCAATGAATATTCCATATTCAAATATTCCTTCGAATATAAAATACATGAAAGAATGTTCGCCTATAAAAAGTAAGGTTCTAATTAAAATCTGCTGCGTGAGTCCTAGCGAGACTCTGGCCGCATGTAACCTTAAACGGCAGCCGGTCACGCGAGATCACAGAGCCGTCAGTCTGAGAGACCGCAAACAGCACTTTATACTTCATCGTACGACGGTGTTGTGCCCGAGACCCGAGCCGATCTACAAGTCCTCAATGCTTTGCTGATGCAACGCGTTGTGGGCTTGTAGATTAGCTGTGTTTGCCACGGGACACCGTCATACAGCGAAGGATAAATCAGCTGCGTCGCTGTAAACACACAGACTTCACACAGCAGACACACACACAGTAACCAAAAACTCCCTTGGTACTAGAAAGCACACACGTTTAATCACACGTCGTCGTCACTTTAATTGATTCAACATGATAACAGGTCAAGCTGAAACGAGCGATTCATTTGGTAGTGATTTACAATGTAAAAACTGTATGGATTGTCCCTCACAGTAAAACTCCCTCCATGTCACATTTCTCTGTCTTGTAGCCTACCTTAATTTGATTTAAACAAAAAACAAATGCGTTGTTTTGATTATAACCTTAGATGACAGAGAGATGAAGCAGAGACCCCCACTACATTTTGCATAAAATTGTGTTTCATATTAAACTTTTTCATACATTTCATAAATAGATTCATAGACTTGTTTGCCATCAGAGTATGTTGGATTCATGTTTATGTGTATGTTCAGACATTTAACCACTTAAAACTGTCAATAATTAGTACACTTGACCCGGACCCCCTGTTGAAGACCCCTGATCTAAAACATTACATTTTTATAAAAATTAGTAATTTGATCTCGTAAGAGAGCGTGTTTCTCAGCACCAACTGTGTAGAGAAAGAAGAATACTTTTAGTTAGGGAATTTTAGCAATATGTGTGGACCATCTGTGAAAAAATTTACTACCAATAGCTTTCTTCACCAATGTGTTCTTATAGGTGTCTAGAATCACCTCTCAATTAATATAAACCCAATTCCTCGTGGAAAATCCTGGAGAGCCAATCAAAGTCAAGGAGCCCAGAGGGCTTGGGTGAAAAATATGAAAAAAAGTAAAAGTCTAAAATCAACTTGTGAGGTGTCTAACTAGGGGTTTTGAGGGGTGCTGAATCCATTCCAACCATTATTTTTGAGTAAAAATGTCTCCCTGGCCATATAATATTGGTATATTGGTTATTGTTAGTGTATAATCGGTGTATAATCAACGGTAGGGGATTGGAGTGTTGTTGAATTGATTCTATTCTGAAAAATAAAATAAGAAAATATTGCTAAACACTTGATAAGAGTGTACACCTACTGTGCACATGCTCAGTGGGATACACTGTCTGCATGTGGGGACTTAAGGAGCCCCAAGGGCTTCGGTGAAAAAAACGAAAAGTCTAAAATTAACTCTAACTAGGGGTTTTCAGAGGTGCTGAATCTAATCCAACCATTAGTTTTGAGTAAAAAAAACAACTCATTTTCAACAACAACATATTTTATTACATATTACAAGAAAAATGTAAAGTAAGAAATGTGCATTATTGATGAAACCTGGTGTCAGTCTTACTCAGCCAACACCTCATCTTCCTCACTCCTTTTCTCGTCTGCCTGGTTGATGTTCTTGCATTCTCCATTACACTTGCCACAAGCAGATATACACTTGACCCCCTGCTTTTTACAGCAGCACCTGCGTGTACTACAGTCTCCCGCACAGTTGCAGCTGATGAATTTCAGTAGATAGTCTGGGGCAATGGGGTCTGTGGTAGGGACTGGTGCATAGCCTTCTCCTCCCAGTTTCCACCCGTAGTCGAGGACATCCAGTGATGGACTTTGTAGCAGTAGCCAGTCTCTGGTTTGGAGATATGCCCGGAGAGAATGCTGTGCTGCAGCTGCTGTAGTCGGGGGCAGTTTCTCTGGTCTGACATTCCCAGCAGCAGCATGCTTGCTGAACATCTCAAATCTCAAGTCCCCCAAGTCTTTTGGTGGTTTCCCGTGGTACATGAGTTTGAACAGTTCACAGCCGGCTGTGATGATGGCTTCTTTCTGGGCTTGGATGTCAAGAAAAACGTCCATGGCTGCCTCGGCTTGGTCTGTCTTGCAGAGTTTACTTAGTATAGTTGGTTTGCCAAAACCAAAAATTGCAGACACAGTATCACAGCCCGAGAAGCTGTGTAGGAAGAGCAGATACTTCCTGTATTTCTCTGGGAGGGCTTCTTGGATCTTTGCAACATCATAAGATAATTTTTTTGCTGCTGTGATGAAGATGGAGTGGTCTGCTTTATGATGAATGAGCATAACCAGGATGTCCGTATCCTCAGCTCTCACCTCAACAGCAGACTCTCTTGCTTCATCTAGAGCTGCCTGGACGATAGAAGTGTCTGCATCATCGGAGCATTGCTGTACACGGATTCCACTACTACTGAATGTCTCAGCAAGTAGCAGGATGAGCTGGGCCTTGTTACTCTTGTTGTCAAGGAACTTTTCTCTAGGAATGATGTTTTGGATGTCTGGACGAATCTGGATGTCACAGCATGCATGCTTTGTACGTCTGACATGATCATGGTCCTTGGTCGAGTTAACATATCCGTCAAAGACCACAGTGATCCGGAGGTGCTGGCTCCCCATGGCCTTCACAAACCGGAGGTAGTTCTCAGCGATGTCCTTCCAGGTGAGGTTAGCCTCCCACTTGACATTGTGCAGAAGCCAACCACCATCGATCACAAGGCTCGGGCATGGGGGTTGCTCGACAGGTTCCACAAATGCCTTCAGGAACTTTGCTAGGGCAGCCTTGTCTGGCTTTCGCATCTTCTGGTTTCTGTCAAAAAGAGACATCGGTGTTGGCGTCAACTCAAATTGCAGAGCTTCTTTGGTCTTGACTTCACGCTCACAGATGATGATTAGGCGGTTGAAGAGCCCGAGTGAGTCAATAACTAGCTTCTCCCCACTGACTTTTGGTCCAGATCTGAGGGTTGCTAATGACTTCACCTTGTACTTGGTTTGCATTGTATCAAGAACAGTTTTCCCATCCATCTTGGCCTGCATGGTTCTGCCAATCTCCTCTGCCTGATCCGCGTTTACTGGATCTCCAGGAGAGCTACTAAACCCTGTAGAGAAAGACACCAGGGTCTTCCTGTCCCGTGTGTTATCGAAGGGGTTTACTTCTTCCAACCATCCAACCATGGCATTGACAGCATTGTTGTCTTTTTGCATTTGGGCTCTTGTGACATCTGTATGGACAGGTACCCCACATTTGTTCATCACTGTGGTCTTTGACGGATATGTTAACTCGACCAAGGACCATGATCATGTCAGACGTACAAAGCATGCATGCTGTGACATCCAGATTCGTCCAGACATCCAAAACATCATTCCTAGAGAAAAGTTCCTTGACAACAAGAGTAACAAGGCCCAGCTCATCCTGCTACTTGCTGAGACATTCAGTAGTAGTGGAATCCGTGTACAGCAATGCTCCGATGATGCAGACACTTCTATCGTCCAGGCAGCTCTAGATGAAGCAAGAGAGTCTGCTGTTGAGGTGAGAGCTGAGGATACGGACATCCTGGTTATGCTCATTCATCATAAAGCAGACCACTCCATCTTCATCACAGCAGCAAAAAATGTATCTTATGATGTTGCAAAGATCCAAGAAGCCCTCCCAGAGAAATACAGGAAGTATCTGCTCTTCCTACACAGCTTCTCGGGCTGTGATACTGTGTCTGCAATTTTTGGTTTTGGCAAACCAACTATACTAAGTAAACTCTGCAAGACAGACCAAGCCGAGGCAGCCATGGACGTTTTTCTTGACATCCAAGCCCAGAAAGAAGCCATCATCACAGCCGGCTGTGAACTGTTCAAACTCATGTACCACGGGAAACCACCAAAAGACTTGGGGGACTTGAGATTTGAGATGTTCAGCAAGCATGCTGCTGCTGGGAATGTCAGACCAGAGAAACTGCCCCCGACTACAGCAGCTGCAGCACAGCATTCTCTCCGGGCATATCTCCAAACCAGAGACTGGCTACTGCTACAAAGTCCATCACTGGATGTCCTCGACTACGGGTGGAAACTGGGAGGAGAAGGCTATGCACCAGTCCCTACCACAGACCCCATTGCCCCAGACTATCTACTGAAATTCATCAGCTGCAACTGTGCGGGAGACTGTAGTACACGCAGGTGCTGCTGTAAAAAGCAGGGGGTCAAGTGTATATCTGCTTGTGGCAAGTGTAATGGAGAATGCAAGAACATCAACCAGGCAGACGAGAAAAGGAGTGAGGAAGATGAGGTGTTGGCTGAGTAAGACTGACACCAGGTTTCATCAATAATGCACATTTCTTACTTTACATTTTTCTTGTAATATGTAATAAAATATGTTGTTATGGAAAATGAGTTGTTTTTTTTACTCAAAACTAATGGTTGGATTAGATTCAGCACCTCTGAAAACCCCTAGTTAGAGTTAATTTTAGACTTTTCGTTTTTTTCACCGAAGCCCTTGGGGCTCCTTAAGTCCCCACATGCATTTTGGTCCAGATCTGAGGGTTGCTAATGACTTCACCTTGTACTTGGTTTGCATTGTATCAAGAACAGTTTTCCCATCCATCTTGGCCTGCATGGTTCTGCCAATCTCCTCTGCCTGATCCGCGTTTACTGGATCTCCAGGAGAGCTACTAAACCCTGTAGAGAAAGACACCAGGGTCTTCCTGTCCCGTGTGTTATCGAAGGGGTTTACTTCTTCCAACCATCCAACCATGGCATTGACAGCATTGTTGTCTTTTTGCATTTGGGCTCTTGTGACATCTGTATGGACAGGTACCCCACATTTGTTCATCACTGTGGTCTTTGACGGATATGTTAACTCGACCAAGGACCATGATCATGTCAGACGTACAAAGCATGCATGCTGTGACATCCAGATTCGTCCAGACATCCAAAACATCATTCCTAGAGAAAAGTTCCTTGACAACAAGAGTAACAAGGCCCAGCTCATCCTGCTACTTGCTGAGACATTCAGTAGTAGTGGAATCCGTGTACAGCAATGCTCCGATGATGCAGACACTTCTATCGTCCAGGCAGCTCTAGATGAAGCAAGAGAGTCTGCTGTTGAGGTGAGAGCTGAGGATACGGACATCCTGGTTATGCTCATTCATCATAAAGCAGACCACTCCATCTTCATCACAGCAGCAAAAAATGTATCTTATGATGTTGCAAAGATCCAAGAAGCCCTCCCAGAGAAATACAGGAAGTATCTGCTCTTCCTACACAGCTTCTCGGGCTGTGATACTGTGTCTGCAATTTTTGGTTTTGGCAAACCAACTATACTAAGTAAACTCTGCAAGACAGACCAAGCCGAGGCAGCCATGGACGTTTTTCTTGACATCCAAGCCCAGAAAGAAGCCATCATCACAGCCGGCTGTGAACTGTTCAAACTCATGTACCACGGGAAACCACCAAAAGACTTGGGGGACTTGAGATTTGAGATGTTCAGCAAGCATGCTGCTGCTGGGAATGTCAGACCAGAGAAACTGCCCCCGACTACAGCAGCTGCAGCACAGCATTCTCTCCGGGCATATCTCCAAACCAGAGACTGGCTACTGCTACAAAGTCCATCACTGGATGTCCTCGACTACGGGTGGAAACTGGGAGGAGAAGGCTATGCACCAGTCCCTACCACAGACCCCATTGCCCCAGACTATCTACTGAAATTCATCAGCTGCAACTGTGCGGGAGACTGTAGTACACGCAGGTGCTGCTGTAAAAAGCAGGGGGTCAAGTGTATATCTGCTTGTGGCAAGTGTAATGGAGAATGCAAGAACATCAACCAGGCAGACGAGAAAAGGAGTGAGGAAGATGAGGTGTTGGCTGAGTAAGACTGACACCAGGTTTCATCAATAATGCACATTTCTTACTTTACATTTTTCTTGTAATATGTAATAAAATATGTTGTTATGGAAAATGAGTTGTTTTTTTTACTCAAAACTAATGGTTGGATTAGATTCAGCACCTCTGAAAACCCCTAGTTAGAGTTAATTTTAGACTTTTCGTTTTTTTCACCGAAGCCCTTGGGGCTCCTTAAGTCCCCACATGCATTTTGGTCCAGATCTGAGGGTTGCTAATGACTTCACCTTGTACTTGGTTTGCATTGTATCAAGAACAGTTTTCCCATCCATCTTGGCCTGCATGGTTCTGCCAATCTCCTCTGCCTGATCCGCGTTTACTGGATCTCCAGGAGAGCTACTAAACCCTGTAGAGAAAGACACCAGGGTCTTCCTGTCCCGTGTGTTATCGAAGGGGTTTACTTCTTCCAACCATCCAACCATGGCATTGACAGCATTGTTGTCTTTTTGCATTTGGGCTCTTGTGACATCTGTATGGACAGGTACCCCACATTTGTTCATCACTGTGGTCTTTGACGGATATGTTAACTCGACCAAGGACCATGATCATGTCAGACGTACAAAGCATGCATGCTGTGACATCCAGATTCGTCCAGACATCCAAAACATCATTCCTAGAGAAAAGTTCCTTGACAACAAGAGTAACAAGGCCCAGCTCATCCTGCTACTTGCTGAGACATTCAGTAGTAGTGGAATCCGTGTACAGCAATGCTCCGATGATGCAGACACTTCTATCGTCCAGGCAGCTCTAGATGAAGCAAGAGAGTCTGCTGTTGAGGTGAGAGCTGAGGATACGGACATCCTGGTTATGCTCATTCATCATAAAGCAGACCACTCCATCTTCATCACAGCAGCAAAAAATGTATCTTATGATGTTGCAAAGATCCAAGAAGCCCTCCCAGAGAAATACAGGAAGTATCTGCTCTTCCTACACAGCTTCTCGGGCTGTGATACTGTGTCTGCAATTTTTGGTTTTGGCAAACCAACTATACTAAGTAAACTCTGCAAGACAGACCAAGCCGAGGCAGCCATGGACGTTTTTCTTGACATCCAAGCCCAGAAAGAAGCCATCATCACAGCCGGCTGTGAACTGTTCAAACTCATGTACCACGGGAAACCACCAAAAGACTTGGGGGACTTGAGATTTGAGATGTTCAGCAAGCATGCTGCTGCTGGGAATGTCAGACCAGAGAAACTGCCCCCGACTACAGCAGCTGCAGCACAGCATTCTCTCCGGGCATATCTCCAAACCAGAGACTGGCTACTGCTACAAAGTCCATCACTGGATGTCCTCGACTACGGGTGGAAACTGGGAGGAGAAGGCTATGCACCAGTCCCTACCACAGACCCCATTGCCCCAGACTATCTACTGAAATTCATCAGCTGCAACTGTGCGGGAGACTGTAGTACACGCAGGTGCTGCTGTAAAAAGCAGGGGGTCAAGTGTATATCTGCTTGTGGCAAGTGTAATGGAGAATGCAAGAACATCAACCAGGCAGACGAGAAAAGGAGTGAGGAAGATGAGGTGTTGGCTGAGTAAGACTGACACCAGGTTTCATCAATAATGCACATTTCTTACTTTACATTTTTCTTGTAATATGTAATAAAATATGTTGTTATGGAAAATGAGTTGTTTTTTTTACTCAAAACTAATGGTTGGATTAGATTCAGCACCTCTGAAAACCCCTAGTTAGAGTTAATTTTAGACTTTTCGTTTTTTTCACCGAAGCCCTTGGGGCTCCTTAAGTCCCCACATGCAGACAGTGTATCCCACTGAGCATGTGCACAGTAGGTGTACACTCTTATCAAGTGTTTAGCAATATTTTCTTATTTTATTTTTCAGAATAGAATCAAATCAACAACACTCCAATCCCCTACCGTTGATTATACACTGATTATACACTAACAATAACCAATATACCAATATTATATGGCCAGGGAGACATTTTTACTCAAAAATAATGGTTGTAATGGATTCAGCACCCCTCAAAACCCCTAGTTAGACACCTCACAAGTTGATTTTAGACTTTTACTTTTTTTCATATTTTTCACCCAAGCCCTCTGGGCTCCTTGACTTTGATTGGCTCTCCAGGATTTTCCACGAGGAATTGGGTTTATATTAATTGAGAGGTGACACCTATAAGAACACATTGGTGAAGAAAGCTATTGGTAGTAAATTTTTTCACAGATGGTCCACACATATTGCTAAAATTCCCTAACTATTTAGCTGTGTTTGAATTCATTTTTTACTGAATACAATATTTGAAATAAAAAATAATATACATTAAAAAATCTATAGGTTTGAATGGATCTAATCCATCTGGTATTTTGATAGGAATATTCGAAAGTAATTTTTGGCCAATTCTGACCGCTCTATTTTGTAAATTGTATTATTGCAGAATTTTGTATTACAGTGTATGTAAAAGAAAAGGGAAAAAAGTAAATAGTGGAACATTAGATGCACAAGCTCACAAAGCATTGCAATGCAAAACGTGAGCTTGTAGATTGGCTACTTTATTGCAAGTAGCCTATGGAGTTGTGTGTTAATATTTAGCCTTGCCCTTCTGTCTTGAGCAGAAACATTTAGAAAAGCTCTGTTGTAACATATAGGTGTGTGCTCTCATATTCATTACATGTGTGCATGTTTTCTCCACCCTGCAGTGTCTGGTCATCCATGTCAGACCAACAATGGAGGCTGCAGTAACCTGTGTCTGCTCTCACCTGGAGGAGGCTACAAGTGCTCCTGTCCCAACGACTACTACTTGACAGCTGACAACAAGCAGTGTATGTCCAGCTGCACTGCCAGCCAGGTGATTCACCTCAGCTTCACTTGTGTTACGCTGTTTGACTTGATTAGCCTGGTAAACCATCCCTGTCGCGGAATTCACATTTCATTTTCTTTCAGCAGAAGACACATGGAAATGTGCATTTCGCAACCGGGATGGTTTACCAGGTTATGACTTTATGTCTCATGTCTGCTTTTGATACATTACTGATTCTAAACATAATCTTCTGTCTCCCCCTTCAGTTTGTTTGTCAGAATGAAACGTGCATTCCATTCTCATGGAAATGTGACACAGTAGATGACTGTGGGGACCGGTCAGATGAGTCTGCTGACTGCTGTGAGTAGAGACTGGGAATTGCCTCTCTGTTTGTTTACAGTGTTTACAATTATTACTTCTATGAATTCCAAAAACACTCATAATGCTTTATAATAATAATAGCACATTACGAAGAATTTTATAATGAGTTGAGTATGGATGCATGATAATAATAAATATAATATGATTATAATACAGTATAATTACAGCTATAAGAACTAATATGTTAGAATACTTTATAGCAATAATCATAACATAAAATTTTATAATGACTCTTAAGGTATTATAGAAAATTATATTTGCTGAGCAGACCTTTTTATTTTGGAAAGTATCATAGTGTGTTATAATCCTCATAGTTAACATGGTTTAACAAGTTTACAGGGTTCATACTAATTTATTTTACGATGTTTCTCCTCAGCTGTCCAAGTTAAACCAACACACAACAGGTAAACACAGATGAAATATAAATATATATATATTATTATTTTTAAAATATTTTTTTGGGCTTTTATTGCCTTCATTTGATAGAGTACAGTAGACTGACAGGAAATCGGGAGAGAGAGATGGGGAGTGACATGCAGCAAAGGTCGTCGGGAACGGGACTCGAACCTGCGATACACTAGTTGTCAGGCTGAATTAGCAGCCTGGGTGACCGCTACGCCAGCCGTCCGGGCCAAAGATGAAATAATTCAAACTGATTTGAGATCATATACTTCCAGTTCTTGTAAATAAATAACACATTTATTTTTATTATTGTTATTTGTTATTGCTCTCTGTACAGATTTTGATGATGTCAGGTTGGTGGGAGGAACCAGTAGCTGTACTGGTAGACTGGAGATGAAACACCAGGAAGAGTGGAGATCAGTGCTGGCTTGGTTTGACTGGAACATGATGTCATCATCGGTAGTGTGTAGACAGCTGGACTGTGGCTCTGCTGTTTCAACAGAATTTACTTCCAGTTCTACACGTCAACCTGGATGGATGATTCCATCTTCCTGTGTTGGCTCTGAGTCTTCACTGATGGAGTGTGGACCAGTAAAGTCCTATGATTCCAATCTCACACTGAAGATAAACTGTTCAGGTAAAACAATAACTTCAACAATGTAAATGCGTGTGCAGACATATCCGTTAGCAATATTATTGAATACCTTTATCAAAAAATAGAAAGCTTGCAATAGCTTCAGCAGCTTTCCTTCCTTTTTTTAAACCAGGAAGTGAGACAGGGGACCTTAGGATAGAGCTAAGCCTGTTTATCACTGATTAAATTATGTTTTTTGTAGAGTTGACAAAAATCCTCTTGGATACAACTAGATTTCTTTTTAAACAAAGATGATAATAATTGTACATTCTTACACCTATGTTATCAATATACATGGTTAGTCTGTTCTTTGTGTTTTTTTTTGTGGGCTGCTTTAAATAACCAAGAATGAAAATAAATGTTATTACAATAAATTGACACAGAAAGTTAATAAACGCTTCTCAGAAACTACTCTGCCGGGACTGGCGGAGGCTCTGGCACGTGGAGGGACTAGGCTC